>NW_027507718.1:264849330-265321830 GCF_037356315.1 Lithobates pipiens | reverse complement strand
TCTCTCTCTCTCTCTCTCTCTCTGTCTCTCTCTCTGTCTCTCTCTCTGTCAGCCTCTGTCTCTCTCAATCTCTCTCTCTGTCTATCTATCTGTCTGTCTATGTCTGTCTCTGACTGATGTCTGACTGTCTCTCTCTGTCTGTCTCTGTCTCCCCATCTCTCCTCCTTGCAGTCATCAGCATGTGTCTCTCTCTCTGTCTGTATCTCTCTTCCTCTCTTTCTCTCTCTCTCTGTCTGTATCTCTCTGCCTCTCTTTATCTCTGTCTGTCTCTCTCTCTCTCTGTCTGCCTGTGTCTCTCTCAATCTCTCTCTGTCTATCTGTCTGTCTATGTCTGTCTCTGTCTGATGTCTGACTGTCTCTCTCTCTCTCTCTCTCTCTCTCTCTGTCTGTATCTCTCTGCCTCTCTTTCTCTCTGTCTCTCTGTCTCTCTCTCTCTCTCTCTCTGTCTGCCTCTGTCTCTCTCAATCTCTCTCTCTCTGTCTATCTATCTGTCTGCCTATGTCTGTCTCTGCCTGATGTCTGACTCTCTCTCTCTCTCTCTGTCTGTCTCTGTCTCCCCATCTCTCCTCCTTGCAGTCATCAGCATGTGTGTGTGTCTCTCTCTCTGTGTCTGCATCTCTCTGCCTCTCTTTCTCTCTGTCTCTCTGTCTCTCTGTCTCTCTGTCTCTCTCTCTCTCTCTCTCTCTCTCTCTCTCTCTCTCTATGTCTGTATCTCTCTGCCTCTCTTTCTATCTGTCTGTCTGTCTCTCTCTGTCTGCCTGTGTCTCTCTCAATCTCTCTCTCTGTATATCTGTCTGTCTATGTCTGTCTCTGCCTGATGTCTGACTGTCTCTCTCTCTCTCTCTGTCTGTATCTCTCTGCCTCTCTCTCTGTCTCTCTCTGTCTCTCTCTCTCTGTCCGCCTCTGTCTCTCTCAATCTCTCTCTCTGTCTATCTATCTGTCTGTCTATGTCTGTCTCTGCCTGATGTCTGACTGTCTCTCTCTCTGACTGTCTCTGTCTCCCCATCTCTCCTCCTTGCAGTCATCAGCATCTCTCTCTGTCTGCATCTCTCTGCCTCTCTTTGTCTCTGTCTCTCTCTCTGTCTGTATCTCTCTGCCTCTCTTTCTCTCTGTCTGTCTCTCTCTCTCTCTGTCTGCCTGTGTCTCTCTCAATCTCTCTCTCTCTCTGTCTATCTGTCTGTCTATGTCTGTCTCTGCCTGATGTCTGACTCTCTCTCTCTCTCTCTCTGTCTGTATCTCTCTGCCTCTCTTTCTCTCTGTCTCTCTCTCTGTCTGTATATCTCTGCCTCTCTTTCTCTCTGTCTCTGTCTCTGTCTCTCTCTCTCTCTGTCTCTCTGTCTCTCTCTCTGTCTGCCTCTGTCTCTCTCAATCTCTCTCTCTGTCTATCTATCTGTCTGTCTATGTCTGTCTCTGCCTGATGTCTGACTGTCTCTCTCTCTCTCTGTCTGTCTCTGTCTCCCCATCTCTCCTCCTTGCCGTCATCAGCATGTCTCTCTCTCTCTCTCTCTGTCTGTATCTCTCTGCCTCTCTTTCTCTCTGTCTCTCTGTCTCTCTCTCTCTCTGTCTGCCTCTGTCTCTCTCAATCTCTCTCTCTGTCTATCTATCTGTCTGTCTATGTCTGTCTCTGCCTGATGTCTGACTGTCTCTCTCTCTCTCTCTCTCTGTCTGTCCCATTCTCCCCATCTCTCCTCCTTGCAGTCATCAGCATGTGTGTGTGTGTCTCTCTCTCTGTCTGCATCTTTCTGCCTCTCTTTCTCTCTGCCTCTCTTTCTCTCTGTCTCTCTCTCTCTCTCTGTCTGCCTGTGTCTCTCTCAATCTCTCTCTCTGTCTATCTGTCTGTCTATGTCTGTCTCTGCCTGATGTCTGACTGTCTCTCTCTCTCTCTCTCTCTCTGTCTGTATCTCTCTGCCTCTCTCTCTCTCTCTCTCTCTCTCTCTGTCTCTCTCTGTCTGTCTGTCTGCCTCTGTCTCTCTCAATCTCTCTCTCTGTCTATCTATCTGTCTGTCTATGTCTGTCTCTGCCTGATGTCTGACTGTCTCTCTCTCTCTGTCTGTCTCTGTCTCCCCATCTCTCCTCCTTGCAGTCATCAGCATGTGGTAAAAATTGTGTTTTTCCCATATCTTACTGTTCATCTTTAAAAATGCTTATAAACAAAAAAGTGCATAAACTCAGGTTACAGCTTTTACACAAGTTTACAAGCAGTTACAAGCATTTGCCATTTGAAATGCCAGTAAACTACTATCCTGAATGATATTAATCTGCTTTCCAAAAAATGCCAGTAAACTCAACTGCTTCTAAACTCCTATAAACGACTGAATGCACATGTACACATAATATAACATAGAGGAGAGTTCAGGGGATGCTGAAAAAAATGTACAACTGCTCCTAAATGCCCGTTTATCAGCTGCAGTGTACATGAGGCCTAAAAGTCATACCATGAGCCAGTGATTCTGATACACTAGAATTGAACTTATGCTACATTGAATTGCTCTCTGCTAGAACCATAGACCAGGAAACAACATATTAAGTATTTTTCTTTTTTATTTCAAATTTGTATTTCCATTTGTGACAACTTAAAATTTTGGAGTTTTCCTCAGTTGCAGTCTGAGTTACAGTAATGACAAGAGAGGGTGAATTCATCCAGGTGAAACACAGACCATACTAAAACTTTAAAAGTTTACTAATTCTCCCCTACTCCAAAACGTTGGTCTTTAAGTAACCTTTAAAGCCAGAAAATGAAAACTTAGTTATTTATTTATCTTAAATTATTTCAGTTTGTTTGTGGGAGAGGTTAAAGTTGCATGAGAATCAAAAAACGCTATTCAGTCATTTCTAGGGTCTGGGTTGATCGATTTTGGGCTTGTGTCAGTAGCTGTAGTTTGACATCAGTACATGGTGCTTTCTTAGGTCATTCAGACAGGGGCATTGTTGACAGGGGAAGTTGACCTGCAGTTGACTTCTTCCCAACCTGCATTCGACCTGCTTTAACCCTTTCACTGCCAGGTTCATACAGAAGTGCCTGCAGGTGGCCAAGTCTGTACGGCATACGGACCTCTTTCTCCCTCTCCTATAAGCTCATGGTCACTTCAATGACAATAAACTTATAGCAGAATTGCTCAGCAGACTCTGCTGAATAATTCTATAATTCTGATCAGCACATAACGATCCGCTGATCAGAGTTATTACCCCTAAATGTGACCCACCCATGCCCCTGCTTCCGTGTTCCCTGCTTCTCCACCCCTGCCACTCCCTTTCACTTAAAACATCTCCCCCTACTGCCCTCCCCTATTTCCTTCACCCCTCTTCTTCACCCCCAGCACTATTTTTAATCCCTTTCTCTGTCTCAATAAAAAGAGATATGGAGGTCTGTTTAAACAAAAACATAGTAAGACCCAGTAGAAGCTAGTGCTAAACTTTTTTAGGGGGGCGGCAAAACCCCCCCCAGGTCCACCCACACTCAGGCTCTCCACAGTGATGCCCCCCACCCCCTGCATTCACCTCTCCATGACTTCCTTAGCTTCTCCTCCTGGCCAACCCATCCATCCTGATTGGCCAGGAAGAGAAGCCGGAAAACAATAGCGAATATTAATTCACTATTGTCACAAGTGGGTGGGTTCTTGTGCAATGCTCTGCACCCCGAGCCCAACCTTTTTCAAGCCAATTAGAGCCTCAAGCTTTAATTATGTGGCTTGAAAAAAAACGCAAACAAACTTATGAGTCCAGCACCCTACAGGGGGCAGCGCCCCAGCATCGCTGATGGATCAGCCGTTCCTGGAAAGATCCCCTTCACATGGTGTGGACTCTGTCAAACAGATCCGCCTGCTCAGTGGGGGATCTGTCTGCTGATTCCTGCTGAGCAGGCGGAAGACAGGTCCGTGTCTGCTCCGCTGATGCAGTAGCATCTTCTTTTTATGCTACTGGTCCAATTATTTCTGAAAATATATGGTTTGGGGGGGGGGGGGGGGTCTTTAACAAATTCTAAATACTGTAAGGGAAAAATGACATCCTTCAGATTTTTTGAGAAATTTGTATATTAACACTTTTCCGTAAGTTCGATTTTAACCATTTTGCAAAAAGGCGCAATGTAAAAATGACAAATATTTGTTATGTATTAACGCCATACAGGTTAAGCTTTCATATTTAGTTGTAATTTAGCAGGAATTTTGTAAAATGTGCTATGTTTTTATCTGCTAATAATGGTTTTAGTGTATTTTTTGGGAATATATTGGTTTGATAAACATTTGCGCAAATACCACGGAGCCTAAAAAATCTTTAGCACCTTTTTTTTATTCCAGAGGTCATATGCTTTCAGAAAATATATGGTTTGGGGGTCTTTTACAAACTCTGAAAGCTGTAAGTGAAAAATTAAAACCTCCAGATTTTTTGAGAAGTTTTTGTGTACGTTCGATTCACGTTCACCATTTTGCAAAAAATAAATATTTGTTATTTATTAACTTCATACATGTTAAGCTTTTATATGTAGTATGGATTTAGCAGGAATATTGTAAAATTAGCTATGTTGTTATCTGCTAATAATGGTTTTAGTGTATTTTTTGCACAAAATAAAAATAAAATAAACATCTGCGTAAATACTGTGGGATCAAGTAGCACCTTCTTTTTATTCTAGAGGTCATATGCTTTGGGGGTCTTTCACAAATTCTGAAAGCTGTAAAGGAAAAATTAAAACTTTACAATTTTTAGAGAAATTTGGATATTTACACTTTTGGATATGTTCACACATCAGATGTGTTCAGGTTTAAAGGGATGAGGTGGCAAACCTAGCTACAACATTTTCGATCTAAGCTTGATTAAGTGGCGTGCCATCTCAGCCCAAACGCTCATGAAACGCTGCGTTCCACACCTCGCTCTGTCTCCATGACCAGCGCTTCTTCCACAGCAGCTTCCTGGATATGACAGCTTCAGAGTCCCAGCTTGCAGGAAGATCAGACTGATCTGATGATCCCCACTCCTTGGGTTGCTTTTATTCTATGCTCATTTTAACCTCCAAAATGTGAGTTGCCTGATTTTTGTTACGTGTGATTAAAATTGGTTTTAATTCTACACCCCGAAGCGCCTTTTCTCTTGTATTCTCTTCCAGTTTACTTGCAAGACTAGTTTGTCATGCCTAATTCTTCACACTGCTTTCTTGGCAGCACTGCCTCTATAGCTGTTGCACTGTGAAATGCATGGTCTAGAAGAGGGGGGGGCGGGGTCAGGAGTCACAAATGAAGGAAATGAACATGAAATTAACATTTCTTGTTTAATTTGTGAGACATGTACATCACATACTGGATTTTGTACTTATTTAGTGTTTAGTCATACAAGAAACTTGTATTGTTGTACTTTAAACTGTAGATCAAACATATTTGGTTCCCAGTAAGACCCCCTTCACATGGAGTGGACTCTGTCAAGCAGATCCGCCTGCTCAGCTGGGGATCTGTCTGCTGATCCCTGCTGAGCAGGGGGATGACAGGGCTTTTATTATATAAATCTAACTGGTACTCTTAGCCCTTGTACACACGGTCGGAGAATCCGTCGGAATATGTCCTATCGGACCGTGTCGTCGGATAATCCGACTGTGTGTGGTATGCATCGGACTGATTCCGTCAGAATATCCGTCGGACCCAATTTTCCAACATGTTGGAAATATTTCCCGACCAACTGGGCCGATCGGACATACTCCGATCATGTGTAGAGAATTTTGATCGGACCAAGTGCCACGCATGCTCAGATCAAATTCCTACATCAAAGCTATTGGTTACTAGCCTGAATGTAGTCCCATCGTAACGAAATTACGTCATCACGTTTTGAAAGATCAGATTTTTCGCCAACTTTGTCTGACCGTGTGTATGCAACAGTTTCGGACAAGATCCGACGGACAAAATCCAACGAGCAAAATCCATCGGATTTGGTTGTGGAAATCTCCGACCGTGTGTACAGGGGCTTAGAAGTCAATATATTACTTTATTTTTTTAGTGAGAAAGGTTTAGAACATCAGGTTTTTCTTGCTGTTTGAGACTCAACTGGGAGGTTTTAATCTCCTCCTGTTCAAATGACCAGTGCTACCATGAACAGGAATGCCCCTTACACACAGTCGGATTTTCTGATGGAAAATGTTCGATGGGAGCTTTTTGTCAGAAATTCCGACCATGTGTAGGCTCCATCAGACATTTTCTATCAGAATTTCCGTCACACAAAATTTGAGATCTGGATCTCAAATTTTCTGACAACAAAATCCGTTGTCGGAAATTCAGATCGTGTGCACACAATTTCGACGCACAAAGTTCCATGCATGCTCCGAATCAAGCAGAAGAGCCACACTGGCTATTGAACTTCATTTTTCTCAGTTTGACATACGTGTTGTACGTCACCACGTTCTTGACGTTCGCAATTTCCAATCAACTTTGTGTGACTGTGTGTATGCAAGTCTGAGCCAACATCCGTCGGACAAAAACCATGGATTTTGCTGTCGGAACGTCCGATCAATGTCCGATCATGTGTACGGGGCAGAACTTTAGAAAAAAGAACATAAGCAGCAAAAACAAAAAACAAACAAAAACAAAACCCTTTTGTTGTAGAATGGTCAAGGATTACAATCAGTCAGTTAGGATTGCTGCTTATAAACTCATGAGGAGATTCCCCTTACATTCTGTCCCACCAAATGCAAGAAGTGAGTTAAAATATCCTTCACAGTGAAGCAGACAGTATTCAAAGCTTGAAAAAAGGTTTGGAACCTTTCACAACCTATCCGAAAATAAAATAAAAAATGTTTGGTTTGAATTATACTTTTATTTTCAAAATCATTCAGTTTATTAATAGCACAGAAAGAGTAACAGACATATGATGTTGTAACGATTATGGTTCTGAATCTGCATATTTAAACTCCAAATGATACTGAAGGTTTTTGAAGTGTTTTCTATCACCAATAACATTGCCTGGACAGAACATATGTTAAGTATGGTTATTCGGAAAAGACATCAACTAAACCCTCCTGACTTAAAAAGCAATACATAATTAATTGAAAAACAGATCTGATGCATGTTGTAAGCCCAGAGGTAACTGTATAACTTATTATAAATTTTTTCAAGTGTTTTGATCAGAAGTCTTTTATCAACACCTAGAACGTATTTTAGTGCTTGATTTTACCTCTGCAACACTCTATGAGGTAAATGCAGCACACTCCTAAAATACATTTTTGCTCAAAGTGTTACTATGGGAAAAATTTAAAAATACATATTGTATGATATAGTCTGTCAGTAGCATTAGCAGTTTTTGTTTTTCTGAGTTCCCTAATGCCGCGTACACACGTAGCAGACTATCCGACGGACTTAGTCTGGTGGACTTCCCACCAGACTGTCCGTCCGACTTTCCAAACGGGCTACTTGCCCACATACGGCACTTTTTCAGTGGACTAATACGGCGACTAAGTCTGCCGTACTATCCGCCCTACTTTTGAAATGAACGGACTCGCCCACAAAAGTCCGCTCATTTCGAGCGCGTCACCTGGTATGGACTTAAATGGGAACCCCAACTCCGAAAAAATCAGCGTGGGGGTTCCCCACAGGTCCACATCAGACCCCTGTCCGAGCACGCTACCCGGCCGGCCAGGAAAGGGGGGGACGAGCGAGCACCCCCCCTCCTCAGCCATACCAGGCCGTGTTGATGAGGACAAGGGCCTCTTCCCGACAACCCTGGCCGTTGGTTGTCGGGGTCTGCGGGCAGGGGGCTTATCGCAATCCAGGAGTCCCCTTTAATAAGGGGGCCCCCCGAAACCGGCCCCCCACCCTATGTGAATGAGTATGGGGTACAATGTACCCCTACCCATTCACCTGTGAAAAAAAGTACAAAAAAAACACAACACAGGGTAAAAATAGTTTATTGCACAGCTCTGGGGGTCTTCCGTCTTTGGGGGTCTTCTCGCCGGACTCCTCCGCTATCTTCTGCTAGCTCTTTTGCTAGCGGAGGAGCCCGGCTTTCTTCCTTGCCGCCGGCCTCTTCTTCCGACTTCGGGGGTCTTGTCCCCCTCTTCGGGGGTCTTGTCCCCCTCTTCGGTTCTTCTGCCGGGCCACCGCACCTTCTTATAGCTCTTTTACAGGCGGTGGCCCGGTCTTCTGTCCCTGCCGCCTTCTGTTCTTCTGTTCTTCTCTTCTTCTCTTCAGATGTTGACTCGTCGCATCCTCCGCTCACAATGGCTCCGACACGATGCGCGGCGACTTATATAGGGACATCACCGGATGATGTCCCCGCCCATTATGGTGTCACAGTCCCAGAGGATGCTGGGACTGTGACATCATAATAGGCGGGGACATCATCCGGTGATGTCCCTATATAAGTCACCGCGTGCCCCGGTCCCTGCCATTGTGAGCGGAGGGAGCGACGAGTCAACATCTGAAGAGAAGAAGAGAAGAAAAGAACAGAAGGCGGAAACAACGACAGCGGCGACAGAAGACCGGGCCACCGCCTGTAAAAGAGCTATAAGAAGGAGCGGTGGCCCGGCAGAAGAGCCGAAGAGGGGGACAAGACCCCCGAAGTCGGAAGTAGAGGGTGGCGGCGAGGAAGAAAGCCGGGCTCCTCCGCTAGTAAAAGAGCTAGAAGAAGATAGCGGAGGAGTCCGGCGAGAAGACCCCCGAAGACGGAAGACCCCCGGAGCTGTGCAATAAACTATTTTATCCCTTGTGTGTTGTGTTTTTTTTGTACTTTATTTTACAAGTGAATGGGTAGGGGTACATTGTACCCCATACTCATTCACATAGGGTGGGGGGCCGGTTTCGGTCAGTCATTCAGCTAATAATTATATTTAAACACAAAAGATGCAGCGTTAAAAAAGGATATTTTAAAGGAGAATAAAAAGTATAAAGTTCATAATAAAAAGAGTCCAGATATTGTGAAAATCCTCCACCAGCAGGTATGCACACACTGCCTTTTACCGTAAACCGTGGAACACCTTATAAAGTGGTCACTGGCGCTTTTTACAAATCATACAAATCATATCATGGTGCAGTATGTTCAAAAAGGGGGATTTATTAAAACAGTTTCCAAAGTACAAACTTACCATACAGAAGAAAAAACTTGCATGTGAATCAATATAAAACAGAGATGTTTCCAACCAACAAGATGGCTTCACCTAACACGTATCGTTATAAAAAAATGTCATCCGGGGCAATGTCATTATATTATTTTTGCACTTCCTCTAACAGGCCAAACTGTCCAGCAAAGGTGGCAGTTACAGGATTAGAAAAAAAATATATTATTATGGTGAGGTTTCTTACACTGGTGAACATTAATTTAATTTATGTGGCTTCCATATCCCCCCCCCCCCCAAAAAAAAAAACTGCTTTAATAACTGCATATAAAGTGTTAGCTTGAGGTTGACATTAATTTCTTTGTCTTTTATTTAAATTCCATTTAAATATACATGCCCAACTAAGACTATCCATCCCCATGATTTTACTACAAAATGAGCAGCGTTGTTGCCCTATTAGAGTAGGTAGAAAAATACGAGATTTTTATAAATAGTCAAGAAGCATGCTCATAAAAAGATATGAAATTTGTTTTCCAATTGAAAAAAAAAAACTGCTATAACATTTTATATGTCTTGTTTTCATATCAAAATTAAATGTAAACAGAGTATATTAAAATGTTTCTTGCTATGCTTGCTTCTCCTACCAAAAAAGTCATGTTAGGTGTATTTTTTTAATTATTTATGTATTTTGGAACACTGCCCAAATGAAAACGCAATACGGGCCAGAGCAAGACAGGAATGTTTTAAAAGAGAAGTTCAGGAAATTTAAATAAATAAACATTTATACTCACCTAGGAGAATGAAGCATTGGTCCGATGCTGCATCTGTCCCCAACTGATCACTCAGTTTTGAGTCTTCAGTGAACTGGTGACTGCTCTGCCCCTCCAGTGCTCACTGGAGTCAGTGCCAGACTGTACAGGAGGTAGGAGCATCTGGATCAGTCTCTCAGAGGTGTATTGAGAGGCTGAGCCAGCTGTCAGTACAGACATCTGGGTGGACATTAGCCACTTGCCGACCAGTCGCCATCATTATACTGTGGCAGGTCAGCACAGCGGGATAGCAGGTGCCTAATGTTAACCCCTTCACTGCCAGTGATATTTACCAAATAACCAGTGCATTTTTATAGAACTGATCGCTGTATAATTATCAATGGTCCAAAAAATGTGTCAAAAGTGTCTGATCTGTCGAAGACCCGATAAAAATCACAGATCACCGCCATTACTATTAAAAATAATAAAAATGCCATAAATCTATCCCCCATTTTGTAGACACTATAAGTTTTGTGCAAGCCAATCAATATATGCTTATTGCGATTTTTATTACCAAAAATATGTAGAACAATAGATATCGACCTAAACTGAGGAAAAAAATAGCTTTTTTTTTTTAAAAAAATGGTCAAACATGGAGATATTTATTATAGGAAAAAAGTACAAAAGATTGTGCTTTTTTCAAAATGGTCACTCTTTTTTGTTTATAGTGCAACAAAAAAAACGCAGAGATGATAAAATACCAACAAAAGAAAGCTCTATTTGTGGGGAAAAAAACAACATCAATTTTGTTTGGGTACAATGTCGCACAAACGCGCAATTGTCAGTTAAAGTGACACAGTGCACTATCACAAAAAAATTGCCTGGTTATTGAGCAGCTAAATCTTCCGGGGCTCAAGTGGTTAAAGTCAGGATCCCTCCAGGGCCTGGACCAGCTGAGTTAAGTCAGCCAACAATGGAATTTAGCCCTCTTTTGGTGTAAATAAGATGACAACAGTGCAGAACAAACTGCACTCTTGTGACCCACAGAAGAAATAGGGTGAAAAGGTCTGTAGCCCTACTTCTTCTTTAAGTGAGCCACACAGTTAGAAAGATCTGTAAATTGTGCAAGACAACAACAGTCAGTAGCACTGGAATCACCTATTACTTAAACATAGTAATATAAAAAAAAAAAAAGTACGCTTAGCCTTTTTTTTGTAATAAATAACAAAACAATCAGGTTTTTGAAGTCATGTAAGAGCTACAGTGAGAAAAACAAGTATTTGCCGATTTTGCAGGTTTTCCTACTTACAAAGCATGTAGAGGTCTGTAATTTAATATCATAGGTACTCTTCAACTGTGAGAGACGGAATCGAAAACAAAAATCCAGAAAATCACATTGTATGATTTTTAAATAATTAATTTGCATTTTATTGCATGACATACATATTTGATGACCTACCAACCAGTAAATATTCCGGCTCTCACAGACCTGTTATTTTTTCTTTAAGTACCCCCCTATTATCCACTCATTACCTGTATTACCTGCACCTGTTTGAACTCATTACCTGTATAAAAGACACCTGTCCACACACTCAATCAAACAGACTCCAACCTCTCCACAATGGCCAAGTCCAGAGAGCTGTGTAAGGACATCAGGGTTAAAATTGTAGACCTGCACAAGGCTGGGATGAGCTACAGCACCATAGGCAAACAGCTTGGTGACAAGGCAACAACTGTTGGCACAAACATTAGAAAATGGAAGAAGTTCAAGATGACGGTCAATCTCCCTCGGTCTGGGGCTCCATGCAAGATCTCACCTCGTGGGGCATCAGTGATCATGTGGAAGGTGAGGGATCAGCCCAGAACTACATGGCAGTACCTGGTCAATGACCTGAAGAAAGGTGGGACAACAGTCTCAAAGAAAAACATTAGTAACATACTACGCCGTCATGGATTAAAATCTCGCAATGCACGCAAGGTCCCCCTGCTCAAGCCAGCACATGTCCTGGCCCATCTGAAGTTTGCCAATGACCATCTGGATGATCCAAAGGAGGAATGGGAGAAGGTCATGTGGTCTGATGAGACAAAAATAGAGATTTTTCTTGGAGGAAGAGGAAAGGTTGAGTACAACCCCAAGAACACCATCCCAACCATGAAGCATGGAGGTGGAAACATCATTCTTTGGGGCTGCTTTTCTGCAAAGGGGACAGGACGACTGCACTGTATTGAGGGAAGGAATGGATGGGGCCATGTATTGCGAGATCTTGGCCAACAACCTCCTTCCTTCAGTAAGAGCATTGAAGATGGGTCATGGCTGGGTCTTCCAGCATGGCAACAACCTAAAACACACAGCCAGGGCAATTAAGGAGTGCCTCTGTAAGAAGCATCTCAAGATCCGGAGTGGCCTAGCCAGTCTCCAGATCTGAATCCAATAGAAAATCTTTGGAGAGAGCTGAAAGTCAGTATTGCCCAGCGACAGCCTCGAAACCTGAAGGATCTGAAGAAGGTCTGTACGGAGTGGGCCAAAATCCCTGCTGCAGTGTGTGCAAACCTGGTCAAGAACTACAGGAAACATATGATCACTGTAATTGCAAACAAAGGTTTCTGTACCAAATATTAAGTTCTGCTTATTCTGCAATAAAATGCAAATGAATTACTTAAAAATCATACAGTGTGATGTTCTGGATTTTGATGTTGTGTGATGTTTTAGATTCTGTCTCTCGCAGTTGAATGATAAAAATTACAGACCCCTACATGCTTTGTAAGTAGGAAAACCTGCAAAAGCAGCAGTTTATCAAATATTTGTTCTCCCCACTGTAGGTATTCAACCTACACTGCAAGAAAACACAATGAATAACTTAAGCATAGTTTAATATGTATAATTAAATTCAAACTCCTCCCAAAACTTTTTATGTTTGTTTTTAGTTTTAGATCGAATGGGAAAGAACTACTACGTTACTGTGTATTCTTAATTTATGTTCATGAAACATTAAGAAATTAAATGAGGGCAACAGATGTTAGATGTTAGATGTTAGAAAGAAAGGTAGATGGGCAACAATAATAAACTGGTTGAGGTTCTAATCTTTCTGTGCCCCCATTGGATATATTTATCTTATTTCCAGTCCTGGTAGCACCCTGAAACTGAGGGACAATGCTCCCAACGAGGGATTTAATAGCCCAAAAACCACCAAAAAAAATCTAACCTTCCCCACGCTAACAAAAAAGAAAATATTTTGAATAATATCAGGTTTTAAAGTCGTTGTAAAGGCTGAAGGTTTTTTTTTTATTTTTTTTCAAATAATTTTTATTAATGATTTTGTAAATACATTACAAAGAGTAATAAGGAACACTTTAAACATTAAAGAGGAACTAAACCCTGATGATTTTACTTCCTCTTTCATTCCCTGCAAAGGTAAAGCATAATGGACTGCTATGCATCGCTGTCCCGGTGGGTCTCGCTGCTGCGCCGCTGTCATTCAAGGAAGCCGTCACTCCCGTGCATGTGCACGGGAGCTGCCACGCGTGGCATATTCGCCGTTGATGGTGCCGCGCTCAGTGTGCCTGCACGCCGCTGTCTACGGCGCATACGCCGTAGACAGCGGTGCGTGTCTTTCGCCAAATATCTCCTAAACCATTGAAAGTCATTGATAAAAAAAAAGCATGGGGTTCCCCCAAATTCAATTACCAGGCCCTTCAGGTCTGGTATGGATATAAAGAGGAACCCAGCGTCAAATAAAAAAAAAATTTACGCGTGGTCCCCCTTAAAATACCAGACCCTTTATCCGAGCACGCAACCTGGCAGGCCACAGGAAAAGAGGGGGTGGACGAGAGAGTGCCCCCCTCCTGAACAGTACCAGGCCCCCCAAAGCACCATGTCCCCATGTTGATGGGGACAAGGGCCTCATTCCCACAGCCCTGGCCGGTGGTTGTGGGGGTCTGCAGGCGGGGGGCTTATCAGAATCTGGAAGCCCCCTTTAACAAGGGGATCTCCAGATCCTGGACCCCCCTGTTTGAAATGGTAAGGGGGTAACCATCCATTTTCTGTCTCCATGGAGGAGACACTCCAGGATCCCAGCGGCCTGACGTTTCTTATATGCAGAGGACAGGGCCACCCGTCACCTGACCCCGCCCCCCCGTTGACGCAAATGGGGAAGCCGGGCTTCCCCAATGATTTATGGGTGACCCGCCCCCCTTTGATGCAACGGAAACGAGTAACTAAATAAATGTAAAACGAAATATTTCACTCTGCACATGTCTGTTAATACCTTTTGGGTCAATTCCCAGTGGTTAATGCAGTGTGTGGCTGTGTAGTTGTATCGGAACATTGTGATCGATTGTACTGTGTCATAAGTTTTGTTCAAGTGTTTTTCCCATGCCAGAATAGTTGTAGATTTAATGAATCTTTGTTTGTGCTGAAGTGTGTTGTATATAAGAGATATGCCCTTACACTTATTATCGATGGATATGCAGAATTGTCACACTGAGGTACTTAATTCGGTTTGTGGGGGGGGGGGATATTTGACCAGGAAGGATGACACCTGCTTATATAAAAACAGCTTGTGTGTGGGATATTATATTTGGCCCGCAAGGATTCGAAGGATTGAAGGGCTCCTTGTTCAAAAAGATTGCCCACCCACTCTATCCCATTTTCTTTCCATTTATTAACGGAGCTGTACGGAAGCAGTACTTCTAATGTTTGGATTGGAATTCTGATCATGATGCTTGGTTTATCCCAACGTGGTTGGGATAGTAGGTGTCTCCATGCTACTATTGATATTTTAATTGTTGGGGGGAGGTGTGTTAATGGAGTTGGTTTCCTCGTATCTGCTAGTAATACAAGGCTCATATGCGGGGTCTTAGTGACAGTTGTCTCTATGCTCACCCACAGGGGATCTGGAGTGTCATTAAACCAATGTTTTATTTGTGCTAGTATGGATGCCCAGTAATAGTCCTTAATGTCGGGGAGGCCCATTCCTCCTACCTTCCTGTTTTGTATAAGCGTGTTGTGGGAGCATCTAGCCCTCTTTCCTTGCCAAATATATTGTTTGAGTATTTTGTTCAAGTCATAGAAAAGAGATTGATTATATGCTCTTTTTGTTGAAATCTAAAGCCTGATATGTGGGGATGTGATCTAATGGCCTCCACCAGGGGTTCCATCATTACATTGAATATAGATGGCAAAAGCAAGTATCCCTGGCGGGTTCCATTCGATATTGTGAATTTTTTGGACAAAAGACCCGAGGTGAAAGCCTGCTCTGAGCGATTTTAGTAAAGCGCGAGTATGGCAGACAGCGATTCATTTTGGAGTCCAAATCTCTGTAGAACTGCCTTCATATATCCCCAGTGTACTCTGTCAAATGCCTTCTCCGCATCTATAGAGAGAAGCAGAGAAGGCGTTTTCAGAGTTTCAGCATGGTGGATGATGTTTAATAGTCGTCTAGTGGCATCTGATGCTTGACGTTCCTTGGTAAACCCTGTCTGGTCTGGTCTCATCAATTCTGGTATAATGTCATATAGTCTACTTACTAGCATTCTGGCATACAATTTGACATCTACGTTTAGTAGAGATATGGAGTGAAAGTTGGCCGGTGTATCTGGGGACTTCCCTGGCTTGGGTAGAGTGATCACATAGGCTTTACGCATCTCTGGGGGGGAAGATACCTGTTGTTCTAGCCTCGTTAAAGATGGGTAGTAGATTGGGAATCAACATTTGACTGAAGGTTTTATAATATCCGTTTGATAGTCCATCTGGCCCTGGAGCTTTTCCTAGGGGGAGAGATTTTATGGCTCTTTCCAACTCTGTTGAAGAGAATGGGGCGTTTAGTGCTTGAAGTTGGGTTTCGGGTATCAAGGGTAGTTTTAGCTTGGCCAGGAAGTTGTCTATGTTCTCTTTCACTGGTTGAGGTGTATTGGGATCTTCTTTTAAGTTGTAAAGTCATGAATAATAGTCTGCAAAGGCATCTGCTATTGCCTGCGGGTTTTCTATTTTAGTTGAGGTTGTTGGGTGGAATATGTGTGGGATTACCGTTCTAGACCTACGTTCTTTGAGACGATTGGCTAGGAATTTACCTGCTCTGTTATTGTTTGCATAGTAGTTGAGTTTGAGCTTGCGCATGGCTTGGTCGTGTTGTGTGCAAAACATTTCCCAGAGCTTAAATTGTAGATTAGATAACTTCGTGGCCAAATCCGTGGATGTGTTTGATTGATTTTTTTGCTCTAATGTATGGATTTTGGTAAAGAGATTTGTTATTTTAGCTGATCCGGCTCTGTGTCGTCTTGAGTTCAGTTTAATAAGGACGGCCCGGATAAATGCCTTATGGGCATTCCGGTTGTTAAAGGAGTTAGTAATGTTGGGGTCATTGAAATGAAAATACTCCTTGAGATGCTGGGTTATTTCTTTTTGGAATTTTGTGTCCTGAATTATCGAGTCATTGCACCTCCATACACATGATGTAGCGTAGGCATTTCCCCCCTCTATTTGGACTACTACAGGAGCATGATCAGACCATGTTATGTCCTGGATAGAGGAATGGGAAATTCTGTGCATCAGCTCTTTATCCACTAAGAACATATCTAATCTGGAGTAGGATATCTGTCTTGTGTTGGAGAGTCTCTTTCCATAAGGATCTTCTCTTGGCAGGATGATTAAGTTCTCTTGCGTTAATGGAGAGTAGTCTAAGGCTCATGTTTGTTCTTCCAGATGAGATGGATGTTGATATAGGGATTCTTGTTGGGTTCAATTCTGAGGAGGTGTTCTTCTCTGTAGGCAGTGCAGTCCCGTAACTGTTGTTGGTGGAGGGATTCCATGGGAGGTTGTTATATGAGGGATATTGGTCCAGTAACATCTCTGCTTTTGGCTGTTTTAGTGTCCAGAGTTCTGTGCCAAAGATAAGGGCTTAAACAGTATTCAACGAGGTAGGCAGGAACAACCGTGTTCCCTAGGGTAATCCAGGTAACCATCTTTAAAGTGTCCATTTTCCTTTCTTAAAGTAACAACTTGAAAATGAAAATAAAAAACAGAAATGAGAAACAAGTCCAGTTGGACCAGGCAGCTTAGCTGCCCAAATCAAAGGGGTGTAAGGTACGGTGGTCAGTACCATAAGCACTCAGGGAATCCTAGTGGTAACCTTTGGTGGGAGATCAGGTTAAGTAGGGTTCATGTGTGCTTTGCACTTGATCTCCTTTGTTGTTTAATATGCCAGTGTTTAATATGCCAGTTTTGGTGTAATTTGCCTGTGGGAGTTCCGTGTTATGGGAGCATGTCCGGGCCCGCGTCAGGGGGTATGATATGCCAGCTTTTCAAAAGGTGTAAACCTTCTTCCAGAGAGTTAACTAGGTGGTTGGATCCTTTGTAAGATATGTTGAGTTTAGCTGGGTACTTCCATTTCTATATTATCTTATGATTCCTTATGGCCTTCGTGATTGTCGCCATGTTGCAACATAGTTGTGACAGGTCAGGAAGAATTTGCAGATTAGCAGCTTGTTTCGGGAGGTTGTCTCCTTTGCGGAATGCCTCTAGGATTTTTTATTTAGCTTGAAAGAAATTAACTCTGAGCAGCACGTCCCTTGGGACCTCCTGTGGGAGGAAGGCCAGAATTAGCACTCTGTAGATTCTGTCGATCGTGAGGTTCAGTGGGAATAGTGACAGAATGCCTGCTTGAAAGAGGTCGCGGGCATAGATGGGGAGTTGTTGCGCTGTGATAGTTTCAGGTATCCCTCATATTTTTTAAGTTGTTCCTGCGGGAACGATCTTCAAGGTCGGCTAATTTGGATTGCATTCTGGAGATGGTCTCCTGTTGTGACGCATGAGAGTCCACCAATGCGTTAAAGGATGTTGTGACGTCGCACATCCTCATTTCTACTTGGTGGCCTCTGTCTCCAAGTTCATTTAGTTTAGCTCTGCATTGCTGAAAACATGTTAGCATGTCTGTTTGCAAGGATTTTCTCAATGACATCAACATCTCTTTTAGCCTGACATCCGATATTGGTTGCCCTGTGGTTGGAAACAGTGCAATGGGATCTGCATTGTATTGGGCTGTTGGTTCGCTTCCCTGGGATTTTACAGGACTCCTTGATGATGGTGAATTGCAGGGAGTCTCAGCTTCGCTTGATTGTGCTTCCTCCGCAGCGCCTGCTACTGCTGAGTCTGTGTCACTCTCCCTTCTGCCTGTGTTTGCATGCTCTGCTGGCACTGGAGGTTGGGAGGATTGCCCTGTGATTTGTCCCCCACAGCCATTTTGCTGGAGCCTGCGGGAGAAGAAATCCATCAATTTTAATGAGTTTGGCTGGCTCTGGTACCTTCTTCCGCATGGCGTTCCATGTGCTGTGAGGCAGCGATGTCTCTGCGGAGTAGGCTGGTGTTCAGTTCATGTGTCTGGCGGGTTGTAGGCTGATGATTCCCCTCATGCCGAGTGGAGCTCTCCTTCTATGCGGCCATCACGCTGAGCGGTCACCACACCCCCTCCCAAGACTGAAGGTTTTTTACCTTCATGCATTCAGTGTGCAGCTCCCCTCTCAGCCATTCCTAATATAACAATGTGTGCGGGAGCCTAGGCTCTCCAGGATCTCTTCCTCCTCGTTGGCTGAGATGCAGTAGCAGGAGCCATTGGCTTCTGCTGCTGTCAATCACAGCCAGTGAGGCAGGAGTGGGGGTTCTGAGCCATACTCTCTGTGTCTTATGGACATAGCTGACTTTTGAGCGAGCATATACAAGTGCCCCTATAGTAAGCAGCTTGCTATTGGGGTACTTAGCAAAGGTGAGGAACTTGCAGAACCAGTGGGGATCCTAGAAGAGGAGGATCGGGGCTGCTCTGTGCAAGACCAATGCATAGAGTGGGTAAGTATGACATGTTTGCTATTAAAGAAAAAATCTTTACAAATGCTTTGATAAGAGCTTACCAGGATTTTACCTTTAAATGTGCTTTAATACTGTATATTGTAAGCACTTTATTGGATTAAAATTCAGCAAAAGCTGAAAATGTGCAGTATAAAATTCTGTATTTCAGTGTCTTTAACTTTTTTGGTTGGATGAGCAACTATTTTTGTAACATGACTTATTAGCTGAAGTTCATCTGTTGATTCTTTCTTTTGTTACAGTTTTCAAAAGAAATGTTGAGTAGTCTGGCTAAGTGTTTTAGTCAAATTGGAAGGAGGAAATTATGTTGGACTTGCTGCCAAACCTTGTATTGTCTTTGTGTTGCGTATGAATAGTTAATCTAACCTCAAAGAATAGTACCATATGCTTCTTCAGATAAGAATGAGGAACATTTTGGCTTCTTGTAGCAGCTCCAGAAAGTTAAGAAAAAAAGTAAAATTACGATTTTAGAATTAAAATATCCTGAGCTGTGATTTATGTAAGTGAGTTTTATCTTGGGTCTATGTCAGGACAATATACAATATAATGCAATAAAATAGTACTAGAAAGTTGTTGCTGAAAGATGACGAAGTTTGAATTTACTACTACCTTGGTATTGTGGTGGATCCGGTGGGTTCGAAACCTGCAGTCCCAGTGAATAAATGTGGTCATTTACCAGACCAAATTATTTGTAACTTTTTTGAACCACCTGGTCGTTAAACTCAGGTTAGCTGGCTTAGTAGGGCCAATAAAGGGTTTTTTGTATAAGCCAACCCCCACACTAAAATGAGTGAGGTTACAGCAGCCAAATTGCTTCCTCTGTCATAGGGAGTACTGCTGACAAAACTGCATAGAAAGAGAATAATGTAAGGATTGTCAGCACTGGCAAGTGTGGTAAAGTAAATGTAAACCTTTACTGAATGGCAGGGGTGGCAAAATGATATGTATCTTAGAGAATTAGAGGTTGGATGGGGGTGGGCTCTTACTGTTTTCAATGCTTTGCCACATTCAATGCTGCTAATGTCCTGCAGGCTCTTTATAGCCTGTCCTGGTCCACATGCATATAGTTACATATGTACATAGTTAGTCTAGTTCAACCAATAAAAGGGGAAAAAATCATACAGTCCTATATACACAATCCTATACCCACAGTTGATCCAGAGGAAGGCAAAAAACCCCAGCAAAGCAAAATCCAATTAGTTCCAGCAGGGGAAAAATCTAGTCCTTTTTTTTCTACTGAATTGGACAGAACCAACTCTTGAGTAGACATGTGCATTTCGTTTCATTCTGAATCGAAATTCGGACGAATTTTCATTATTCGGACATTCGGATGCATCCGAATTACCGAATTACAATGCTAACGAATTCAAATGAAATTCGAAAAATTAAATTTTTCGACCCGAATTTGGGGCCACGTATCTCGGGCCACTTGCAACTAGAACCCCAAACCCCAAATTTGGTATGCAAACACAGTAGAACTAGCACTACAATCTCTCCAAATTTGGGGTTTCTAGCTCCAAGTGACCCCGAGTTACGGGGCCCCAAAGTCGGGTCGCAAAATGTCAAGCATTTTTCTGCAGCAGAGAATGACATTTTGTGACCCGACTTTGGGGCCACGTATCTCGGAGTCACTTTTAGCTAGAAACACCAAATTTAGTATACAAACACAATAGACCTAGCACTACAACATCTCACCTAAAGTTGGGTCGCAAAATATTTTCGAAGCCGGTTGAAATAGTTTCCAATGCAGTTGAAATAATTTCGAATCATGTTGAAATCATTTCGAAAATATTTCAACCAAATTCGAAAATATTTCTACCGGATTCAAAATGATTTCAACATGATTCGAAATCATTTCAACTGCATTGGAAACTATTTCAACCGGATTCGAAAATATTTTGGGACCCGACTTTAGGTCCATGTATCTCGGGGTCACTTGGTGCTAGAAACCCCAAAATAAATGTTGTAGTGCTAGTTCTATTGTGTTTGCATACCAAATTTGGGGTTTCTAGCTTTAAGTGTTCCCGAGTTACGGGGCCCCAAAGTCGGATCGCAAAATGTCAAGCACTTTTCTGCAGCAGAGAATGACATTTTGTGACCCGACTTTGGAGCCACGTATCTCGGGGTCACTTATAGGAAATAGTTTCCAATGCAGTTGAAATAATTTCGAATCATGTTAAAATCATTTTGAATCCGGTAGAAATATTTTCGAATTTGGTTGAAATATTTTCGAATGCGACCGATTTTTCGAATTCAGTAGAAAACGAAACGAAATCCGAAAACGAATTTAACTAAAATAACTAAATGAAATTAATTAATTAACGAATTAAAACGAAACTAAACTAAACTATTTTTTTCCTTTTGCACATGTCTACTCTTGAGGGAATCTATTCCACATTTCCACAGCTCTTACTGTGAAGAAACATTTTCATATTTGGAGATTAAATCTCTTTTCCACTAGAAATAAAGAATACCCCTGTCAGAAACCATGAAATCAGACCGAGACAGAAGTACAGTTAAATCACACTTGTTTAATAATAAAAGTACATAGAACAAATGTAGTCAAAACATGCCAAAGTTCGGTAACCGGAATGTATAGTCAGCCAAGCCGGAAAGTCAGGGAAATTATGTAGTGGAACAGCAAGCAGGATCTGGAGCCAGAAGGGATGTCAGCCAAGCAAGTCTGCAAATGCAGGAGATAGTCTCTGTAATGTTGACCAAGACGAAGGCAGAAATCCTCTGGGCGGCTTACGTAGGCAGGTTTCTCAGTGACCATCCTGAACACACGGCCACCATAGAGACAGCGTGGTATCTCTTCCATATCAGACCACACAGTGAAAAGAATAGAGGTGCCAGGAGGTGGAAAAGTTGGCATAATTGGCAGTAACAGCAAGAATAAGGATTGGAGTTAGTTATTCCTCAGTGGTTCAGCCCTGATTCCTTTCAATAAAAGTCAGTTTCTTACTCACAAATTTTTCCTCTGCATTGTAGGCCTTCTCTGACACTTGCATGAGGGCAGGCCTGGTGCATATTGGTTTACCTTCAGACAGCGGTACATCCTGGCCACCCAGTATTCCATTTTTTTTTGCCTTATGAGAAAAAAAATATATAAAAAGTTAATTTGTAAAGAATTTTAACAAAAATGAAAATACATTGAAAAAAAGTTTGATGGAAGGTAGAAATATGTTAATATGGACTGCCATGAACTGAAGGAAAGGGGTGGTGTTTACCATTTCTTACCCATGTATTATTCAGGGACACTATTTTCTCTGCTTACTTTAGGGTGTTATGCAATGGGTCAGACCACAGGGATCTCATTCCTCTGCAAGCTTCTGCAAACAGAGCACAGCTTTAAGTTATTTTTAAAATATTTAGGCTGAATTCACCCTATTGCCAATTCACATAGCAGGAGATTGTGACTGGCTCTCTATGGAGCCAGTTCACATATCTCCGCAGAGGCTCTGGTTGCGAATTGCACAGAGATCCTGTGCATCTTTTGGTCCATTTCAGGTCTGAATTAAGACCAACATTTGGGCTGAAATCGGACCTGAAATGGTGACTGGAGACGCCTGCTGTGAGCCACTGCGATCTCCAGTGTGAACCCAGCCTTAAATTAATATTCCTGCCTATGTCTGCTTGGCCTGGGTGGAGTTAGCCTTACAAGAAAAATAAATACATTAAACATGTAAATATTTCAAATAAAAAAGTAATGGCTGATATGTTAATGTGGCACAACCTAGGCCAGAAACGTTGCACTAAATATGGGAGGAGTTGCAGTGCAGTGAACTCTTTCTGTGAATGATCTCATCTATTATGCCAGGCAGTGTGTGCTTCAGGAGAAAAAGTGTGGTTGGTTGGTAATCTCACTGAGGATTATCATTTTAGTTTCCTCTTCAAAAAGGGAAAAATGATGCAGGCATCCTGGATAATGAGCCTACTGGCAGGGTGGAAAAAATCCTAGTTCCCCAGAGCTTCTCCTCATGCCATATTCGCATGAGGATTTTGAGGGGAGGAGAAATAGAGGGTGGTGGAGGAGGTTGATGTGGAGGAGGGAGAGGGTGGAGAAGAGGGATGAATGCAGCACCCACCCTTGCCAGGAATGCAGCACCCAGTATGGCCAGGAATGCAGCCCCCACCATTGCCAGGAATTCAAACTCACCATTGTAATCAGTGAAGCTTGATTGATGCCCATCCATCTGCAGCCTCGGAGGGGACAGGGAGAGGGCGGGATGAAAAGATTACATACAGGAAAAACTCCTGTTTTCTCTGCAGCTTCTTTAATAGAAAGTCCTGTCTCCTTTGATGGACAGAACAGTCGTCCAATGGCAGCACCGGAGATGGGACTTCCTATTACAGAGGCTGCAGTGTAAACAGGAAATACTCCTGTGTGCATGGCACTCATCCCACCTCCTCCCTGTCCCCTCCAAGGCAGCCAGATATATATATCTTTTGTGGCCCCGGCACTGGGAAATCGTTGAGGGCCACAAAAGATATATATGTCCAGATAACCAGGCGTGCCATTCAAAACCAGAACATCGCCGCGATTAGCCCGCAGGCAGACTTTGGACAAAAAGCATTTTGCTTGCACATGATTAGATGTTGTAAGTCAGCAGAGCTTCTGCTCATTTACTAAGCTCTGGGGCAGCTGCTCTTACAGAGTACAACTGCACTTTGCACAGTAAATGCACATTTGCCTTTAGTAAATCAACCCATATTTGTTGGTTGACACCTGTAGACAAAGAGATTTACATTACAGTGAATTGGAGAATCTTAAACACCTGTTCCAATGTGAATCATTGGAATTTAAGCCAGCTGACAAAGGCCACAATGTGGTAATCTTAGTTAGAGCCAAATAAGAGATAATGGTGGTTATTTACAAAAGACACATCCACTTTGCACCGAAAGGGCATTTGGAAGTGCAGTCACTCTAAATCAAATGCCCCGTACACACGAGAGGACTTATGTCCGACAGACTTCCAAAGGAGTTCCGCCGGAGTTCCGCCGGAGTTCCGACGGAGTTCTGACAGACTTTTCGGCCGAACGGACTTGGCCACACACGATCACACTAAACTCCGACGGATTCGAACGTGATGACGTACGACCCGACTCGAATAAGGAAGTTCATAGCCAGTAGCCAATAGCTGCCCTAGCGTCGGTTTTAGTCCGTCGGAGTAGCATACACACGAGCGGAGTTTTCGAAGGGGACCGGGTCCGGCGGAGTTCCTTCGGGAAAATTTGAAGCATGCTTCATTTCTAAAGTCCGTCAGACTTTGGCGAATCAAAAGTCCGTTGCAGCCCACACACGATCGGATAGTCTGACGGACTCGGTCCTTCGGACTTTGGATGTTGAAAAGTCCGCTCGTGTGTACGGGGCATAAGGGATAGATCTGAAATGAGGAGAATCTCTGCTGATTTTATCATCCAATCATGTGCAAGCTAAAATGCTGTTTTTTATTTCCCTTGCATGTCCCCCTACAGCGACTTTACTTCCAAGTGCACTTGCAGTGAAAAGTGGATTTTCCTTTAGTAAATAACCCTCAATGTGTTTAAAATTATTGCAAAATAGTGAAAATATCAAAACAAGTTATGTCTATGTAAAACCAGAAAGATCTCTTTGCCATTGTAGATTTTGGAGTCCAGAATATCATTAATCAGGAAATATCTTCATTCTTGAAGATCTCAACTTGCATACTTCCCACCTTTTACTCACTACAAGAGATCAATAAATCATGTTGTAGTCCTCCTGTGAGATCAAATATATCAGCCTGTTGGTCTATCTGAGTCTCTAAAGTGTAACAACACTTCCCTTGTATGTGGCTTGTACACACCACGCTTGCTAGAGATTTTTAAAGATTTGAGGCTCCTGAAGAAACAATTTTGGTCTCTATTGACCTGAAATCATTTTATATAAGAAGAGAATCGTCACACAGTGGGAGCCTCCCATGGATGTGGAGCGGCCCAAGAACGAAGCAGGGAAGAAGACACAGTGGAGGAAGATGCCGGATGAGAACACCAGAGCAAGAAGCAGAGGATCGGATAAAGGAATTGTCAAAAACTGTCTCTTGTAATTTTTAACATTTTTGTCACTTTTTTGTGAAATGGTAAGGGTACTTTTGTACCCCATTACCATTTCACATGGGGGGCCAGGATCTGGGGGTCCCCTTGTTAAAGGGGGCTTTCAGATTCTGATAAGCCCCCCGCCCGCAGACCCCCACAACCACTGGGAAAGGGTTGTGGGGATGAGGCCCTTGTCCCCATCAACATGGGGGCAAGGTGGTTTGGGAGGCTACCCGAAAGCACCCTCCCAAAGTTGAGGGCATGTAGCCTGGTACAGTTCATGAGGGGGGACACTCTCTCGTTCCCCCTCTTTATTTGCAGCCTGCCAGGTTGCGTGCTCGGATAAGGGTCTGGTAGGGATTTTTAGGGAGACCCACATGCCATTTTTTTAAATTTTGGTGTGGGGTTCCCCTTAAAATCCATACCAGACCTGAAGGATCTGGTGTGGATTTTGAGGGGGACCCCCACGCCATTTTTTTTTTTACATTTTGGCACGAGGTTCCCCTTAATATCCATACCAGACCTGAAGGGCCTGGTATGGAATTTCGGGGGACCCCCATGCATTTATTTTCTTAATTTTGATTCTGGGTTCCCTTGTGGGGAAATCTGCATGTCGTTTTTATCAATGAACTGTTATGTGTATTGTTGGATCCGACAATTCATTATAGCTGCGAGTAGTTTTAAATTATTTTTTTTTCCTTTAGAAATGTCCTTTTGCTGTCAGGCTTTTCTAAACACAGGAAACATGCCCCCCTTTGCAGGCATACTATAGACACCCCCCAGGTAATAAATGTAAAGGAATATTACAATTTTATTGTTTCACTTTAAGCATTATTAAAATCACTGCTCCCGAAAAAAACTGACATTTTTAAAACTTTTTTTGCATTGATACATGTCTCCTGGGGCAAGACCCATGTCCCCAAAATGATTTTTATGACAATAACTTGCATATAAGCCTTTAAAATTAGCACTTTTGATTATTCATGTTCGAATCCCATAGACTTTAACAGTGTTCGAACACATTGTTTACCTGTTCGCATGTTCTGGTGCGAACCGAACAGGGGGGTGTTCGGCTCATCCCTACTCAATACCACTGGGACACACTGGCTCTCACCTTGCGCCAGTAACCTACAACTTTGTACTAAGCTCTGGAGCAACTGCACTTGCAGAGTGCAACTGCCCTTTGCAAAGTGCACAGTCTTTTTGCTTTTGGTAAATCAACCCCTTAGTCTCCAGGATAACTTTTTCTTATTTTCATTAAAGCATGTGTCCTTTTATGTAAGCATGTGTTTATCAAGCACCTCCTAGTGTTGGTCAAGTGTTAAATATTTCTAGACATTCAGGCACTGCTATAATTCACCAAGCAGCCATACTGCCTCTTGGGGATAATCATGTGATCCCTCTGCTAATCTGTTTGTAATTAGTATTAAAAAAATCCAAGGACGGGGGCATGGCTTGGCCAGTGGCGAGGATGGTGGCGCATTAGCTGAGCTCCGGGGAGAGAATCGGCAGAGAGCCTATATTGTCAAGCTCCAGCAGCCTGCTATGGGTAGGAAAACCCAGCTCACCCCTCACTCAAGTGCCCGGCGGACCCTGAACAACGGTACCGCACGCAATATCAACAAAATCTTCCGTTCTCAGTCCATGAACAGACAGAGCGGGCCGGACAAGATGGCATGGGCGCATGGTGAGGAGGAGGATTTCAGTGAGGACTCCCAGTCAGCAACTGAAGACGCAGGTAGGAGTCTCTCACATCCCTCCAAAACCCTCACATATGAACATATGTCGGGCTTCGCAGCTGACATAAAGTCCACATTTTCGGCTGCCATCACGGATTTAAAATCTAATTTGCTTGTCCTCACGGAAAAGATCACGGCAGTGGAGGCGGCAGGGAAACGAAGGGACAAAGATATACGCGCTCTGGAGTCAGTGGCTGTGGTGCACTCATTACACTTTATTTAGATGAATCGCCACTTAGAAGATTTGGACAAGAGGGGGAGGAGGAACAATATTAGGGTACGGGGATACCCGAGTCTGTGGAATCAGATCAAATTGTTCCAGCTTTGCAGAGACTTTTTAACAGTCTATTAGATAGACAAGAGGACACTGCAATAGAATTTGTACGAGCGCACAGAGCACTCAGGGTGAAGGGCCCCGATTCGGCACCCCCTAGGGACATTATATGTTGCCTCCAGAGCTTCCCCCTCAAGGAGGATATAATGAGAAGAGTCAGGAGGAATGATCGCATAATTTTCAATGGAGAATCCATTATGCTTTTTCAAGATTTATCACAAATCACATTGCGTAACAGGAGAGCTCTGCGCCCTCTGCTGGATGTCCTCAGGGAAAAAGAGATCCGGTACACGTGACGCTTTCCCTTTGCGCTGGTAGTCATGGAGGGAGGTAAACAGATCTCTCTTAGTACCCCCCAAGACCTTCCGGGATTTTTGTTAGGCCCTGCACATAGACCTGGTGTCTCTACCTGACTGGTATCAGGAGTTCACGTTGCTGCTGGGTAACAGCTCACCTCTTTCTACGCCGGAAAAACGCCTGACGAAGCGCATGAGGAACAACAAAGGGAGCCATTCCACCACGGGGACCCCTAACCCCAGACCTACACCATCCAGAGCCAGGGAGGAGGGCCAAGGCTAATTTACTTAGAGATCCACTGATGGTTGCTGTCCCTGGGGAACTATTTTAACGTCCACACACGATGCTAACGTTTCGAAGGGTATGCCACAAGCCTTCTAGTGAACAGGGCCTCATTAGTACATTCCAGTTTTCCTGATGTCAGTAGTTCCTTTATCTCATTTACTGTATTATATTTGCCCACTTATAGTGTGTGCAGGTTATACTGTATTGGACAGGCAAATACAAAAGCCACAGCAGGCACAGGAGAAGAGGCCATCTATACCGCTGGACTCATGGCAAAGGAAGAAGGAGATCACTATTAGGTTGCCATAATCCTTAGTAAAGGCCCGTAGAGTGACATACCTTGTTATTTAACTCTATGTTACATGGGACGCAAACCCAGATGGACAGTGACTCACAGGTCACAAATATATCGCATGCCCTCTCCTTATGAGAGGTTGAGATTTGATGAAAAACTCTTAACTATTTACTTGGTTGGTAATTGCTGATTCTCTCCCCTAACCCAGCGTAATTATATATATGTAAAAAGGCTCTATGGCAAAAAAGAACAATTTTGGAAGTGGAGTGAAAAAATAGTTCTAATCGGAGCAGCAGACACTGTTATGAGTAAACTCTCAATAAAAATAGAAATAATAAAAGGGGGGTGTGTTGTGCTTCCTTAAATACCAAAAGAAAAATAAACAATAAGCTTATGTGATAAAAAGTGACTGTCAATCGTTCACAAAGTATCAAAAAAACAGTGCAAAAAAGTGCATGGAAATGAACATCTGATATAAAAAAAAAAATATATATATATATATATATATATATATATATATATATATATATATATATATATATATATATATATATATATATATATATATTAATAGTGCATCATACCAGTGCCTATACAATAAAGAACGATAAAAAACGGGGGGACTCCAGCTATACAGTGTAAAAAGTGAATTGCAATAGCTATATAAAATAAAGTGAATTGTCTAAGATGAAACAAAGGAAAAGTCAGACATCTAAAATAAAACTACAAACATTGTATATCAATAACTTAGTGTAGTAAATAGTCCAAGAAAATCTATGAATGGTTTAAAAGTGCAAAAAACATAAAAACCAACAGTATAATCCTTAGTGAAAAGGAAATAAAAATAGCAAAAAATAATAACGACAAATAGTGAATCTCGATAGTGTCCCATACACAGTCCAATCGTGCAGATCTAAAATGTGATTTCACAACCAAACATAAAGTGCAAATGTGCCAAGGTAGCTCTCCTCCAAGCGGTATCCCGTGTTAATGTGGATAATCCTAAATAATTACCTCACAGCTGTAAGGCTACAGCGAGAAAGTAAATTTGCAGGGGAAATTCCGGGGGATCAGATGAGCTGTGACTGGGACTTCTGACAGTGCCGCTCTTCCTTGTGGTTTTAGCCGACCAACAATGCTCAAAATAACAAGTAAAAGATATCCTCCATAGTGTAGTAGTTTTAAAATGAACGATTTATTTGTAAAACAAACTGTATCTACTCACAAACCAGGGGCGGATCCAGGGGGGGGGGGGGGCAACGGGTCAATTGCCCCCCCCCCCCGAAAATATTTCACTTCAAGGCTTTCTCCCTCCGCCACCTATTTACGTTTGGCGAGGAATCATCTAAATGCAGTTGCAGGGACTTTATTTCTGCTTCCCCCACTCCAAGATGGCTTAAGACATATTCAGTGTGCCCCATCCGTTCATTTAGAGGGGCCCAGGCGGTGGCGTCCTTATGGGGGTAAAGACCATGGTAAAACTGGGGTCGCCGCTACACGCTGTGTAGTATTATTTGCAGAGCAGTGCGGACGTGCCCAGTGTTACTTCCCTGTCAGGCGGAGTGATCTCCACCCGACAGGAGCTCCCTAGTCCCGGCTGGCGTGACGTCATATTTCAGAGGCCGGGAGCGCGAGATTCAAGACAAGATGCTGTCCGACCTGTGAGCCCATCTGCACTGTCTGCAAGTGAGTGATCACTTAAATGCCTTAACTCATTAACAGTGTGTTAGCTGTGTGAACTGCTGAAGTGGTTAACACTTGGAGGGAAGGGGAGGGGGGAGGGGTGTTAATGCAGTTAGAATGGTAATTGTAATACACAGCATGGAGGGGGGTAATGTACTCACTGATGCATTCATGACCAATGGCAATTAATTAACCCCTTTGTGCTGCATTAGTGGCAGTGGCACCATCATTATTAATTAACCCCTTTTATGCTGCAGCATGATGGGGTTGAAAAAAAACACTGCTACTAATGCAGCACAAAGGGATTAATGAATTGCCATTGGTCACAAATGCATCAGTCGGTACATTACCCCCCTCCATACTGTGTATTACAATTACCAATCATCATCATCATCATGAGCCACAGCACCTGTATTGTGTGATTATCATGATGATAATGATGATATAGAATGACATTAAAATTCATCTTTAGGCCTCATTCACACAGGGGGCATGCTGCAGACATGCGGGCTGTCTTTAACTGACTTGGGGATGGATAAAGTGTGGGATATACTAAAAGGAATGTCCCATAAAGTTTTGTACATATCCCTGTGCTGGCATCCCATTTATTTCTAATGGCACACACAGCTTTTGTGTCCCAATATGTCCTGCGTGGGTCCCAGAATGCTTGCCAGGTGCCTTCAGGTACCCACACCAGCATGTCATATTGGGACATAGTGGCTGTGTCCATGCAGCCATGTGTTAGAATACAAATAAATGGGATGCCAGCATGGGGATGCATCTAACACTTTAAAACAGTGTCACTGTTTTAAACAAGGTTATGACTGTATGATATGTTAAATACATATATTTTAATACAAACGTGTTCTATAAGCAACACCTTATTTTCTGGCAGTGCCCCTCCCGAGACTAGGCTCTGGATCCGCCCCTGTCACAAACAGGAGCGAATAAACAGGCACACACAACTAGACGGATCGATGAATGATACGAACGTCACTTCCGATTTCCTATGCGTTACGTCTCGAATGGACTTCAACTGGGATCCCAGTTGAAGTCCATTCGAGACGTAACGCGTAGGAAATCGGAAGTGACGTTCGTATCATTCATCGATCCGTCTAGTTGTGTGTGCCTGTTTATTCGCTCCTGTTTGTGAGTAGATACAGTTTGTTTTACAAATAAATTGTTCATTTTAAAACTACTACACTATGGAGGATATCTTTTACTTGTTATTTTGAGCATTGTTGGTCGGCTAAAACCACAAGGAAGAGTGGCACTGTCAGAAGTCCCAGTCACAGCTCATCTGATCCCCGGAATTTCCCCTGCAAATTTACTTTCTCGATGTAGCCTTACAGCTGTGAGGTAATTATTTAGGATTATCCACATTAACACGGGATACCGCTTGGAGGAGAGCTACCTTGGCACATTTGCACTTTATGTTTGGTTGTGAAATCACATTTTAGATCTGCACGATTGGACTGTGTATGGGACACTATCGAGATTCACTATTTGTCGTTATTATTTTTTGCTATTTTTATTTCCTTTTCACTAAGGATTATACTGTTGGTTTTTATGTTTTTTGCACTTTTAAACCATTCATAGATTTTCTTGGACTATTTACTACACTAAGTTATTGATATACAATGTTTGTAGTTTTATTTTAGATGTCTGACTTTTCCTTTTTTTGTTTCATCTTAGACGATTCACTTTATTTTATATAGCTATTGCAATTCACTTTTTACACTGTATAGCTGGAGTCCCCCCGTTTTTTATCGTTCTTTATTGTATAGGCACTGGTATGATGCACTATTAATATATATATATATATATTTTTAAATCAGATGTTCATTTCCATGCACTTTTTTGCACTGTTTTTTTGATACTTTGGGAACGATTGACAGCGTAATTATAGTTGACATTTTCAATCTTTTCTAGTGCTATTGTACTTGAATTGTTTTGTTGTTTGCTGGATCTATTTTTCTTTTTTATTGTTGTGTTATTAGTCGCATAACCTGGTCAGCTCCTCGGATAGAACGTTACGCTATCTGGTCTGACCCACGTTCCTACCAAGCCTTTCTAGACAGGGATATTTTTCCGATCTTGGAAGAGGCTAATTTGACAACCCGTTGGCTGGGCTCATCTAACAGAGGTTATATAACAGTATACTCACTACCTGGGGACAGCTATCTCCTTTCTGCTGTTCCTATCTTTTTTCTACCCTCTCTTACGCCTCCCCCCATCTACCCCCCCCCCCTTTTTTTTCTCTTTCTTTCTCTCTCCCTCTTTCATCTCCCTGCTTCCTCTTTTTTTTATTCTCTCTTTCTTTGTCTTACCTATATTCTACTATTAACATTTTATTGAAATACACCGTCAAGGAGCGGGATAGCCTTTTGAGGGTTGTTTATACTCTGATATCCACTAATCTCGTATTTCATAACGTTGTAGGTTGGATTTGTCTTGACAAATTTTTCAGGTGATACTGGTCTGCATAGCTAAATAAATGGCTTACGCAACATTGGGGCGCATGCATATGGTGATCTCGCATAATGTGAAGGGACTGAACATCCCGGAAAAGAGAACCTCGGTACTTAGAGAACTGCAAAGAGGTAAGCCACAATGTGTCCTCCTTCAGGAGACGCCTTTTGTCTCTCGCCAGACGCACAGACTGACAAATAATTTTTTTACGAAAGCCTTTCATGCAACGAATAGCCTGTCTAAGACGAAGGGAGTTTCAATTCTCCTAGGCAAGGACACTCCTTTCGAGGTGTCCGAGACGGTATCAGACCCAGAGGGACAATACATTTTTCTAAAAGGCTCTTACGGGGGTAGACCTCTTACCCTAGCCAATGTTTATTTACCCAACACAAGTCATCTACAATTTTGCAGACACCTGGTGAGGGAGTTACAGGGCTTTGCATCGGGCTGTATCATCCTAGGAGGGGACTTTAATATCCCCTTAGATCCTCTGGCGGACACTTCCACGGGTAGGTCCTGTGTCACATTTCAGATTTTGAAAAGGATCAAAAAACTTTTACAGACCCTGCAATTAGTAGACTCATGGCGCCTTCTAAACCCAGAGAGTAGGAATTATACATACTATTCGATCCCACATAATAAATATTCTCGCATTGACTATCTGTTTGTGACACAGCGTGACTTGCCGGCAATTAGTGGAGCCAAAATTGGCACACAGGCTATTTCCGACCATGCCCCCATTGCTGTATCAATGGACTTCAGTAAGCAGAGACAGAAAAGCAACACTTGGAAACTAAACTCTTCTCTCCTGACGGACCCCATAATTTTACCTCAGATTGGGAGGGCACTCAAAGAGTTTTTCTCACTTAATGATCTGCCCGACACAGACCCTTTAGTGCTCTGGGAAGCACACAAGTGTACTATCAGGGGGTACTAATCAAGTTGGGGGCGAGACGTAAATGCAAACAGGAGAAAGAGATGGCAGGCCTACTTGAGAAAATAGCCAGACTCGAAACGTTGCACAAGCGCACATTGTGCGAACGAACGGCCACAGACTTATTGAACACCAGGAAGCAATTACAGGACTTGATGCATATTAAATCCAAACGTCTGCTCTTCTTTAAAAAAAAGATCTACTATGAAGGGGGAAACAAAGCAGGTAGATTGCTAGCTAAGGCCTTGAGAGAGATATTACACAGGGTTATAAAACCTACCCCCACAACATAGACCCATGAACCTGGATGAAAATAGATCCCAAATTATTAAAGAATTTCTACAAGAGAGTGGACTCCCTACCCTTGAGGAACATGACTCACTATCACTTGACGTACAGATCTCAGACGAGGAAATTAAACGAGCTATAACCAACTTGAAGACAGGGAAAAGCCCGGGGCCGGATGGCTATACGGCCATCTATTATAAAACTTTTTTGGATATTCTCTCCAACCCCCTGAAAAAGGCCTTGAACTCCCTGTCCACGCCACGGAGGGTCACCCCCGACTTTCTGTCGGCTCATATAGTGGTGTTACCCAAACCCAATAAGGATCCATCTGCATGTGCAAACTATAGGCCAATATCACTCCTAAATCTGGATCTCAAAATCCTGACAAAGATCCTGGCTAATAGATTGAGCCCACTTTTGTCGGAGTTAATTGGACCGGAACAGGTTGGCTTTATGCCTGGGAGGGAGGCCAAAGATTACATTATTAAAACACTTTTGCTGATGCAGACGGCTTGTTTGGGGAAGATCGGAGGCCTTCTCCTGTCCACTGACGTGGAGAAGGCCTTCGATCGGGTGGCGTGGGATTATATGATGGCTACGTATAGACAAGTGGGATTGAAAGCTCGGATGATGTCCTGGATCTCGGCAATATATCAAAATCCCACAGCCAGAGTGAGGACTAACGGCTCCTTTTCGGAACCAGTGAATATTGCGAACGGGACTAGAAAAGGATGCCCTTTGTCACCCCTTTTGTTTATTTTATCCCTCGAGCCGTTCATCAGAGCAATCAATAAGGATGGTTCGATTAGAGGATTCAGGATTCGGGACAGGGAGTTCAAAGTTGCGGCTTATGCCGATGACTTGATGTTTTTTTTGACCGAACCACATACGACGATCCCCAATTTACTTGAAGCATTTGCGAAATTTGGCTATATTTCAAATTTAAAAATTAATTACTCCAAGTCCGAGGCTTTAAATGTGGATTTAACTCTGGAGGAGTTAAGCAGAACCAAGGAAAAGTGTCCCTTCCAATGGGAGGCTGTGGCACTTAAGTACCTGGGTGTATGGGTGGCCCTGGATACTAAAAAGGTTTTCGAGCACAACTTTCCCCCCGCTGTTGAAAACAATCAAAGGAGACCTACGGTCTTGGGGCTCGGGGTTGTTCTCCTGGTTCGGCCGCGCTGCAATCCTGAAAATGCCCATTTTACCAAGGTTGATCTATCTGTTTAGAGCGTTACCAGTTCACATCCCCAGAAGTTTCTTCCATAAACTAAACTCCTCGGTCCTGAGTTTCCTATGGCATAATAGGAGAGCGAGGATTAGATTTGCTTTACTGACGAAACCCAAAGAATTGGGAGGGATGGGGTTGCCAGACTTCAAGAAATATCAGTTAGCAGCACAAATTACCAGGATAATTGACTGTCACTGTAACGGGAAGGATAAGGACTGGGTAAGACTGGAAGATATACTCACTGAAAACAGATTACGCTTTTCTCCATGGATTGCCTTGAGCAGACTTAAGGAAATGAACAGCTTAAATCCTCTGACAGAGATTACGCTGACAGTACTACACGCAACTAGAAAGCGATTTGCTGTGACACCCCCTCTTAGCCCTTTGACACCGCTCCATGACAACCCTGACTTCATCCCGGGGATGGGGAACACTCTCTTTCATAATACAACCTCGGATGCCACGAGATTGGTGAAAGATTGCTTCTCTCGTGGCAAAATGAAAGACTTGGAGGCTCTTAGGAGGGATTGGGAGGAACCTACAATCCCTCTATGGACATACTTCCAGACCAGAAGCTTTGTTACCTCCCCAAGACACAAAAAAGACTTCAATAGACAATTGACTGATTTGGAAGTGGTCTGTGCGTCTGGCGAGAGACTACATAGGGCGACCTCAGTGGCCTACAGTTGGCTACAGAATATAACCAGGCACGCTGATGACAGCTTTAAGAGAAAATGGTCTCTTGAGCTCCAGAGGAATATTACGGACTCACAATGGAGGGGCACCTGTGCACTGGCCCACAAGTGCTCAATTAGCACAAGAACGCAAGAGACGTGCTACAAGCTGCTGACAAAATGGTACCACACCCCAGACAAATTACATAGATGGTTCCTGCAGGTCCCAGAAATGTGCTGGAGATTCCAAGGAGATGTGGGGACACTCACGCATATTTGGTGGAGCTGTCCCAAGCTGACTCCCTTTTGGGACGAGGTGAGAACATTGATCACACAAATAACAAATACTTCAACCACATTAGATGGGGCTTGTTGTCTTCTGCACATTACTAACACACCTCTGAAGAGATACAAACATTCACTGCTTAAACATCTCCTTAATGCAGCCAAAGCACTGGTGCCGATGTACTGGCAGTCCTCCAGAGTCCCTACAGTGATTGAATGGTTGAATAAAGTAACATATACATATGCAATGGAAGAAACAGTGGCTCAAGCCCATGAATCTGTGGAAAAATGTCATGCTACTTGGACACCCTGGATTGTGTTCCGATACTCCAAAAAGTATGCAGATATTCATAAAGACAATTGAAATATAATTAGCTCAAGCAGACGATCCAACCCTACCATTTTTCAGGTTTCATAAAACTTTCCTATTTTCTCTTCTGTGTTCATTCTCATATTTCACCTAAGAATATTATTAGGATAACAGCACGGTACAAGTGGTTTATAAGAACCCATGGTTATCCCTTGCCACAAGGTTTTGGCTATATAAATAGATGAAGGAAAAACAGCCAGAGGCATAGGACCCAAGAGGGTGCAACAGTGTACCTTCAGTAAGTCTAGAAAGCTTTAACACAGTCAAGTAAAGGCATGCTTACGGGGGATCTGTTCGCGAATACCCAAAACCTAAGCAAACTTAGCACCTTCTATGATGTAAACTGTACTTCATTACAGTACGAGTGTGGGGCAATAATGTGGTATAATGTGGTATAGAGGATGTAAATTTGTATATGTTCTATATGTCTGTGGATAACTTTGTCTCTGCTATGTTGCTTACAGTATTTACTAAAGTACTAAACACCTTTAACACTGAAAAGAATACATTGTATTGACCATAATACATCATTTATGTTCTATCTCAGAAATGCCGGCTGGCTGTGCTGCGTCTTGTCACATCCCTTAGCGGCGTCTGACAGTGTCGTAGACAGACAGCGAAGTGACCGGAGACTGGACACAGAAGGCTAATGTGAATGGAGTCCATATCCATATCTGAACTCTGGGGATTTGAGTGAGCCATCCATAGAGAACTCATGAACTATCTGGAATATTTCCTTATAAGGAGTCTGTTAATCCCCGCTCGTGTGACTCATTCCATATAGTACTTGGGTCCACACCTTCTGGTAAGTTTACCCTCACTCACTGTGGTGGTGGATATTAGCACGCTGGTGGTTTTTACCATTTATGGATCATCACTTAAAACATCTATGAAAATGCCTTGATGCATGGGTACACTGCCGGTGGCCCTTTGTGAACACTGTATTTTTAATTTTGCAACACTAAATGTTTGGGACAGGATATTTATACTTATTTGCCACTTTTCTGTTTATATGTATCATATTTCACTATATGGACTAGCACAGCATTTTCTTTGTTTAATCCATATTTTCAAGCTCACTCATTGCAGATATTTTCTGGTTCTCACAGTAAGAAAACCAAATTTTGTAATATGTGAGCACTAAACAACTCCCAATAGTCACCAGTTGCAGTCAAGGTTGATTCATAATTAATTAAGCAAATAGGTGAATGTAGGTCCAGACTGCAGACCTACCCACCTGCCACGAGAAGGGCACTTTTCAATCTGAATGCAGTGGGAACAAGGAACTCAAATTTAAAGATAGAAAAATAAAAATTGCAAAGTTATCCAAACAGTAATAACTGTTCAATGATTCATTTCCTTTATTACTTGAAATCACTTTGAATATAGTAGCTTACTGCGAAAAAGGCTATCATGCTAAAGGCATAACACATACTGTAGAAAATTCTGTCCATTAGCCTTTTTTGAATATGTGTCCTTACAGCTGACATATGCACTAATTTATTTGGGGGATTTAAAAAATACTTAGCCTAATAATCTCAGACTAAATCTAGTTTTGAAGGCCTTATTGTCAATTCCATATTCTAATTCTTTTAAGTCCCTTTTACAACATTTACAGGTTTGTGCTTGTTACAGGGCGACAAAAATTAAATGAAACATGTACTGTCACAAAAAAAAAAATATCAGATATATCATGAATTTCAGTTTTAGAATATAAGGTATTGTTTATTATAGACACACATTAGATGCTATAGCTATTAAAATATTGATTTTACATATTATATAAAATATACAGAAAATTTAGCAATTAACCACTTGAGATCCGCGCTATAGCCGAATGACGGCTACAGCGCGGACCTCCTTTGCCGGGACTACGTCTATTGACGTCGTCCCGTGCACGAGCGGCCTGCGCGCCCCCTGAGGGGTGCGCGTGGCGCGCTCTGTGATCGGCGAGTCTATGAGACTCGCCTGATCACTGATCCGAGCAAGGGGTCGATCCCGGCCCCTTATCACGTGATCAGCTGTCAGCCAATGACAGCTGATCATGTGATGCAACGGAGCCGGTAATCGGCTATTATTCCTCCTCGCGCTGTTAGCGCGAGGAGAAAAAAAAAGAGCCGATCACCGGCGGCCGTGATCGGGACATCAGTCCCGATCACGGCCAGCCCTGCCAGTGCCCACCTGCCCCCTGCCAGTGCCCACCTGCCCCTGCCAGTGCCACCTTAATAAAACATAAGTGCCCAGTCAGTGCCACCCAGCAGTGCCCACAGTGCCACCCAGCAGTGCCACCCACAGTGCCACCCAGCAGTGCCCACAATCTGCCTCAACAATGGTGCTGCACCCCAGTGCCACATATTTGTGCCCATCAGTGTCATCTACCAGTGCCCATCAGTGCCCAGCAATGCCGCCCATCAGTGCCCAGCAGTACCACCTATCAGAGCCACCTATCAGTGCCACCTATCAGTGCCCATCAGTCCCATCTATCAGTGGTACCTATCAGTGCCCCTTAGTGCCACCCATCCGTGCCACCCATCCATGCCCATCTTTGCCCATCAGTGCCGCCTTATCTGTGCCCATCAGTACTGCCTTATCTGTGCCTATCGGTGCCACCTTATCTGTGCCTATTAGTGCCGCCTTAACTATGCCTATCAGTGCCCGCCAGTGCAGCCTATCAGTGCCCACCAATGCAGCCTATCAGTGCCCACCAGTGCAGCCTATCAGTGCCGCCTCATCAGCGCACTTCAATGAAGGAGAAAAATGACCTGTTTGCAAAATTTTATAACAAACTATTAAACATGATTTTTTTTTTTTCTTTTGCATATTTTTTTGTTTGTTTAACAAAAAATAAAACTCCGAGCTGTAATTAAATACCACCAAAAGAAAGCTCTATTTGTGGGAAAAAAAACGATAACAATTTCATTTGGGTACAGTGTTGTATGCCCGCGCAATTGTCATTCAAAGTACATCAGCGCTGAAAGCTGAAAATTGGTCTGGGACTGAGGGGGGTTTAAGTGCCCAGTAAGCAAGTGGTTAAAGATCCCAATAAAATGCTAATAACAATGCTTTTATTTTATTTATATGAATCTCAATAATATTGATGAAAAAAGAAAAATAACACTAAGGATAAATATGAACATATTTTTGTTGGGGCAAAAAAGTTGGTAACAGCAGTTAATGATTGGTTTGCTTGCATCTGTGAAGACTATTGCTTTAGGCAATGTAAAATTGCATGCTTCATTTTTAATAGGTTTTTATTATTTCATTCATTCTTATTTTAAGGACTCACTTGACATGTTCTGCCACAATATGCATATTTTGCGTGTGGGCTATATCCTGACAAATTTACATTTTTCTAATTTAATACTTGGTAGAGTGCAATAAAAAATCACAAACGGTTTCTAAATATACTCTGGTGATACATTGCTATATATTCAAAATTAGCAGGATGTTTTTGTAGACCATTGCTTGTTTGTTCCTTCACTATTTCTTCTTTTCAAAAGGAAATAACAAACAAACAAATGCCATGGCATGAAACAAAATTATCCTTTTTAAAATATTGCATACAAAGTTTCAATTATTTTTATTTCTAGCTCTGAATGAAAAAAGGATCCAGTGAATCCAGACCATATATAATCAGCATATTACCATTTGTTGATGCATGCAAACAAAGGCACTATAATGCTGAATTAAAGCAGAATTAAAGTTCCTCAAAACGGTATTAAACCCAAAACCAAAAATCTAATATATGCCAGCTTATGAATCAATAGATATGGTGACTGCATTTGTCTCCTTTTTTTAGGCTTTTTTCCCTCTGCTTTCACCTGGTGATCTGGCCAGTACCACACATCCTGTATTAGCCTCTGTACACACGGTCGGAGATTTCCACAACCAAATCCGTCGGATTCTGCCCGTCGGATTTTGTCCTTCGGATCTTGTCCGAAACTGTTGCATACACACGGTCGGACAAAGTTGGGGAAAAACCGATCTTTCAGAACGTGATGACATAATTTCGTTACGATGGGACTACGTTCAGGCTAGTAGCCAATAGCTTTGATGCAGGAATTTGATCTGAGCATGCGTGCCACTTGGTCCGATCAAAATTCTCTACACATGATCGGAGTATGTCCGATCGAACCAGTTGGTCGGGAAATATTTTCAACAAGTTGGAAAATTGGGTCCGACGGATATTCCGACTGAATCAGTCCAATGCATACCACACACAGTCGGATTATCCGACAACACGGTCCAATAGGACACATTCCGACGGATTCTCCGACCGTGTGTACAAGGGCTTAGAGTGCTCCAACTCTGGATGAAGAAAGACAGGGGCACCTTTGGACATTAGCATTGTCCGTCTGGGGGAGGGGAGTATTATGCCACGTACACACGACCGGACTTTCCGTCAGAAAAGGTCTGACGTCTTCCCGATGGAGTTCCCACAGACTTTCGACGGAGTTCCGACGGATTTCCGAATGAACGGACGTGCCCACACAAGAATGGACTAAAGTCTGTTTGTTTTGAACGTGATGACGTACGACGGGACTAGAAAAGGAAGTTCAATAGCCAGTAGCCAATAGCTGCCCTTGCATCGTATTTGGTCTGTCGGACCAGCATTCAGACAAACAGATTTCCCGATAGAAATTGATTCCGTCGGACAGATTTGAAACATGTTCTATTTCTAGGTCCATCTGAATTTTTGAAGAAAAAAGTCAGATGAAGACCACACACGATCGTAATATACAACGTAATGATTCCGTCTGACCTTTTCTGCCGGAAAGTTTGGTCGCGTGTACGCGGCATAAGATGTACTAGCAGAATTGTAGATACACTTACAAATTGAAGCCAAACTCCAGCTCACACTGCAGTTTCACAAGCAGTTGCAGCAACAGTTTTCTTTTTCTTTTGGGATAAAGGTTTTACATGAATAAATAAAAGCTGACCCTTGTAAGCGCCCCATGTCAGTGATAAATGGTTTCAACACTTGAGCTGCTATGTCTGTAGGAGATCTTGTTCTGTTAAAAAAACGACAGACTTACTGGCTGGATCACCACCAGATAAAAATAAAAGAAAGGAAGCCTAAAAAAAAGAAAATAAATGCAGTGTTTACATCTAAGAACTGGTAAACTGCAAAATAATACATATTGTTTATAAAACGCTCTGCACTAATATTAAAATACTGTATATTAACTTATAAATGTGTCGAATTTCATGTGACTCCAAACAAATGTTAACGTGCGAACTGACCAAAATTGCAGACAATGGGGGTTATTTACGAAAGGCATATGTATCTGCAACCAAAGGCACACACAGAACTTCCACCAGGGATTCCCCACTGGGTGTATGCTCACCTTAAAATGAGGGTCAATGAAACCTCAAAACAACCTGGGTTCAGAGATAGCTGCTACAGGTGTGTATCTGATGGATATGGATGTATTAGCAGCAGGTCACAGAATATTCCACTTCAAACTAAAGCTTAACTCAAAATAGAAGAAAGCCTCATAGTGTAGCCCATAAAACAAATTTTATTGATTAAAAACATAAATTGTACTCACATTATGTTCAACAATTCTTCTTCACAGAGCCCAACTTCCTGTTTTGGGAGCAGAATGTGAGGGTGAGGCCCTTGCCCCCTCAACAGAGAGAGAAGGTGCCTTCAAGTATTGGATGCTTTGCCACCCCCCCTTTCCCTTGAAAGGTACCCCACAAATCTTAAAGGCATGCTGTCTGGTCTGGTTGGAATAGTACAGCCCCACTGCCATTGTTTTCCTGGCTACCTAGGTTGCATACTTAGATAAGGGTATTTAATACATTTTAAGGGGACTCCATCCTTACCCTTAAATAAAAGTGTGGCATTCACCTAAAGTTCATAAAAGACCCCTATCCAGGCATGCAGCCTGTTTGGCCAGAAAATGGGGGACAGCACTCCTTCCTGAATCATGTCAGATAACATGTCTTTGTCAGTGGGTGAACACCTTGCAAATGGGGGCAGCAAAGCCTTATCCATCCTGGTTGCCAGATATGCTAGGTATGCCACTCCCTTTATGGTTCAACTCAAAAAGTGTAAAAAAACAAATAACCCTAGGCACTTAGGCTGGCCATACATGGTCAAATTTCAAAGGAATTTTCTTTTGAAAATGAGAAATTTTGTAGGTTTTGTGATCCGATGGTGCCACCATTGATTTCGAAATTCGACCAACAAAGCCTTCAATTTCACCTCATGTTGCTACAGAAAAATAATTTTCATTGCTAGAAATCTTCCGGGAAACTTCTTTTCTTGCATTCATGCAGCTTTTTTTTTCGATTACATTTTTCGCACAATTCTCCCATCATTGATTAGAAAATCGTTTGTTTTTCAAAAAATTTCCAACATGCAGTTGCTGTTGCTGCAGCTGACTAATGGTGCAAAATACGAATGAAAATTCTTAGATAAGATTTTCGAAAGAAAAAATTCTATAGAAATGTTGACCCATGTATGGCCTGCCTTAGAAAATGATGAGCTTGCCCCATCCCCACATATGTGTGAATGTAAACACACCTGGCGGGGTTGCCTACGTACACATGCTAAAATAAGAGCAATAATTCTATGACCAAAATTCATTGTTTACTCTGAAGTGATGACATGTAGGGGCCATTAATGTGTCACCTATGGAAACTAAGTGTACTGAAGTTCATGCATTCCCAATTGTAAAGCTTGACATGTTGAGTATGTATTTACTCAATGTAGCTTCATATTCTATATCTTACCAACACAATTTGATAATCTAACAGAGATAAAACATGAACAGCCAAATACTTAGAAAGGCTTGAGTGGGCAAAGATAACCATATATTTCACCTTTGTTTTATTGGATACAAACAAAAAATGTTTTTATTTTAAATTTATGTGGATCGCTTAATTGGTTAAACATTGATCTTTTATGTTAGAATTATGGGTCTATTATAATATGAGCAGGCCATTGGCAAAGGCAGGCAGTATGCCTTTTTTAGAATTAGAGTGTTGCATTGGCAGTTATACTTTGCCATCACTAGATGGTGCTATATTATTAATATCATTATTTCTAAAAATTTGATCATTGTGTCTGTAATTAGATTTTGCAACCAGTAGATGGGGGTGTTTCTTTTTATACGTGCAATGCTGGTTTTTCACTTTTGTTTGTATCCAATAAAACAAAGGTGAAATATATGGTTATCTTTGCCCACTCAGGCCTTTGTAAGTATTTGGCTGTTCATGTTTTATCTCTGTTAGATTTGATACACCCTTTGTTTGTATAAACCTTTCTGGGATATTATTTGTAACTTTAGAGGGCATTGTAAGTTTAGCCTATGGCAAGGTCTCCTCCCCTTGCCAATGGACTATATAAGCACTCAGCGCAGGAGTGTGGGCGTACTCCTGATGACGTCAGACCTGTGACAAAATGATCATCGGGTAGCCACGCCCACGCATCCTGCGCATGTGCGATCGCAATTTAAAACCACATACAGGTTTTTTTATCGGCTAGCAGTTTTATTTTTCATTTTCAATGCTTTTTGTATTTTAAACAATATCTGTACATTGGAGACGGTGGAGTCCTTTTTACAGCATCTGACTTTATGCAATAAAAAATGTTTGGTGTTAAAAAATATCACACGATTCGGAGAACTTTTTATTTTGCATGAGCCTTCATGCTGGCAAATGTTTGGGAAGTTTGCGGTGACTGATCACCTGAGCTGCGGAGTCTGCATATAGGAGACACCCGTTCTTTCACATCTGGTCATCTGGAGCCGGAATTTGTGACATTATACGCACTGGCTGACCTCCCCTATACAGGGGGTCTCTGATGATCTGGTAAGCTCCCATCTTATTAGTGGTGATTAAAGGTGACGGGTCCTACGTGGTCAAGAATATTATTTTTATTCAATCAAGTAACACTATCTGTTGGATTTTTTGATATTTCTATGGACATTTATGATTTATGGACTCACATATGAATTAATTTTCATAAATTTTTTATTGCACATTTATATGTTAATATTCATTTTGTTTGAATGCCACTTTATTTTGGTTTTGGATTGTCACCATTTTTACACGTTTCACTTGTGTGATTATTTAATCATTATTTATTGAACAAGTGCTGCACTTTATTTTTTTCTTTGCATTTCTGTGCCCAGTATCTGGGTTATGATGTTCAGCTGCTGTTAGTTGTTTAAGTTTAACTGAGCTCGGATATTTACCTACTTACAAAATTAGATAATATATTGTGTTCATGTGCCCTAAAATTAGCTTGTGTATTTTTATACTGAAAATGTGCATTTGATAATTGGCTGTGCAAATAATTTGTGACATAAGGCCTAAATAGATTTTTTAAACAGATTGGTTCAAAAAAGGCAGTGGTTGTAAACCCTCATAAATCAAAACCCAGTGAAGTGACTGAGCTCAGACGATACACCAATTTCCCTACATAATTTGCACCTGTTTATCTGCAGGGCCCTCTTCTCTATAGCCACGCAAAGGCTAAACATTGTACAGTCTCTCTAAGCTTTCTAAAAACAGGGGGGGGGGGGCTGAAGCTACATTCAGTGCTAAGAGCTAATTGAAGGGAAGGCCCCCCCCTTTACACAGCACACTGGGGGGGGGGGGGGTGGAGTAATAGCGCTGAGACTGCCAATCATAGGCTGTGTGCTGGAGCTCCCTCCTCTGTTACTTTTTGACCTCTCTGGGTCAAGAAAATGTGTAAGAAGTGATTCATGCTAATAGCAGAGGAATGGAGCAGCAGACATGAATGTAATTTAGTGCTCTGGATTGAGACAAGCATACGCTATAGAGGGATATGCTTTTTTCATATTTCATGTCAGAGGTTTACAACCACTTTAGGTTTTACACACACTTTAAGCTGTTGATTCAGAATTCATATGCAGACCAGATCAAACTTGTTCAGGGTCAGTAGTTTAAAGCCTTGTACACACAATCAGATTTTCGGACGACTGTTCGTCCATTTTGTGTTGCATGCTAGTCTTATGTTGAGGTTACTCACCATACAAAAATTCTCATACAACAGAAGTGATGTAATGTGTTGAATAGGTTTCTATGTGTTCTTTCATTTTTGAGCGTACGTAGTCTTGCTCTTAAGATTTTTTTCGGATGAAAACCATACTGATTAAACGAAAATCACAATTGTATAGTCTGCATTGTCAGACCGATAATCGTAATCGGCTATCGTAAGCACCATACTAACGATCCAAAAGTCGGCAGGCGGAAACTTCCGCTTTTTGTAGCACGTGTACGTGCCTTAACTTCCTGGCGGTATGATTATTTCAGATTTTTGGTGCTGAAAGCGGTACAATTATTTTGCATGGAAATTTGGCGTTTTATATTGTAAGCCTGTAATTCTTAGGAATAACTAACTTAAACTTAATTAAATCTGTCCAAACCAGAGTCTAGTAGACATAATGGGTATGATACAATTTGAAAAAAAAAATCATAAATTAAAATTTAATAAATAACTATAAAGAATTATGTCAAATAATAATATAATAATAATAAAAATGATTCAATAATGTAATCAAATCAAAAACAGTGACATTTGCTCAGTTGCAGAATTGTCACAGTCATTACTTTTCAGTATTTGATGACGGATCTCCCCACAAATCACTATCACTCAATTCTGTGAGTGATTTTAATTTATTATCTCTGTTTTTTAGCTGGTCTAAAACCACTTTTGATGTAAAGGGACGGTTTTGGTTGCTATGGACAATCTCCAGTTTCCAGGCAGAAAGAACAGTTTTTATAATATAAAACTGGATGCAGGACACTGGACAGAACACTAGGGACAAAGGGGATGTGAAATAATTACATACAGCAATGTAGTCTGTAAGATTACATTATACTGTATGTAATGTTTGTGTTTTACTTTTTGAATTTGGCGCCGTTCTCCGTCCCTGTGAGTTGCAACGCTAGCAATGAACAGAGCCCAGCTCCATGTTAGATCGAGTGGAGGACAAGCCACTCACACTGCGGGGAGACATCGCTGGATCCAGGGGACAAGGTAAGTAAACTCATCCTGGATTCTGCGATGCGATCCCAAGTCTGGCTCAGGGTTACCGCTAATGGTTCTGAATTTTCTCCCCGACTCTGGAATACTGCCAGGGGGGTTAAGGCATTAAAATTAGAGGGTTAGCATGACAACCAGTCAAAAACAGGCATACCCCACTTTTAAGTACACAATGGGGTTTATTTACTAAAGCTGGAAAGTGCAAAATCAGGCTCACTTCTGCATAGAAACCAATCAGCTTCGGTAATAAAACCTGGAAGCTCATCTTCCAGGTTTTATTACTGAAGCTGATTGGTTTCTATGCAGAAGTGAGCCTGATTTTGCACTTTCCAGCTTTAGTAAATAAACCCCATTGTGTACTTAAAAGTGGGGTATGCTTGTAAAATTTTTAAGAGAAAAGATCAGCAGTGGCAGCCTACATATTTACCTCATGATATGTTGCTTTTTGTTTTGGATGTAAACTCTACAAAGGTGCCCCATGGATGATACTCTTTGAAAAGTACACTAGTCTGCAGCAACCGATGAAAAATTAGCTTTTACTACTGAAGGCTGAGTTTTGATTTACTGCCCAGCATAAGGGCCACCGTTTTTGTAGAAACCCAGCAGGGTCAAGTGTCTGGGCTGGATCAGTATACAATCTACCCCTGTCTTCACCTTTCATAAACCTAATGAAAACAGCTGCTACTGCTGTGTATGCCATTCATTTCCTATTGATGTGCTCAAGATTGAAGGAAACGCAATCCTATAGTTATATAGATTTCAGCAACTGAAAGCAATGCTGGTGTTATCCATCTCTGTGGTTTGTAGCTACATACAGTATCCTCATACTGGAGCAGATTGTCTCTACGATGTTGTGCTTTTTATTAATCTGTATTAAATCATTATCAACCACAAAGCCCTGACCAGGTAAAGTAGTGTGAAGCATATAATCAGTTGGCCCTTCTTGCTGCTCCCTGATGGATAGACTTTATCATCACAAATGAAGATTTACTTGCGACAATAAATTCTCTTTCAGTAAGCCTAGCTCACATTTGTGGCGCGTCGCTGTGTTTCATTATCACATAGCACCTCTGCTTATGCTGCATTAATCTTTGCACCGTGCTCCCCATTTTCTCTCTCTGTCTGCTAAATCTGAAACTTCTGTTTTGTGCTTGACTGCATCTACTGCCTTCCTACTGCACCTCAGGGAATTGCCCTCTTATTACCACGATTACAATCTGTACACATTTCATTAAACTAATATCGCTTTGCACAAGCTCTCTGCACAGAACTGCACAGCTGGAGGCCCATTTCTTTTCTTCAGCTTAAACACTTTGACAGGTTAAGAAAGCTATTATGGCTGAATAACAGGTGTTGCAAAACAATGTGCATTTGATGTTTAAATGAGAGAGCTTCTTTATTGACTGCCTTTATTGCAGATAAGATTCTCCTTTTTCAAGATGACTGAATTTTTATTGTTTTTACTGCATTTTAATACATTTTGTGTTGTCTTGGAATTGGTCCTGTGTGGATCTGTGACTTTATTTGTTATTCTGACACTTTTTGTTGTCTTTCTTTTTTTTTTTCAGTATAAAATTTTTGTTGAACTATACAGGGTCCATGATTTTTAAAAGCTTATTTTTTTTTTATATGGAGGTTTGCCATGTTTGTATTGTTAATGTCAGTTTGCATTATGTCAAACTTACACTATTATTATGCTTGAATGAAATTTGTGTATAGGTACTCATTTCATTTAAGTAAATGATAATTATATCAAATAACACTATTGCTGACTACTGATTAGACCCAAGTTTTTAATAATTAATTATGCCCATGGCAGGGCTTGTAACACTCTTGATATTTAAATATCTATTTTGCAGGGCAACACTATTTAAATAAAGTGCTATAATTTATAACTTAAATAATTGCCATTAAGGAGTGTATGGGTCACTGCTATGGATGTAATTAACATTTATGCAATGGCAATATGTTCTAAGCACAGGGTAAATATAGAAATAAATGTACATTGTGCACTGATGGCTAACTAGCAGGGGAAGTATTAATCCACTTGTCTAAAAATATATGTATGTTTCAACAGTAAACATTTTTTGTCTGTTCAATATACTGCTAAAAATATGTTTTGTGATATTTGTTTAACCACTATAAGACCAGGCCTATTTTTAAAACTTTTTGAATCTGTTTTTTTTTTTGCTAGAAAATTACTTTGAACCCCAAACATTATTGTCACATTGTATTTGTGCAGCGGTCATACAAGCACACTTTTTTTGGAAAAAATACACTTTTTTCTATTTAAAAATAAGACAAAAGTAAAGTTTGTTTTATATTGTGAAATATGATGGTATGTCGAGTAAATTGATATCCAACATGTCACACTTCAAAGTTGCTCCCACTCGTGGAAAGGCAACAAACATTTACCCTTAAAAATCTCCATATGTGATATTTAAAAAATTCTACAGGTTGCATGTTTTGAGCTACAAAGGAGGTCTAGGGCTACAATTATTTTGCTCTTGCTCTAATGATCTCGGCGATACCACACATGTGTGGTTTCAACACTGTTTTCATATGCGGGAGCTGCTCATGTATGCATTCGCTTCTGCGCCCGAGCTTGGCAAGACGTTGCGCGTTTACATTTTTTAATTTTTTTCTTATTTATTTTACCTTTTCTATTTTATTTTTACACTGTTCTTTAAAAAATGTGTCACTTTCATCCCTATTACAAGGGATTTAAACATTCCTTCTAATAGAAAAAAAAGCATGACAGGACCTCTTAAATATGAGATCTGGGGTCAAAAAGACCTTAGATCTCATATTTACACTAAAATACGATTAAAAAAAATGTTGCTTTAAGAGCTATGAGCTGAAGTGACTTTTTGACGTCTCTTCCACCCTGCATTGGTATGGAGCCAGGTGGGGGCCTTCTTCCCCTTACTCAATTCCATACCACAGAGGACACAGGATCCGATCACCTCCGCCACTGCCAGTGGCTCCATAAAGCAGAGGGCACTGGAGCGCAGCAGGTGGGGCCTCACTCCCGCCACCAATAAAAGTGATCTTGTGGCAAATCTGCCACAGAGACCACTTTTATCTGAAAGTGGTCCACCAGCTGAAGAAGATGATACAAGGGGTCATGGCAGCTAGCTGTCATAACAACCATCTTCCTCTTCAAAGTACCGCTGTATAATGACAGTGGGCAGTCCATAAGTGGTTAATAGGTGCATGTTTTTGCTGCCAGAAATCCGGTACTGCCATGTGTTCTGTGTTATCTTAATGTTTGGAAAGCTATACTTCACTGTTGGTATGGTGTTTTGGGGTGATATGTGGTGCCATTTGACCTCCATACATGGTGTGTATCATGGCATCCAAAAAGTTCAATTTTGGTCTCATCTGACTAGACTATATACTACCATTTTTTTACGGGCTTGTCTAAATGTTGTGCAGCAAACTTTAAACAAGCTTCAACATACTTTTTCTTCAGAAATGGAGTCCTGTGTGGTGAGCATGCATACAGTCCATGGTGGTTGAGTGCATTACCTATTGTTTTCTTTGAAACAATTGTACCTGCTAATTACTGGTCTTTCTGAAGTTCTTCACAAGTGGTCCTTGGCTCTGGACAACTCTTCTGATAATTCTTTTCACGCCTCTGAAATCTTGCGAGGAGCTCCTGGTCATGGTCAGTTTATTGTGAAATTATATTCTTTCCACTTCCAGATTATGGCCCCAACAGTGCTCAATGGACCGTTCAGAAGTTTAGAAATCTTTCTGTAGCCAATGTCATCAGTATGTTTTGCAATAATAAGGTTGTGAAAGTCTTGAGAGATCTCTTTGCTTTTACTCGTCATGAGATGTTTCTTGTGTGACACATTGGTAATGAGACACCTTTTTATAGGTCATCAGTTGAGGGTGAACCAGCTGATATTAATTTGCACTGACAAGGGACAGGATTGCTTTCTAATTACTGATAGATTTCAGCCCAGATGTCTTGGCTTTCCATGCCTTTTTTCACCTCCCTTCCTTCATGTGTTCAGTACTTTTTCCCTGTGTCATTCCATTTTATTACATATAACTTAATTTATGAACTTATTTGTTTTGATTTCTTGGTAAACAGTGTTGCATGAGTAATAGTCATTCAAAGTGTGAACGTGCTGATATCTGAAAACTGGCCTGGGCAATAAGGGGGAGAAAGTGTCCAATATTTAAGTAAATATTGTATTATTCCATTTTTAGATTTTTGTAATGACTACCACAAGCTCAACTAGCTCAACTACTGTAGCAGCAAAAAGAAGTGAAAGGGTGTCGGAAGAACATGAAACAGAAATGCTCTATGTGTATAATGTAAGATAATCATCAAGTTAGTGTAGGCTGTACAGGTCAGAACAGGGTGTTATTTGTCTCCAGTTTGTATTCTGGATTGGGGTCCAAAAGTTTAAACCCACTTATGCACTACAAGTCATTTTTTGTAATTTAAATAATCATTCAGTTTATTTGGTTTACAGTTCAGGTTTTGCTATAAACCGAGCACAAGCAAAAAGTGACTTTTACTGAACTTTCGAGATTTTAGAGATGGGCAAGCTACAGTATATCAATGGTTCAAATGAAACATTAATTTTAAACAGAATTCCTGGAACTTTTGAATTTTCATAATTGTAGACTCGATTGCAACAATTACATTTTTTAGACTTGATGTCAAAAACATCATATCAAAGTCTGTTCTATTAATTTTAGTTTACATCTACTTTGCCAAATGCCAGTTTTTAGCTGTCAGAATGCTTAACATGTTATTCTAAAGAATGTCACTAATTGGATCACAGCTTCTTATGTTTGAACAGAAAAATGACTTCTACAACCAGCATTCTCTTTTTTTATTGTATGTTTATTAAATGTTTTCCAAAAAGAAATTACAAAGTTTGCAATTTTGAAAGAAATAAAAAGAGCAAAAGAAACAGTAGTGCACAAAGCAGAACATTAAATCCAATAAATTTCATATATATGAACACTGAATAGAACAATCACACATATGGTGCGTTTACATATCAAAACTTAAAACTAGAATAAATTAGAGAAAAAAAAAATGAGTTATAAATCTACACCAGGGGTTTTTGGTCAGTGAGAAGGAGACATGGAAAGGTAAAGATGTGTTATCCGGCAGTGTCAACAGAGACCAGGCGCAATGTAGACACGGGCGGGGGGGATCCATACTCAGATTGGTCCCGAGGATCCCATATCTTATTGAACTGGTCCACCGCATCGCCTACCATTCTCTCCATTCTATTCCATTCTTCGAATCTCTGAAATGTTGTGTAGGAGTTGCGATTGAGTAGGAGGTGTAGAGGATAACCAATGTACCAGGATAGTTCTCTTAACCGCTAGTAAAATGTTTGAGTCCAATCTATTTGGACATTTCCCTATGTCAGGGAAGGGGAGACCCAACAGACAATGTATTGGGTCCAGCGGAAGTGTTACATCTAGCAACCACTGGAGAAGAGACATTACCAGTTCCCAGAAAGGGTATATAAGCTCACAGGTCCAAAAAATGTGGTAATGAGTGCCCATTGATTTGTTGCACCTCCAACAAAGAGGAGACAGTGAAGGATCTTGTCGGTGTAACAGTTCAGGCATCTATACCAAAACATCAGAATTGTAAATGCTGTCTCTCTCTGTGCCATGCAACCATCATTTTCTTAATTTAAGTTGCCCTTGGAATGTACAAGTCAAATGGTATTAGACTATCATACACCCAATAAACACAATAAAGTCTTATTTTTACTTGTCACTTGATGTCCTTCAATGAGAATCTTTGAAACAAAATGTTCACATTTTAAATAAATGTTTTGACTGTTTTCCTACCAACAGTACATAGGGGGTTATTTACGAAAGGCAAATCCACTTTGTACTACAAGTGCACTGCAAGTGCACTTGAAAGTGCACTGAAAGTGCTCTTGGAAGTGCAGTCACTGTAGATCTGAGGGGAAGATCTTAAATGAGGGGAAGCTCTGCTGATTTTATCATCCAGTCATGTGCAAGATAAAATTATGTTTTCTATTTTCCTTGCATGTCCTCCTCAGAAATACAGAGACTGCACTTCCAAGTGCACTTTCAGTGCACTTGTAGTGCAAAGTGGATTTGACTTTCGTAAATAACCCCCATAGTATGGCAAATCCACTTTGCACGTCAAGTGCACTCAGAAGGGCAGTCGCTCTAAATCTGAGGGGTAGATCTGAAATGAGTGGAAACTCTGTTGATTTTATCATCCAATCACGTGCAAGCTAAAATCTAGTTTTTTTTATTTTCCTTGCATAATCCCCTCGGATCTACAGCAACTTTACTTCCAAGTGCACTTGCAGTGCAAAGTGTATTTTCCTTTAGTAAATAACCCCCTTAGTCTTTTTAAAGTGGACCGTTGATAACATCAAAGGGGGTGCTGAGTATTCCAGGTCTTGAGGAATATGCACCTGAGCTGACTAGAGCATCTTCTTGCAAGATTTGGGATACAATCCTTGTGATTTCCCCAAAAGGAATACTGTATGACCTCATGCTCTGCTGTATGGAAGGTGGGAGAAAGGTAAGTATATTTATTAACTTTTTACCCTACCCTTTTTTTACACTTTTGTGTTGCTATTTACTAGAGGGAGGGGGGCTACTCAACATATCCTGAAGACTGGAATAGCAGTGAAGTCTGAGGATCTTTAATAGGGAAAAGATTTTGTACACCACCTGATGAAAAGGTAAGTATAAACCTTTCTCTTTTACATGCTGCTTTTGGTTTAATTTTTTTGCCAACTTTGTTTTGTATAATAGTTTATATGATCTGAACATTATCGAGAAATAAGTATATTTTATTCATGTCTCTATCTGATATCAATAACATTTTATAGAGATATATTAGCATTTTCTGGAATTCTTATGTAAGATGTAAAGACCTCTGATGTAGGGTAAACAATTATTGTAAGCATTTTACCTGCTTTCCTCAGTGTTTAGATTTCTCTGTCCTTACAGATTGCCAGATCACTTGTCAAAGCAATTATTTTAAAACAATTGTTTCACTTGGAATAGATGCTGCTGCACAAGTGATTTTCAATTGTCACTGACACATTCAATTAAAAGAAGACAAGATGGGAGCTCTAATACCCATCGTGCCCTGTCTAACCATATCAATCAAAAGAGAACAACTCACAAGACCTGTCTTGCAAACTATTATCTGGCTTAATAACTTGAACATGTTGCACGAGCACAGGGTTTCTTGGTGTCTTCATTTCAAAAACAATGTTTTGCCAAATGCATGTATCTTCTCAGCAGTGCTTATATACATTATGCCAACAAGGCTTAACGTATAAGGACACGGAGGCAGCTAAAAAAATGTTGACAGCTGGGTAGAGCTTTGGGTAGCAGGCTGAGCTGGAATGATAGCAGTTGGAAGAACAGTGAGGTATGATCACTATTACTGGTCTGCAGATGTAATTTTCCACCTTGGTGGTTATGCAGTAAGACAGCAACATTGCATTGTTGGACAGCCAACAAACACCTGAAATTAGGTAATTAGGAACAAGTTATTTTTGGAAAATAGCTAAGGGTTTAAACAAAGGAAAGGCTTGGAAAATCTGATGTGCTAAATACTTTTTTATAAATACATTTTCATTATTATTTTTTAATCATGTTAACAATTATGTCACATGTTGTTTAGTAGGAACACATTTTAGCGGAGTGAAGTAAAAAAAATACCTACTAATTAATTACCTTTTTATACAGAAATTCTCTGTCGAACCTGACACTGTGAGCCTTCCTTGGTATATTTAGTGCCACCTCGTGGGGGAAGGTGTGATTTGTACAATGCAAACTGCTATTGTTGAGATTGTTTGTCTATCTAACGCAGGCTGCATTGACCTCTAATAGTTTAGAGGTCCTCCATCTAGTTTAGAGGTCCTCCATCATTTTTAAAATAGTATTTAGACTTTGAGCATCAATTTTTAAATATTATTTTTTATGTTATATATTAATTTATTTATTGTTAATACTCATACTTATACTTATGCTCTTTAGTTACGTGATTATATATGGGAGCATGAATTTTGATATTTGGTGTGAATTTTGGGTTATTTTATACTAAATTATTCACATACCAATGAATTCAGTCACGTAATGTATTTTATGTAGACCCATTTTATTTTATCATATGTTTAATTAATTTGTGAGCACTTAAATGGAAATTGCATCTATTGTTGATATTTATATTTTAGTATCCTCTATTAGGATATTAAAGTGCTGCAGTCCTTGATATACACATTTTATAGACACAGAGCACAGGTGTTTGGTTAGGCTTCATGTTTCTGACAAATATCCTTGAGATAGTTCTTTATCTTTCAGAAATTGGCATTGAAAAGCTTGGTTCATTTGTGATACTTTTTCTCTGTTACCAGAAATGTTGGCTTGTCTTCTTTGTTCTGTCAATTTTCTAGTTTCTTCTGAAATCCAAGGTGACTTCTTGTTTTTTTTTCCCTCATCTTTAATATTTTTACAGCTTCTTCACTAATTATGGTTTTGATGTCTTTCCATAACTTGTTGGGCTCTCTATCGGCCATATCAAAAATGGTGAATCTGTTGCAGTAATCTTGTGTACATTTTTCAATGTAATTTCTCGGTATGCATCTAATGATCTTCTTGCAATGATTTATGTTGATCTTGCGTGTCAAAAGGTTGTGGCTGCTTTCACAATCAACTCTTGGCTTAGTCCTTAAAGTGGTGTTCCCATCTTAAAAAAAAAAATAATAATTAAGTCAGCAACTACAAATATTGCAGCTGCTGACTTTTAATAATTGGACATGGGTCTAGCAAAGCAGGACATTGAACCCCTGCTATTCTCCCCCTCCTTCCGGTGGTGCCAGCATTGTAACTGTGGGCTGTGAAGCCACAGCCAGGCACCCACTGCTCATGGTCATGATTAGGGATACAATCATCTGTGACCTGTCACATGTCCCAGATGATTGAGAAGAGGGAGGGGGCAGAGCTGAGCCCTTCCTGCACAGAGGGTAAGTAATGTCAAGAGCCCAAACACTGAAGGAGGCAGACTACGAGGGACCCCCTAGCAACAGCCATTTAGAGGTTAGTAAAGAAAAAAACATTGCCAAATGTTTTATTTTTATTTATTTTTACGCATATGCATGACTTTTTTTTTTGGGTGGAACACCACTTTAATGTCAAAACTGCAGATTTCCACCTCTGTCCTATGCAGATGTAGTCAGTTTGATTCTGATACATGCAATTTGGAGAGGTCCAAGTGTATAGCAAACAGTTGTGGTACTGAAATTGTGTGTACAAAATGGACAGTTGGTCAGTTTTGCAAAACTGTACAAACTTATCTCCAGCATAATTTCTTTCTCCTAAGCCATACTTTCTAACCACTAACGATCAATAGATCTTGATTCTCTTCTTAAAGGGGTTGTAAACCTTTGTGTTTAAAATGGGAGGCTGGGGGGCCGGTCAATGTCATGTGTTTTTACACCTTAATGCATCCTATGCATTAAGGTGAAAAAACACCTGACATTGACTGGCCCCCCCGGCCCCCCATTTTATTTACCTGAGCCCTGGAACTTGACCCGGCAGGGACATGCTGTCTCTCTGCCTGGGGTTCTTGGCTTATGATTGAATAGATCGATAGAAGTGCAGCCATTGGTTCCCGCTGCTGTCAATCAAATTCAATGACATGGGCGCCGGGGGGTGGGGCCGAGTCATACATTCAGTGGCTATGGACGCCGAATGCTGGACTCGGGAGCGCACACCCACAAAGTGAACCCCGGGAGAGTGCTTCACCTAGGGGGTTATCTCATGTTGGGAGGAGCCGCAAGAGCCACTGGTGGACCCCAGAAGATGAGGTCCAGGACAAAACAAGCTTCACAGTGGAGGTAAGTATGATATGTTTGTTAAAAAAAAACAACCAAACACTTACAATCACTTTAATCTATTGCAATGCATTTTGAAGTTGTTTGTAATCTTCTGCGTCTGTTGTTGGAACATACACTTGGACCAGGGAGATATTGATCAGCCTTCCCTGTAATCGGATTGACATTGGTCTATCACTAATGAAATATATTGCAAAATAGTTGAAGCATAAAATTCACATTCAGCTTAAATAAAAATGATATAAATTAAATAAAATAACTTGTAATCAATTGAATAGATTCGATCCTCAGTGCTCATAGAATAGTGTCCATCATTCTTAAATGTAACAACAACATTTTGTGATCAGTGAATCCACCACCTCAACACATCCTGCCTCTTACCAGGAAGACATACCCCAAATTATAGGAGGTCTTATATAGCATGAACATGTGTAGCAATAGATCATTCGATAAGGGGACACTGAACTGCACTTCAGATCAGGACTTCACTGTATTATCCTCCTCAGCTCTGCTCTGCATCCAGCAAGGAAACCCAGCAGCAGTACCAAGGCACACAGAAGCCACCTCTCCCTCCAGGACATGGTGTCAGCAGAAGACATCTTCTGCTGACACCACGTACTGGAGGGAAAGGTGGCTCCTGTCAAAAATATACTAGAGAAATACTGGGGTCCTATTACTATTGATTTGGTTTTGAAAAATATATATTGAAACCTATACTGAAATCCCATATAGGTGCCCCACTTCACTTAGTTACTGGTCATTATATCAGGCACACATCTATGGATGAAGTTAACCCTGGCATCTCCAAATGTGGGAGATGCTCATTATGCCTGTGGGTACTGGAGGGCTCTTCCCTCAGATTATCCAATGGCAGGACACTAGTGGTTAAACAGCATATTAGAAAGGAAAAATACTAATTTGCAAAATCTAGACTCACTCAAAATAAACAAAATAGGGATAAGAGAAGCTGCCAACATATAAAAGTGTACGCACACAGAAAAAATAAATGAGTAAAGAGGTATGTGGGGCTAACTAAAAATAAATAATAGATAAATAAACAAAAATAAGTGTGATAAACACACTTAGCACTCCTAGGACCATGCTAATGGTGATGTGCTAAATAGATCAGGTGCTAATAATCTTCAATATAATAGTACAATAAAAAAAATAATAATATAATAATAATAGTAAACACAAATATATACTACATATACATATACATATTTGTGTATATACTATATACACAAATTATACTACACTATGGAGCCCCCCTCTTTATTGCATGACTCTATTACATCGGATGAGCTTGAAGTCTATCTTGGTATTGGTACGGCTGTGATCATCTGCGGAGATCGATTGATCGCTGAGGGTACTGGATATATTCATACCAAGACCTGACTTGACCTGTAGGGGTCTTTATATGAGATGAGAGGCTGGGGGAAATGAGTGACCCACCACTGATGGTGATATCTATTGGATGAAGTAGATTTAGTTCGATCATACTGCACATGCACTTTGGTCTTTTTACATGAACTAGCACTCAGAGATCTGTCTTTTTTTGGACTTTGATTACACCACCAGCACTTTTTGAACACTTTTGCAATTTATTGCTTTATTTGCACTTTATTAGAAATACCTGTTATTATGAACGTTTAATATTATATATCATGTTGAAGATTTGTTGCACTTGATTATACAGCTCATCATTTGTAGCATGGTTTTGGAAGTATTCATCGTATATTTGTGTTGACTATTATTATGAATGTTTATTATCGTACTATTATATTGAAGATTATTAGCACCTGATCTATTTAGCACATCACCATAAGGAAGGGTTCTGGGAGTGCAAAGTGTGTTTATCACACTTATTTTTGTTTATCTATTATTTATTTTTAGTTAGCGCCATATACCGTATATACTCGAGTATAAGCCGAGATTTTCAGCCTCTTTTTTGAGGCTGAAAGTGCCCCCTCGGCTTATACTCGAGTCGCCGCTGTCTGACTGCTCGATCAGCGTATCGAGCAGACAGACGGCGGACATTAATTTTCAAAAGCCGCGCCTCCTTCTCCGCCTCCGCCTGTGATAGGCGGAACACTGAATTTCCCAGCAGTCAGTGTTCCGCCTATCACGGACATCCGCTCATTCTCATACTACGGACGAGTATGAGAGGATGTCCGTGATAGGCGGAACACAGGCTGCTGGGAAATTGAGTGTTCCGCCTATCACAGGCGGAGGCGGAATTTTGAATTGTAGAATGGCCGCCGAGAAGAGCGGCGATCCATCGGCACGGGACGGAGGAGGCACGGGACGGAGGAGGCACGGCACGGGACGGAGGAGACACGGGACGGAGGAGGCACGGCACGGGACGGAGGAGGCACGGGACGGAGGAGGCACGGCACGGGACGGAGGAGGCTCGGGACGACGGCGGCTCGGGACGGAGGCTTGGGACACAGGTAGGCTGGACACACACACAAGGCTGCACGGACACACACACACACACACACACACACACACACACACACACACACACACACACAGGGATGGATGGATGGATGGATGGATACACACACACACACACACACACACACACACACAGGGATGGATGGATGGATGGATGGATACACACACACACACACACACACACACACAGGGATGGATGGATGGATGGATGGATACACACACACACACACACACACACACACACAGGGATGGATGGATGGATGGATACACACACAGTGATGGATGGATGGATGGACACACACACAGGGATGGATGGACGGACACACACACAGGGATGGACGGACACACAGGGATGGACAGCCATGTCTCACCCTCGGCTTATACACGAGTCAATAAGTTTTCCAGTTTTTTGGGGGTAAATTGGGGGCCTCGGCTTATACTCGGGTCGGCCTATACTCGAGTATATACGGTACCTCTTTACTCATTTAAACAGCATATTACATGCCAAACGCGTGGTGTGGTTTATATTATGTTCTGACCCTGTGCTGTATTCTATGTGGATAAGACTATTAGACCATTCTGGAAGAGAATCTCTGACCATATTTCATACATTAAAATTGGCCTACTAAAGAAACCCATTAGGGCCATGTTGGTTTACGGCACAATTACAATGAATCCATGATATATGCAGGTACATTTGCAGGTTGAGCCATGATGAGCAGCTGGTCTGGACTGCACTGTGATCTGCACATGCTGGGGTTTTTGACTGGCTTCTGACTAGGCTGCATATAAAGAAAAGGGGGATTTGCCATTATCTCACCAGTGTAGTAAATGCTGTAGAACTAAATATAGCCAAAGAGCAGTGTCACAAATGATTGCTGGCTCACCTGTAAAGGGTGTGATCTAAGCGACCCAAAATTACATATATAAAATTATTGAGAGAAAGTACCCCAAAATAAGGAAAGTAACAGAAAGACCACGTTGCGTAATCGTGAATACTTTAGTCAAACATTAAATGATCCAAAAACATGGGTAAAAAGTTCACCAAGTTGATTGGGCGAAACATGTAAGTAGTCCCAAAACCACGTGAGTGACACTGTTGACGTATGTTGTGCACATACTCTATGTACCGACTGAGGACAATGGACTCCATTTTTGTATAGGCACCATGATGCAAATTTCACAGCAAGCAGACCAGGTGACTGCAGACCGCTTCAACCTCTGTGAGAGACTTGTGTAATGGAACATACATACTGGCAATTCAGCCTTGTTGAAACAGAACTGCCCGTACACCGATACGGTGTGTGGATTTATCTGTCTTTACATTGCTTACAGTGTAGATGCACTCCAATGCTATCTGTATGAACGTGTGAACTACCGGATACTTTTCAGTACCTACCTTCTATGATCCACCACTGTCACAGTACAGTGCTGATACATTTCTGAGACTCTATTCACTACAGTTAAGTCCTTTGCACTTTACTATCCAATCACACTAATTGGCTTCATCTTAATCCACAAGAGGACTAACTATACTTGATATAAGTGAATATATACCCTCTGAAGAACCTGGTGATAACACTCCAATACTTTTTTGATGCAGTTTTAAGGGGCAACTACTGTTCACTGTATAGACTGCATATTACTGGCAATTTTCCCTTGCTGACAGTCATATATTTATTATAGTTATGGTGTGACTCTGTGTGTATGCATACTGTGTGATTGCAGCTGTGTCTATCCAGACAACATTGTCTTTTTAATTTATTACCAATGGTGAAGGTATTAGTGGAGTTTTTTACCCATATTTTTGTACCATTTAATGTTTGATTAAAGTATTCCCATGATTACACTGTGTGGTCCTGCTGTGACTTTCCTGACCTTGGGGTGCTTTCCCCCAATCAGTTTTATATATCCAACTAGGCTGCCCCTATGGTGGAGTGGACTGGTCATGGAGATGATGACATCGGGCTGATGCACCGACCTGCGCATGCCCAGTGATGTTGACCACACCTGCCAGCATCCTTGCATTCATTGATGACGTGCCGATCTGCACATGCCCAGTAATGTTGGCCATGCCTCCTGGTGCCATCGTATCATAAGCCAGTCAGGTGCTGGGCATGGAGACGCTGGGTGGTGGGAGGAAGCAGCACGGCAGAAGCTGCTGCAGAATCGGACCACCTAGATGCAGTATGAGTGACCCCGCCCCCCTCTGATGTAACGGAAACCTGCGTTACATCAGAGGGGGACGGGGTCACCCATACTTCATTGGGGAAGCACGGCTTCTCCCACTAGCGTCAGAGGGGGCAGGGTCAGGTGACGGGTGGCCCCACCCTCCTCATATAAGAAACGTCAGGCCGCCGGGATCCCCGCAGTGTCTCCGACAGTGGAGACAGAGAATGCATGGATGGACTGCGCTGCCCTGGACTGGAGGGAGAGATCACCCGTCGCTGGATCAGATCAGCCATCACTGGACCCGGAGAGATGATCATCCGTCACTGGATAGCAAGAGTGGATTACCACCGCTGGAATCTTTTTTTTATTTTTTTTATTTTTAATAAAGGAATTTTTCAAAAGTATGTTTGTCTTATTTAACAATTTTTTACACTTTTTTTGTAAAATGGTAGGGGTACTTTTGTACCCCCTTACCATTTCAAATGGGGGGCCGGGATCTGGGGGTCCCCTTGTTAAAAGGGGCTTCCAGATTCTGATAAGCCCCCCGCTCGCAGACCCCCACAACCACCGGCCAGGGTTGTGGGGATAAGGCCCTTGTCCCCATCAACATGGGTACATGGTGCTTTGGGGGGACCCCAAAGCATCCTCCCAATGTTGAGGGCATGTGGCCTGGTACGGTTCAGGAGGGGGTGCGCTCTCTCATCTCCCCCTCTTTTCCTGCGGCCTACCAGGTTGCGTGCTCGGATAAAGGGTCTGGTATGTATTTTTAAGGGGACCCCACGTCAATTTTTTTTTTTTAATTTGATGCGGGGTTCCCCTTAATATCCATACCAGACCTGAAGGGTCTGGTATGGATATTTAGGGGGGACTCCACGTCAATTTTTTTTATTTGACGCGGGGTTCCCCTTAATATCCATACCAGACCTGAGGGGCCTGGTAATTGAATTTGGGGGAACCCCACACTTTAAAAAAAAAAATTTTTTATCAATGACTTTCAATGAGTGTTCTCTGTATTACGGGAGCCGACAATTCATTATAGCCACGAGTGATTTCAAATGACTTTTTTTTCTGCAGAAATGACACTTTGTGCAGGGACAGTTCTAAGCACCAGAAACATGCGCCCCATTCACAGGCATACTATAGACACCCCCCAGGTACGAAATTTAAAGGAATATTACACTTTTATTTTTTCACTTTAATCATTATTAAAATCACTGCTCCCGAAAAAACTGACATTTTTTAAACTTTTTTTTGCATTGATACATGTCCCTGGAGCAGGACCCAGGTCCCCAAACACTTTTTAGGACAGTAACTTGCATATTAGCCTTTACAATTAGGACTTTAGATTTTGAACGTTTGAGCCCCATAGACTTTAATTGGGTTCTAAAGTTCACACGAAGTTTAGGTCTGTTCGCAGGTTCTGGTGCGAACCGAACAGGGGGGGTGTTCGGCTCATCCTTAGTCAGAAGTTTTATTGCAGCTCTGGATGCAGGTCTGGAACCAGGACCTAATCTCCCCTGTAGCCCAATCTATGTTTCGGTTATGAAGTTTAAGCCAGGGATAACCTAAGATAAGGAGATGTTATGAAGTAGAAGCTGATTCATAGTTTCATAGTTTCATAGTTAGTAAGGTTGAATAAAGACGCCAGTCCATCCAGTTCAACCTGAGTGAGTGTCTACAATTGCCCCATCCCTGTATGTTGCACACTCACATCGGTCCCTACCCTCAAGGAGCCCACAATCCAAGGTCCCCATTCATATCCTAGGGCCAATTTTTGGACAGAAGCCAATTAACCTACCTGCATGTCTTTGGATTGTGGGAGGAAACCGGAGTACCTGGAGGAAACCCACGCAGGCACAGGGAGAACATGCAAACTCCAGGCAGGTAGTGTCATGGTTGGGATTAGAACCAGCAACCCTTCTTACTGCTAGGTGAGAGTGCTAACCACTACACCACTGTGCTGCCCAATATACCACTGTGCTTCCCAATTGTCTCCCTATGAAATTCCCCAATGGTCAGAGTAATAGGTACTGTGCACAAAGTGACCAGGCCCATAGACAAGGGAGAGTTATCAACATCTAAGACTGAAAAGGGTTTGTACACATTAGTCAAGGGAATCTGTAGACAAAACGCTAGGTCCCTTTCAATGAAATTGCTAGCAGCGCCAGAAAAAAGCTGAGAGATGATGAGAAAACTTGGCAGAACAAATAGTTTATCCCCCAGGGAAATTGACACAGTATAGTCCATAGAAGCAGACACCACCTGCACTAGACTCTTGGCGTTTCCTGGCTTATTTTATATACATATATATATATATATATATATATATATATATATATATATAGTGCCTTGCGAAAGTATTCGGCCCCCTTGAACTTTTCAACCTTTTGCCACATTTCAGGCTTCAAACATAAAGATATAAAATTTTAATTTTTTGTGAAGAATCACCAACAAGTGGGACACAATTGTGAAGTGGATCGAAATCTATTGGATTTTTGAAACTTTTTTAACTAATAAAAAAATTAAAAGTGGGGCGTGCAAAATTATTCAGCCCCCTTGCGTTAATACTTTGTAGTGCCACCTTTTGCTGCGATTACAGCTGCAAGTCGCTTGGGGTATGTCTCTATCAGTTTTGCACATCGAAAAAACTGCAAAACAGCTCAGGCTCAGTGAGGTTAGATGGAGAGCATTTGTGAACAGCAGTTATCAGCTCTTTCCTCAGATTCTCGATTGGATTCAGGTCTGGACTTTGACTTGGCCATTCTAACACCTGAATATGTTTATTTGTGAACCATTCCTTTGTAGATTTTGCTGTATGTTTGGGATCATTGTCTTGTTGGAAGATAAATCTCCGTCCCAGTTTCAGGTCTTTTGCAGACTCCAACAGGTTTTCATCCAGAATGGTCCTTTATTTGGCTGCATCCATCTTCCCCTCAATTTTAACCATCTTCCCTGCCCCTGCTGAAGAAAACCAGGCCCAAACCATGATGCTGCCACCACCATGTTTGACAGTGGGGATGGTGTGTTGAGGGTGATGAGCTGTGTTGCTTTTACGCCAAACATATCGTTTTGCATTGTGGGCAAAAAGTTTGATTTAGGTTTCATCTGACCAGAGCACCTTCTTCCACATGTTTGGTGTGTCTCCCAGGTGGCTTGTGGCAAACTTTAGACGAGACTTTTTATGGATATCTTTGAGAAATGGCTTTCTTCTTGCCACTCTTCCATAAAGGCCAGATTTGTGCAGTGTACGACTGATTGTTGTCCTATGGACAGACTCTCCCACCTCAGCTGTAGTTCTCTGCAGTTCATCCAGAGTGATCATGGGCCTCATGGCTGCATCTCTGATCAGTCTTCTCCTTGTCTGAGCTGAAAGTTTAGAGGGACGGCCAGGTCTTGGTAGATTTGCAGTGGTCTGATACTCCTTCCATTTCAAAATGATCGCTTGCACAGTGCTCCTTGGGATGTTTAAAGCTTGGTAAATCTTTTTGTATCCAAATCCGGCTTTAAACTTCTCCACAACAGTATTACGGACCTGCCTGGTGTGTTCCTTGGTCTTCATGATGCTCTCTGCGCTTTCAACAGAACCCTGAGACTATCACAGAGCAGGTGCATTTATACAGAGACTTGATTACACACAGATGGATTGTATTTATCACCATCAGTCATTTAGGACAACATTGGATCATTCAGAGATCCTCGCTGAACTTCTGGAGTGAGTTTGCTGCACTGAAAGTAAAGGGGCAAAATAATTTTGCACGCAACACTTTTCAGTTTTTTAAAAAAGTTTAAATTATCCAATAGATTTCGTTCCACTTCACAATTGTGTACCACTTGTTGGTGATTCTTCACAAAAAATTCTAATTTTATATCTTTATGTTTGAAGCCTGAAATCTGAATGTGGCAAAAGGTTGAAAAGTTCAAGGGGGCCGAATACTTTCGCAAGGCACTGTATATATATATATATATATATATATATATATATATATATATATATATATTATTATTTTTATTTTATTTTTTTAAACCAGACACCCGTGCAGGCACACTCCTGAGTTCTGCTGCTGTCTACACAGACAGCAAAACCTGGCCCCACCCCTGGAGCCCACGTAATTGAATTTGATTGACAGCAGCCGGAGCCAAGGGCTGCACTGCTATCAATTTATCCAATCAGGACACGAAACACAGGTTGGAGCTGGTGTGCTTGTTCCCATCATGGGAATTATGGGGCTCAGGTAAGTAAAAGGGGGCTCGGGGGGAGGGCTGCTGTATCAAAGGACGTTTTTCACCTTAATGCATAGAACCCCTTGAAAACAAACATGCCAAGCTTACACATTCTGTGCAATGGTTTTTGCACAGAGAAGCCCAATCCAATCCAATCCCCCTCCCTGAGACTCATTCCACCCTGAGTCAGGTGCCCAGAGGCAGAAATCAGAACAGTACTGTTCAGCGGTGTGTTTATCTTGACTTAATGTACCCAAGGTTAGTTTCAGCTGAGTGGGCACAGTCAAGATCATCAGGGCCCACAGTCAGGATCATCAGGGCCTTGTAAAAAGCTTCAACTCTCGCTCCTCTGACTGGGTCATCTGCCGAGAGACTAAAAGCCCAAGACTGGGGATCCCCCTGCAACCATGTAATAATTAGGTCAACCCGCTGTGCTTCAGAACCAGAGGAATGTGGCTTAAGCTTAAAGTATAGCATCCAACTATTTTTAAAGTTGAAAAACATATGGGGGTCACCTGAAAACTGACAAGACGGGTTAACTTTGGGCTCTGGCTCCTGCGTTACTGCTAGAGGTGCATTTACACGCAACAGACAGTTCCTGGATTTGGAGTGTCAATTTGCAAATTTCCTCAGAAAATAAACAAGCCTGTGTAGAGTCCATCTTCACAGATTGTTTTTTTTATTAAAGGAGTTTGATAATGTTACGTCTACCCCAACAAAGTTGGTCAGACACTATAGCTGGATGCTGGGATCTTCACCTATAGCAGCCCCCTTTCCCATAAGGCAAGCAGGCCTACTGGTACTGGGCTGCCCCCAGGTCTTATACACAATACTATAGTGCCTGGTTATTTGTGGTTGGCAGACAGGAAACATGGTTCTATAACAGTCCAGGTAAAAGGCAGGCTGAGTTCAAGGAATAGTCCAAAATCTGGTCCAAGGTCATACACAGGGAAATCCAATCTAGCAGAACAGGGCAGACAGACAGGGGCCTTGATCAGGAATTACACACGTATCACTCTCTATCACAAGCATTCGACTGAAGGTTGGGCTTGCTTATAACAGGTTTGGTTTCCACCCAGAGACTAACCCCATCAATCACCTTGAAGTTGGACAAAGACAGGGAGAATGCAATAGCCAAATCCAGGATGCTGGAATGAGAATCAGGAGTGCTAGACGCTCATGACAGTTACTTTATACAAGACTGGGGTGGTACCTTTATCTGTATTACTGATATGCCTTTGGTTGCATGTTTTTACTAGGATATATTATATGGACTCCCGTTGTTGATCTGTGCATGCATAAGAATAGCTGAGTCCAATTCGGGATCTAGAGCAGTGGTCATCAACCTTGTCCTCAGGCTTACCAACAGGCCAGGTTTGCAAGATAACTGAAATACATAACAGGTAAGATCATTTGCTCCTCAGTGATTGCAGTATTCTAGTCTGCATCTCCCCAAGGTAATACACAAAACCTGGCCTGTCAGTGGGCCCTGAGGACAGGGTTGATGACTACTGATCTAGAGGGTTCCTCACTGTTTAGTAAGTTCATCCTCTTGATGACATGTTTTATAGATTGCTCTTTTCATGGAAGTAATACGCATTTCTTAGATTATATACTCCCATCTAGCCATGCTAGACATCTGTGTATGTGTGAGTGTATATATATATATATATATATATATATATATATATATATATATATATATATATATATATATATTGCTGTCGCTGGTTTTAATACTAAGCTACTAACCCAAACAAGTATGCAGAAATTAAGTCAGACTGAACTCAAAGCTACTGATCTGCATACCTTATCACCTTTTTTCTAGGATGTGCCCTTGACCTTCATCTTTCAATTTTGTAACTTTGTTTATGTTTTATGTATATGTTTTACTTATGTTTTATATTTATGATTTGCTTTGTTTTTATTCATATTGCTGTACCATTAAAAGGAGCCCCAGTCAGGGAAAAAAATAATAAATTACTTTTAATATAAGGGCAATTACACGTCCAGCATTTTCTGAATGGTCCCGCCATCTTCTGCGACCTGTGTGTCCCGGTAGGCACCGGGGAAGGAGGAGGTGCCAGAAATACTCAGAGATTGCCACAGTGATCTTACAGGGAAGTGGGAGCGGGTACCAGTCAAAACCAGGCTCCCAGCCCCCCCAAAAAGTGCCAAATGTGGCAGTTAATGGGGGAGGTGCGAACAAGTGGAGCTGCCCCTTTTGGGTGGAGCTCTGCTTTGTTTCGCTAACTATTTCTACACTTCCATATTTATTTTGTTTCCTCAATGTTATTAGGAGACCCTGAGTTATGCTTCTTCTAGCTGTGTGAAATGGACAGGCCCAATAAATTACCACAACACCATTCTCATTAGCTATGCACAAAATTGGACTACACACACTGTAGTTCTGTATGAAGCCTTAATCTCCCATCTCCTATTATCCTACTAAAAATTCTGGAGTTAGTCCTTGATAAATGTGATACCCGGGGACATAACTAACAGCATATTATCAGGTGGTTTGTCCACATTTTATTCAGCAGTTGGATAATCTAATTCTAAAGTATAAGCCCATAAGGTATTTATGTACACTTGCTTGTCTGTATATATCGTCAATGTTTAAGTCATCTCTGTGGAAAGTGTTTTCCCTGTCTTGAGCATTGTGTTTTGTCCATGGATGATGGGGTATTTAAGTATGGCTCCCAAGGCTGGAATCTTTCAGAACACAGCCTAGACTGGAGCCTAAGGCAATGGATATTGGGGGGGGGGGGGGGGGGGGGGTGCAACTACAACCTTCGAGCCTCTGCAGTAAAGCAGATAGATAGCTCATTTGGTCAGAGCCGTGCACCAGCTGCCACTTCACAAGGGAGGATGGACTTACAGGCAGTTACTGCCAGGCCAATACATACAATACAAATGGGGCTGACTCTCTATGCCTGTTGCAATCCAGATCAGTATCAAATGGATGGAGTGAAAGGTAGCAGAGTTCTACCTTGCCTAGTACCCCAGTACATCTCAGGTTTGCAGTTGCATTCATTGTCACTGCTGGTTAGGGATGAGCTTCGTGTTCGAGTCGAACATACGTTCGACTTGAACATCGGCTGTTTGCCCGTTCGGCGAATTCCGAACGTTATGGGCCGTTCGCACCAAATTCGTGTGGCGCTCACGGCCCACAATGCACTGCGATGGCGCAGTGCATTGCTGGCTCATGATTGGCCAAGCATGCACTGTGACCCCACATGCTTGGCCAATCACAGCGCCAGCAGCGAGGAGAGCCATGATTGGCCACAGGCAGGATGCCTGTGGCCAATCATAGCTCAGGCTGTGTAGTACACGCTCCACACTATATAAGGCCGCCAGCGCGGCGGCCTTGTGTAGTGTGTTGGCATCTGTAGCAGTTAGTGGGTATTCTGTGTACCTTCAACACAGTATACACCGATCGTTATAGGCCGATTTTTCGTTCTTGCTCTTCTGTAGTGGTTGTTGTCTGCGTGCCCTGACCGCAGTATACACCGCTATATTCACCTATATATCTAGCGATATATCTATCTTTTATAATAGAGCTGTCAGTCAGTGTTAGGAGATTGTGCATGCTGTCTGCGTGCTCTGAACGCAGTATACACCGCTATATCCACCTATATAGCTAAATATCTTGCTCGTTTTAAATAGAGCTTTCAGTCAGTGTTAGGAGATTGTGCGTGCTGTCTGCGTGCTCTGAACGCAGTATACACCGCTATATCCACCTATATAGCTAAATATCTTGCTCGTTTTAAATAGAGCTTTCAGTCAGTGTTAGGAGATTGTGCGTGCTGTCTGCGTGCTCTGAACGCAGTATACACTGCTATATCCACCGCTATATCCACCTATATAGCTAACTATCTTGCTCGTTTTAAATAGAGCTTGCAGTCAGCGGTAGGAGATTGTGCGTACTGTCTGCATGCTCTGAAAAAGACGGACGGCAAAACAAATTATACAGGGGTGATAACCCTTCCCTATGTTTTCCAAAAAGCTTAAAAATCGTTTTTTTGACTGGAGCTACACTTTAAAAATGTACCGTTTGAAAATTACAAACTGATTCAACTTAACACAACAAACCTACACAGTCCCTGTCTTGTTTGCACCACCTGTATACTGCTGTTCTGAGTATATAGGGCCTGGGGGCCACACGTATTTCCTTTTTTTAATATGGGTATGGGGTTTCCCTTAATATGCGTACAATACCCAAAGGGGCTGGTAATGGGCAGGGAGGGCTACCCATGCCATTTTTCTCAATGATTTTCAACCATATTGCAGGAACCAGATATAACATTAAAACTGCAAGCAGCTTTAAATGACATTATTTCCGTTAAATGTCATTTTGTGCAGGGACTGTTCTAAACACGGGAAACACGTGGCACTTCACAGGCATACTACAGACACCCCCCAGGCACCATATTTAAAGGAATATTTCACTTTTTTTTCACTTTAATCATCATTAAAATCAGTGTTCCCGCCACAACGGCCGTTTTTAAAAGTTTTTTTTGCATTGACCCATGTCCCCTGGGGCAGGAGCCAGGTTCCCAAACCCTTTTTAGGACAGTATCTTGCATATTAGCCGTTAAAATTAACACTTTTCATTTCGAACGTTCAAATCCCATAGACTTCAATGGGGTTCTAACGTTCGTATGAATTTGGGGTCCGTTCGAAAGTTCTGGTGCGAACCGAACCGGGGGGTGTTCGGCTCATCCCTACTGCTGGTTTGACCAAAAAGATCCTGTATGGCTTCCAAATGTTGCATATGTCTATATGGCTAGTTCTGAATATGATATATAAATATGATATGTATATGAAGCAACTAGATTTCAAAAGAGCATCAATTTACTTATTTTATTTATTTGTAATTGTATTGATATGTTCATTACATTCATTACATGTGTAATATTAATGATATGACATTGTCTTTTTTATAGTTTCTAATTATTTTAATAAAGACTTTATGCTTTTATGGGTTTTTTTGTGTTGCATGTTTTATTTTCTCTGGAGAAGAGAAGCTTGAGAGGGGCTATGATTTCAATATACAAATACCATACTGGTGACCCCACAATAGGGATAAAACTTTTTCGCAGAAGGGAGTTTAACAAGACTGGTGGCCACTCATTAAAATTAGAAGAAAAGAGGTTTAACCTTAAGCTACGTAGAGGGTTCTTTACTGTAATGCCCTTTACACACGGACAGAAAAATGTGCGATCGGATCATGTTGTCGGAAAATCCGACCGTGTGTGTGGGCTCCATTGGACTTTTTCCATCGGATCTTCCGATGCACAAAGTTTGAGAGCAGGATTTAAAATTTTCCGACAACAAAATCCGATCTCATAAATTCCAATCGTGTGTAAACAATTCTGACGGACAAAGTACCACGCATGCTCAGAATAAACTAAGAGACGAAAGCTATTGGCTACTGGCCCATATATAGCCCTGAGGTACATGTTTGATGTCACCTCGTTCAGAATGATCCGATTTTCCGACAACTTTGTGCGACCGTGTGTATGCAACACAAGTTTCGGCCAAAATCCGTCGGAAAAAAATCTGACGGATTTTGTGGTCAGAATGTCCGACCATGTGTATAGGGCATAAAAGGCAAGGATGTGAAATTCCCTTCCAGAGGCGGTGGTTTCAGCGGGGGACATTGATAGCTTCAAGAAACTATTAGATAAGCACCTGAATGACCGCAACATACAGGGATATACAATGTAATACTGTTATATAATCACACACATAGGTTGGACTTGATGGACTTGTGTCTTTTTTCAACCTCACCTACTATGTAACTATGTTCCTGTTGAGGCATAGCTAAAGTGGAGTTCCAGGCTTATTAAAAGTCAGCAGCTACAAAAAGTGTAGTTGCTGACTTTTAATAAACAGACACTTACCTGTTCCACGGTCCAGCGATGTGGCCAAACGGGGTGTTGCTCCTCTCCCCCTCCTCTCCGCCGGCACCTCCATTGCCACTCTGGGTACCTGGCCGTGACAGCCCTGCGCTCCCTGAATGGATAGGCGATCTCCTGGGACCTGCCGCGTGTCCAAGGAGATCGCCAAAATGGAGGGGCATCTAAGGCGAAAAGGAGGAGTCACCTTGGCGGTCCCTGGGAGGAAGGAGGAAGTGGGACAGGAAGTCCCTCTCCTAACAAAGCCCCCACTCCCCCTCAAAAAAATTATATGCCAATGTGGCATGTAAGGGGGGAGGAGTGCTTAAAGCTGAAGTTCCATTTTTGGGTGGAACTTTTGATTTTTCCTGTTCGACTCCCATATGCTTCAATGGTGTTCGCCGTTTGGGTTAGCACTTTACCCCTGTTCGGGAGTTCTGCTGCAAACTGAAAAGGGGGGGGGGGTTCAGCCCATATCTAATTCCTTGTAATTAGGGATGGTGCCATAACAGGAATTTGGGGAACAAATCCATGCACGTTTGTTTAATGGCAATAGAAATAGCTGCTACATGTCTGAAATGTACAGATTTCTCTTGAGAAAATGAAGCTGAATGTTATTAAATTCTCACTCAAAGTCTTGTCAATGTTAGCTTGCTGCATGTTTAAGCAGACAAACACATTATCCAGCTCTTTGTGCTGTGTTTTGTATCGCAAATTATTGGGGAGGTTTAAAAATATCCTACTTTACCAGGTTTTCAATTTCTTTGGAAATGTGTTGCCTTTAAATAGGATAGAATTCTTTTGTATGACTGTATGGCTGGCTTCAAAGTTGGATCAATATGTATTTTCACTTGAAAGTGTTTTAATTTTCCAGTGCCTGGAGGCAGATGAGATTACTATAGTATGTACTGGTCAACTACAAAATTTGAAGCAGCTTTAATGAGTCACAAGAAAGATGAGCGTTAAAATGCAGAATGAAGTTAGGATTACCCTTAGGAAATTGAATCAGTAGCTTTGTCTCTACATCCTTGAATTTGTATACGATCAAGAACATTCTCCCTATAAAAGACACCTTTTTAATCTACAGAAATGTATGCAGTACATATTGAGAGTGTTCAGTAATAAACAAGCTGTGGGTTAGTATGTGATCTCCAACAGTTTCACAGCAGAACCCATTATAACACTTATTATTCGTTCCTCTCTGATAATGGTTAACAAACAGCTGGAGCTGACCCTCTGTATATGATTTTGTATAACACTTTTCAGTGTAATGATTCATATTTACATACTCTGTACTATTACCTTTTGATAAACATATTCTTTATGTGGGTAGGAGACTTCAAACGTTCTAGATGTGTGCCGCTGAGAGCTGTTTTTATACATGTGAGCTGTTTTTAGATAGGGGAGCTGTTCAACTTGTCATAATGGTATTATCAGTTCATCTTATAGCAGGCTGACCAATAGCGATTTTTTTTTTTATCATCTTGCCTCAACAGTCAAAAAATTCTTGATATCACATGTAAAGTGAGCTCATATTATCCTAATGTAAATATCTATAAGGGACATGATGCCATTCAGCGAAAACTCACTGGCTGACTAATATGCATGTGCATTAACATAGTCGTGCACATTTCTATGAGCATAGAAGATGGTCTGCACATACATCATTGCCTGCACACACTGCCACCAAGTGGATTATTTAAACCTGAACTCTGCACTAGTCCCTTGTATGGTCCTCAGCCTTGTTCTTGTTATCCAGTTCCTTATACACATCTTTGATCCTGTTACAGACCCGACTTCCTCTCTGACTTTGCTCTCAAATTACCCTTGTTTGCTCATGTTTACTGTCTGCTTCTGCTACCGAACCCGGCCTGGACTACTGACTACACTTCTTCTTAGTTAAACTGTACCTTGCTGCCTGATTTTTGTTGACTTCTGCTTGTTCTTGACTATAATTCTGCATACTTTATTGTGTTCTTTATATAACTTTAGCTTACCTTATCTATTGTGGGAATCCCCAAACATTATATATTTTTTTTCTAACACCCTAGAGAATAAAATGGCGGTCATTGCAATACTTTTTTTCACACCGTATTTGCGCAGCTGTCTTACAAGCGCACTTTTTTGGGAAAAAACACTTTTTTGAATAAAAAAATAAGACAAAAGTAAAATTAGCCCAATTTCTTTTTAAATTGTGAAAGATAATGTTACGCCGAGTAAATTGATACCCAACATGTCATCTCCATAAGCGACATTTAAAAAATTCTATAGGTTGCATGTTTTGCGTTACAGAGGAGATCTAGGGCTAGAATTATTGCTCTTGCTCTACCGATCGCGGCAGTACCTCACATTTGTGACATTGAAAAAAATATACTTTTAAGAGTCAAAACTTCACTTCCGCCCTCCTATGGTATAGAGAGGAGTGGGGGCCATCTTAGTCTCACTCGTCTCCATACTCAGCCGAGGAAAGGACCCGATCACCTCCGCCGCTACCGACGGCTCCAGTAAGCGGCGGAGGGCGTTGGAGGGGGTTGGCACCTATTCCACCGTCGATAACGGTGATCTCGCAGCGAACCCACTGCAGAGACCACCGTTATCATATACAGGACCACCTCTTGTAAAGAGGGATATCTCGGTTGTGGCAGCAGCTGCTGCCGTTACCGAGATATCCCTCTTCAAATTAACAATGTATATATACAGGAGGCGGTCCTTAAGTGGTTAAAATGCCATAAAGCAGTGGTCATCAACCCTGTCCTCAGTGCCCACTAACAGGCCAGGTTTGTAAGATAACTTAAATACCGTATATACTCGAGTATAGGTCGATCCGAATATAAGCCGAGGCCCCCAATTTACCACAAAAAAACTGGGAAACTTATTGACTCGTGTATAAGCCGAGGGTGAGACATCCCTGTGTCCCGTCCATCCCTGTGTCCATCCCTGTGTCCATTCCTGTGTCCCGTCCATCCCTGTGTCCATCCCTGTGTCCCGTCCGTCCCTGTGTCCCGTCCGTCCCTGTGTCCCGTCCGTCGCTGTGTCCCGTCCGTCGCTGTGTCCCGTCCGTCGCTGTGTCCCGTCCGTCGCTGTGTCCCATCCATCCCTGCCTACCTGTGCCAATCTGCAGCCTCTGTGTGCCATGCTCTCCTCGTCTGACAGACGGCGGCCATTCCTCTGTTCAAAAGCCGCGCCTCCCTGTCTGTGATAGGCGGAACACTCAATTTCCCAGCAGTCAGTGTTCCGCCTATCACGGACATCCTCTCATCCTCATCCGTAGTACACAGACAGGGAAGCGTGGCTTTTGAATAGTAGAATGGCCGCCATCTGTCTGCTCGACACGCTGATCGGGCAGGCAGACGGCGGTGACTCGAGTATAAGCCGAGGGGGGCACTTTCAGCCTCAAAAAAGAGGCTGAAAATCTCGGCTTATACTCGAGTATATACGGTACATCACAGATAATATAATTTGCTGCTCAGTGATTGTAGTATTCTAGTCTGCATCTCCCCAAGGCAATACATAAAACCTGGCCTGTTAGTGGGCCCTGAGGACAGGGTTGATGACCACTGCCATAAAGTCCAATGTGAGCTTCATGGGCTCCTGTTTTATAATAGTGAATATGCTATAAAAGAAGAACTGCTATAAGGAGAAAAATCACAGATCAACATTTAACAGACTATGTTCCTAAATATGAGTCTAAAATTGTACCTGTGTAGGAGATTTCAAATGACCTCATAGCAACAAAATGTTTCTACTTAAGGCATGTTGTGGATGTGTGAGTGTTCACTGCTGCAGGATTGTCTTTGTGTAGTTGGGCCATTCCCCAAAGCTGTTTGCTATAGGTACAAACTTTAAGGCCAATTATTTTTTCCCAATTTTGCATCTAGACAACATATTTTCTTGGAATATGTGTATTGCTAAGCTTTGTGTTTTACTTGCAGTTATCTTTCAATGTTAGCAACAGTAACTGGTAACCAGAAAAAAACAGCATATGATACACTTTATTGTATTGTAATATTTTTAATTACGCTTCATTTGAAATAATAAAAAAAAATCCTAGTTGTCATTTTTAACACTATATTTCCTTCATAGTTCTGTTTTAAGGCTCTTCAATATCTCATGTGGAATTAATTTACTAAGAATATATTTTTGTTTTCATTTGTTTGGTTGCAAGATCAAAGCCAGCAGTTGGTATTGTAATGAAGACTATCCCATACCAAGCTTAAATTTCTTCAGGCGGTATTTTTGTAGGACCATGCTGTGATGGCAATCTGTCCCATCTGTTTTTTTACTCCAGAGCCTGAAGTCATTTTCAAGTAGGTCTGCAACCCTACACCTTGAATTGGACCTAAGAAGAGCACTTTCACATTGTGCTGACTTGCATGACCTCTAGTATATTATAGACAATTTGTTATTAAGTCATTGAAATCTCCAGAGACTGTGTTTAATGCACCAGGAAATATAATTTATTAATACGTTTAAAACATTAAAAGACTGAAATGGAAACATACATTTTAAGACTATAGTAATTGTAATGTGAACCTTTTTTATTTATTAACACAAAATAGCATTTATAATATTTTAAAATTTAGCACGAAAATGTTGTAATTTTTTAATATACAATCTGAAATAACTCTGGGCCAATATAAAAACACACCTTAGTAAAATGATATGCTCATTAAGAAATCATAAATGTATTTAAATATTCTCAATGTACTTATAATGAAATTATATTTTTACATGTATAAAAATTATAACTTACGTGTTAAGGTAATGATATTTATCACAGTTTCAGTGAAGTGATCACTTCCATCAATTAAAATAGTAGAAAAAGTTACCATTTTGATTTATATTTTACCTATATTAACTTGATTCCAGGTAATTCGTTTTTTTTTTTTAGTAAGTCAGTGAGTAATCCATATTTGGCACAATAGGGATCCCTTTTCACCTATATTCAGCCCTAAACATTTTTTTATTATACTATAAGGTTGTCCATGTTAGTGAAGAAAATAGCAACAGCCAATTACTGTTTAGATTGTTGATTTGACGACTAAATTGAAATCTGATTGATTGCTCTTGGTTATTGCGCTTTACACATCATATCTGCACTTTACATTGCTTTATTAAAACACATTTATGAGAGCATTCTTTCTCTGTCTTCTCTAAACTTTTGTACACAGTGGGTACTTAGATAAATTACTCATCAGTTTAATATAAATGCTAGGATAGTAAGATAACATTGAATCATATTGATGAACATATTTCATAAGCTTAAAAACTGCATATGCAATTATTTTTATAATGGAAATCAAAAGTAGGAATTGGGAAGCTTAAAGCAAAATTTCTTTAGATAAGCATGCAAATGACCCACTGAAGAAGGAGAAAGGACACCTGGGTGTCATGGCAGACCTTTAGGCTAGGTTCACACATGTCTGGCTGTGGTTTGCAGTCCAGAGTCCAGTGCACATTTGTTCACTAGTTCAGGGGAGATTCAGGTGTTAATTTTTACTTGACTTTGTGCCTAAACCAAACCTAAAATCGCACAGGACCCTTTTTAGAAATAGACCGCGACCACCCGGATATATGTGAACTGGCTCCGTTGAAAGCCACTCCGATTCACATGGTATGAGAATCAGTTGCAGATGGAAATGCATCCAATTCGTGTATATGTGAATCAAGCCTTAAGGCATCATGCACACTGCATGTTTTTAATACTGTTCTTAGGGGTGTGTGGTGTTTTTTCTTCTGCCTCTAAATGCCCCTACATGTTAGCCTATGTGGCATGCACACATAGGCGTTTAGAGTTTAGAGACAGGAGCATTTAGAGGAAGAAAAAAAAAACCCAATGCCAACACTTGCAGGAGAGGAGTGGTTCAGCGGTAAAAAACACTTTCCCTTTACCTAAATGTGTGTGAATGTGACTTTCAGTGTTCAGGTGCTTTTAAACAGGTCAAGAGTTTACAAGCATTAATGCATTTTATTAGACACTGCAACAAATGAAGAAATAATCATTGGGAGTAGAGAAGGTCTCAGAGAGGGTTGAAGGATGAAGGCATTTCTATTTAATGAGAGCTAGACAGACTGATATAAGACTAGGAGTAATAAGGTGTGGAATTTAGTGGGCCATTTAGCGATTTCCAAGTCCGGTAACATTGTTTGGTGTGTGTATACAAAAGATTACAGAGGTGATAAATATAACAATATCGGACCAATACGAAATAAGACTAGGACACTACCACCAAATGTGGAAGACTGATCCATTATGTCCACAGTACCTCCAACAGGCTGGGTAGGAAGAAGGATAAATGCTTACAAGTCTAGTTGGAATTAAGTATCATTTATGCAAAATATTTTCAGTAGATTCCCAATGAGTTATGTAGTGGGAGACTTTCAAGGTTAGTTTAGTTTAAGTGCTTAACATGAATGTTCAAGTAAGAAAAAATGTTGGCAGACTGTATACTTTATCCGCCCATAGAAGAAAAGGACGCAGTTTTTTCTCTGTGTGAGGTAAACGTATACAGACACCAAACTGGGGCGTGTGTATCTATATATAGAGTTTATATATATATATATATATATATATATATATATATATATATATATATATATATATATTTATATTGTTTATGCTAAGAGACACAAGAGAACTAAATGACAACAAAGATAAAGATATTTCTTCTTTATTTTGAGGACAGTAAGCTGAGAAAACGCAAAGATGGCATTGCACATATTGATTCTGCCAGGACACTTCACCCTCAGGTGAAACAAAGAAATCTTTGATTGCGAATGGCCCGTGCAGTGGAGCATAAGTCTATAGCTGTGCCTGACACCTGTTGGTAATATGTCTTTGAATTGAACAAAGCTGTTATAGAGGGCAAAATCCAATAGGTCTAAGATGAATTTGTTTTGATGAGCCATTTCAGGATAGAATTTGTACAAGAAAAAATTCACAGATTTTAAACCCCAGTAGTGAAGTATCGATATGTACAAGGATTCCACATCGACACCTACTAAGTACCAATTGTCCTCTACCATGTCCTGATGGAACCAGGGACTCCCTGAAAAACATGTTGACGTTATGCCCCTCTGTGTTTCACACTGCACCTTGTATCCTTTTGCTTCCACCAAAGCTTGGATGACCCAGCTTGGCTTTGATTGCAGTGGCCATGAGTATGGGGCTATAGTTCTTGACTCAAGGCTTACCTTAGCCGCTCCCATAACTACTTGGCAATATGACAGTGATCAGCATGGAAACAATTTATCGAAGTGTGGTGTGCTGTTGACCTGGCTCACCTTTGTGGTACTTTGGACTGTCCCCTTTTCTTGGAACGGTTCGGTTTCTTAATATGCTGGTCATGGCCACAGAGCCCCTCTTTCATTAGGTTAGTGAGTGGATGAGTAACAAGTGGTACTATTAAGTATCTATCACACTATGGTTCCTGGCATCTTTAGTATTGTTTGTATATGCCTTTTTTAGGGTACTAGTGACCCTCTCTTTGGGAACTAATTTAAGATTTCTTGATTCTTCCTACCCTTCCATCACCTTGTTAAATAATATGAATGTGTTGTTGTTTGGTGATTATTTGAATTGCGGACATATTGGCAGGTACCTCCTTTAGCAATTGCACATACAGCATTTTCACTACATATTGTATTGTCTTTTATATAATATTTTTTTTCAATTCTTTCTCTTGTATTATAGATTTTTTTGATACTTCAAATGTATCTATTATTCCCTTTATAGTATGGCATATGTGCTAGGTAGGAGACGAGGTGGATGTAGAGATTTAGGCAGCCTTAAGAGGCGATCAAACTGAGTCTGAAACTAAAGATGAAGAAATAAAAAGGCATTTCAAAACCCATAAGTTGCTAATAAACCATAAGTAGGATGTGCCCTTTCTAGAGAGCTATATTGCACAGAAAATAATCTCAAGAGGTCTGAGAGACAGATTAATCCCTGAGGAACATCTGCATAATGACAGGTTTATTCCCAAATAGAAAGAGCTCTGCATGGTATAGATTTCATGAAGTTAATTGTAGAAGAAGAGAAGGCCCAGTTAGAAGAACTGAAAACTGAGATAGATCAAAGTAGTTTAGATTTAAACCCCTTCAAAGAAGAGGAAGAATTTATTAGATGAAATTACATGTTTTAAAAAAAGAAATAAATAAAGTACAAAAAAATTAAAGACAACTATACAGGTTAAATTTAAAAGGGATCTTCTGGACTGGGAAAAAAATCTCTCCTCCCAAAAAAGCAGGAATAGATCAATATGTAGACTCTTTAGATCTCCCTTCTTGTAATCTGAAACAGACATAGTTACTAGTGAAACTGATAGTGAAGGACCCACCCGTTCAGTCTCTTATTTTATATCCGGACACTACTAAGATGCCCGGATAATAAAGTGGTAAATCTGACCTCCTTCCCCTTAAAAGAGCCACATTTACAGATAGTAAATAGAGGATTATCCTTTTCACCAAAACAGAATATGGAAAAAAAAATTAAGTTTTTCAAGATGTAAATCTCTTCCTGCATAAGGTACTCTTTTCGTTATCTACATGAACAAAAAGGAAAGAGTCATTTAATGAAGGAAACTTTGCAGGCAGAAGATCAAAAAGCCCTTTATGACCTCTTGGCCCTGTTAACGAACTGTCAGTGGATGAGGATACAGTAGTCCTTAGACAGTTGGATCTTAAAATAAAATCAAATAAAAAAAATGTTGCCTCTCTCCAAAAACAAGCTAATTGGTCAATTATTTGATCTAGTTAGCAATGATCTTAGAAAATCAAATTCAGAGTCCTTTAATTCAGATAATCTGACAAGAGAAGAAAGAGTCACCCTAAACAAACTTAAAAATGCCAAGGATATAGTAATCAAGAAAAGTGACAAGGGGGGAAATGAGTGAGGATAACTATGTTAATGAAGTAAAAAGACAACTTAGTAAACTTAGAAACTCAATTAGAAACTGACCTTGGCACAGGATTAAGGCCTAATCACTATAAAAGAGCTCAACTATCTAAAAGTCCTTGAATACAACAATCCAATCCTTTATGTTATTCTGAAGCTCCATAAAGAATTTTTAAATCCTCTAGGAAGACCCGACTTCCCTGCAATTAATGGACCGTTAGAGAGGGTATGTCAATACACAGATGAATTGCTTAAACCCATGGTCTCTGCATTAGATTTCTTTGTGAGGGGCACTAAGGATGTTTTTAATAACTTAGCAACATCAAGGTATAAGACGATTGGTACTTAGTAGGTATCGATGTGGAATCCTTGTACACATCAATACTTCACTACTGGGGATTAAAAGGTGACAAAGGTGTGGACTCCCAGCGAAATGCATTGATGCCATGCCCCTCTGTGTCTGACACCGCTCCTTGCATTCTTTTGCTTCCACCGAAGCTTGGATGAACCGGCTTGGCTTTGATCACAGTGATCACGAGCACGGAGCTATAACGCTTGACTGGAGGCTTACCTGAGCCGCTCACATACCTACTTGGCAATATGACAGTAAGCAACATGGGAGCAATGTGTTCGAGTGTGGCGTGCTGTTGAGCTGCCATGAGGAGATCTGGTGGGAGCCTACATTCTTCATACTGGCAGTGGCTTCATGCCATAATTGCAGTGTTCAAAATCTGACATATGGAAAAGTAACTATGCATTGAACTTTGAACTCTTGCTGCTCCTCTTGCGGTAACCATATACTTTGATAGGAGATTTAACTTGCAGATTAATCATGCATGATTTTTGCCTGCTTTCCATTACTGCATGGACATAGCTAGTTATACACAGTTTGCTCTGTCACAACTCTTTCTAACTGCTTGGATTGCTGCTCATGTGTTCATTAGCAGAAAGAATCTACTTACCACAGCTTCACTGAAGAGACTGCTTCATGTTTATTGATATATTCCTTGCTCCAGCCGTGGTCTGTAGCCCTCTGGACACTGCACATCATTTGAGAAGCCTCTTAGGTTCAATACATTTTTATTGTTTTCAGAACGTATTTAAACAGAAAAGAAAAAAACAAGAAAAAGACCAAGTGCCTAACAGAAGGTTTTCTGGTATAACAGTTACAAATCATGCAATAAGTAGTACATTATATGTCTTTTATGTATATATACTGAGCGAGAGTCATTGAGGTAGAATTTCAAACATTGTACTGACATTAATAAAACTGTGATTTCCTGTAGACTGGGTGCCCCATTGGGAGCCTGCTGCGCACAGAAACCAAGGAGGTCGATATATCTGAGCGAAACTTGAGAGATTTATCTGTACAAAAGTGCTGGTGTATATCAGGTCTCAAGACTTAAGTGCTTATATTTTAGGACTATAGTACATACAATTTTGGGGTATGGCTATATATAGCCAGGAGGGAGTAGGTTGGGGAAGAGTTGAAGTGATAGAGATGGGGTGGAAGAATAGTGTGAGGAGAAGAAAAGGGGGAAGCAGAGGTAAGGAGGGGAAAGAAGGCGGGGGGAGGCAGCGAGCCTCTGACCATTAAGGTGTGATCAGTTCATTGCACCGGGACCCCGTTTTAGGGGTGAGTTGACTGCTTAAGGGGTGGTTTCTGTTGAGAGTCTATGCTTTAGTTTATCTGAGGTAAAGTAATTCTTCCATATACTCCAGATAAAGGAAATTTTTGTATATTTATATAGGGATTTGGCTTGCATTTCCTCCATAAGCATGATAGCGTTTATCTTGCTCACCCATTCTATAAGAGATGGAGGAGCGGATGGTTTCCAGAGTCTAGGAATTAGTTGTCTACCTGCACTGGGAAAGAATTTCAGGAGGCCGTGTTTTGGGGATTTGACAGTACCAGGTAGTATGGAGAGGAGGGAAATGGATGGGTAGGGAGTAAGGGGTTTGTCGTATATTTCGGTATAGATTTGGAAGATCTGAGCCCAAAATGGTCGGACCCGTCGCAATCCCACCAGATGTGTTTGTACTTACCTTTTTGCAGAGTTACAGCTCCAGCAGATGTCAGTGACCAAGGGGAACATGATCCTAAAGCACCGTACACACCATCAGATTGTCTGCTGAGTTTTTCCTTCAGATTTACCAAAACCGTATAATACGAGGTCAAACCTTAGGAGTTTCAATGTGTATGCAATCAGGCAGGCCTTTCTACTACATGGTTTTGGTAAATCTGAAGGAAAAACTCAGCAGACAATCTGATAGTGTGTACGGGGCTTTAGATTGGTTGCCACTCGATACCATCTAGATATCAGCTTGTAATTTTTTTCCTAAGTGTAGCTCGAGATAGATGATTTGTGGGCAAAGAGAAAGGCTTTACTCCATTCTACCTCTGATTAGTCCCTCCCCAGCTCCTCTGACCAGGTTTTTGTGTAATTTTGTAGGGTGCCATGAGTGTGATCTAGTATCATTTTGTAGATCAGTGAAAGGGTGTGTCTGTGTCAATGGTTCTGTTTGGAGTTGTGAAGTTTCTTGCAGTAGGAGGACAGATGTAGACGGGTAAGCCGTGTTATATTGGAGGTTGTAGTGGTTTGATCTGTTACATAGGTGCCCCAGGTACTATGGACGAATTGCTGTGCTGTGGGCCAGGAGGTTCTATTGTAGTTATCTAAAGTTTGTGTTGACCTGCCTTCCCGGGAGGGCTGGGTTGTCAAATAGCAGGGTGAGTGGGCTTGGTTCCATGGATAATGCGTAGCCCTCCTTTCTTCGGTATCAAATTGTTAGCGCATCTTTAGTGAGGGGTGATAGTGTTGGGAGGGATTTGTGGGTCCGCTCGTGGCCCCAGAGAAGTGCTTGGAGATCGACCAAAGACAGATCTTGTTCCACCAAGGTGGAGGCTTTTGTTAGAGGACGGAGGAACCATTCCAGAATTTGGGAGACCAGTGTTGACGTATGATAGAGTTCAAAATTTGGAAGGCCTCTCCCTCCTTTAGAGGATGGCCATGGAGCGTAGCGTGCAGAAGAAGGCAGATGGGAGGGCAATTGGTAAGGCCTGAAATAAATATAATAGTTTGGGAAGTATATCCATTTTTAGCGCGTTCAAGCGGCCGAACCATGACATTGGTCTTTCCATTCTGCTTTCTGCAAGGCGCCTAAGTTTTGTGAGTAGTGGGCTGAAGTTAAGTGCATATATACTGTATTTGTGGTGTGTGTTGAGATAGCTGTACCTAAGTATAATATGGACTTTGCTTGCCATTGAAAGGAGAAGTTGGTTTTAAGGGAGAAGAGGGTGAATTGTTGTAAAGAGAGGTTCAGTGCTTCTGTTTTGGAGAGGTCTAACTTATAATTGCTAAAGCGGGCAAACCTATGTATCTCTGTAAGTATGGATGGAATGCTGATATGGGGTTGCATCACATAGAGGAGGAGGTCATCCGTGTAGAGAGAGTTTACACTGAGAGGAGGGGGTTTGCATACCATGTCTATTTGGGTTGGCTCTGATGGCTTGGGCTAGGTGTTCAATTACCAGAGCAAACAGGAGTGGGGAAAGGGGACAGCCCTGCCTGGTGCCGTTGGAGATCGCAAGCTTTCCTGATTGGGTTCCGTTCACTAGGAGTTTGGGCCTAGTCCTAACTGGGAGAGGGTGGTTTGGAGAAAGGGCCAACTGAACCTGTCAAAGGCCTTCTCCCTGCGTTTCAGGAGAGAAGGCAGGTCAGTATGTGGTTCTTTTGTGGGTAGGCTATAAGGTGTATAGTTTTGGTGGTTTTTGTCCCTGGCATTGCGTCCAGGGATAAAGCCTCTATAGCTGATTATAGCCATCGGTGGAATTTCCATATAATTCCCCTATTGTGTAAATTATATGACTGATGTTATTTTGTTTGGAAATGTGGATGCATTAATGGTGTCTAGGCGTCAATTTGGTGTAGACAACATTATCTTTTCTTATATGGTGGAAGGTGGAGGTTTATTCACTTATTTTTGCTATATTACACACAATACATTTTTGTCATTTTTTAGACTTAACCCTCATACACACAATCGGATTTTCTGACCAGAATCTTGTGATGACAAGCTATTGGCGGAAAATCTGACCGTTTGTACATGCCATCTGACAATTGTCGGATTTTCCACGGACAAATATTGGATGACAGGCTTTAAAATTTTCCGCAGACAAATGTCTGTCATCTGATTTTTGGAGTGTGTGTACACAAGTCCGTTGGACAAAAGACCAAAGTACCAACACGCAAGCTTGGAAGCAAGGACGGGCCAGAAGCGGTCAGTCTTGTAAACTATCATACTTAATGGAGAATTAACATTTGTGACGTGGCAAATTATGAAATCTTGAAATGCAGTGCCCATTCTCTTCTTCTTTAATGGGTTAAGAATGAAGCTGCTTTGCTGGTGATACTGATGGAGTTATTGCAAACACATTTTCAAAGATTTTTTTTTCTAGTGATATCAAGAATAATATTATTATGCTTGTTATTTATTTTTATTTTTTTTGGTGCAAGTTACCACAACACCATTATCCTGTAGTTCTTAAGATAAAAGATACAACTATGTTGGTGTCCCTTGTTAATTTTACATTGTATTTTTTTAAATGTAACTGCCTACTCTTGAAGTAAAACACATAGCCAAGTATTATTCTCCACAATTTTTTAATTGTGCATTAAAAAAGGAAACAAATAAAATTAGACATGCTATCTGCCAGAACTTAACCAAAAAGTGCATTCTCTGCATCCAAAAATATAGAAAATATACCAAACCAAATCATTACTCAACCAAAAAATTTAATAAAAGCCTCATGCATGTGTCCTTCTTTTTAATATAGGGGGGTCAACAATGCCAAGAGTTGGTGAAAGCAGGGGTCCGTTAAAATTCCAAAAATCATCCGGATTATTATCCTGCAGCTCTCGCAGCAAAGCCATATCACATAAATGGTCACGATTAATGAAGCAACCAATTTTTGGTCCAAGAAATGCTCCTCCTCCTGTTCCTGGACTGGACTTGGGTCAAAGCAAAAACTCCAAGGCTGTTAAAAAATAACATGTTATCTCCTCCAATTCCGCAACATGGCTGTTTGAAGAACGGCAGTTCAGAAACGAATTGAAAAGTGTGAAATGAAAGGTACAAAATGAAAAGTGCGAAATGAAAAGTGCAAATCAATACTCACCAAACTTCTACTAACATGAAATTGGAAAAAGGAGCCTAAAGGGTGACGCTAAAGAGCTGAAAAACTATGTAGTACATCCCTACTTTCGTGTTTGTTGGCCGGCAATTCCTTGCCATTTGTATGCAAGACAAATTCCTCGCCAACGCCCTTCGGACAAAAGTCTGAGGTTTTGTCTGCGGAGAATCCAATCGTGTGTATGAGGCTTTAGTTGTTTTTTATTTATTTGGGTACCACATCCCTGTGGCTCACCTTTGTGGTACTTGTGACTGTCTCCCTTTCTTAGTATGGTTCAGTTTCTTCATTATACTACCTAGTTATAATGAGAAAAGTTGAAGCCTCGTCATCCCTTCAGAAGTGGGCTAGCCTTAAAGTATATATTAACAAAAATAAAACTGTAGTTGCACAGGATACTTAAATGTTGTGCCTCAGAGTGGACTTCAGGAAAACCAATACCACTATCACACGAGAAGGAAACAAAATTTACAAGGACATTCTCTAACCAGTCATCCACAGAACACCACATGATTGTAATTTTTTGCAAGTAAGTGATGTTTAAATGTTTACACAAAAAACGCATCGAAAATTTACAGCATCTGCAGCCTGAAATAGCTGTGTGGAGGGTGTCGCCGCCGGGAGCAGAGCCTGCCAACACATTTGGATACATATGACAGGTGTGGAAACTTGAGAAGGAAGCCAGAGGCTTCAAAATGCATGGCCATACCCCTCATCCACCTACTGCATGGGACATCACCTGCAGGGCTTCCCACACTGTTATCTGTATCCACGTGTCTTGGTGGTCTGTGCTCCCGGTGGTGGCGCCTTCCACACGCTGACAGCCTATGGCCCCATGTACATGGGATGCTGAGGCAAAGTCCTTTGACTTTCACATTTTTTGACACCTTAAAACCATTGTTTAAAAATGCCTGTTTAGCCACATTTGCATGCCGTGTTTAGCCACGGTTAGTCGCGTTTAACCGCGTTTGCGTCTAGTAGCTTTTTTTTAAGATTACTTCATTTAAGATCCTCCCCAAGCTCAAAAAACATTGTAAGTTAACCATTTCAGCCATTCTGATCAGAATGAGTAGCAGCAGCAGAGAGAGCAGTTGTCTACTTGTATTTGCCTCTATTTCTGTGCTTTTTTTGCAATGGATCCAGCATATGTGAGGAAATGCTCCTGACATTACTCTTGATGAGGCTAGAAGGACATAGAAAATTGCGTGAGAGGTCCAGAGTCAGAGTTCATCGCTATTGCACCCATCCTTTGATTGTGCAGCGAATGTTGGCAGGATATTTTGTAAACATCTGCATACAGCTGCAAACCTACCCGGACAATTTTTTAAATTTCACACACATGTCCATTGCCACATTTGACCTTCTACTTCAAAAAGTACGACAAAATTTGGATACAGCAATGCCAGTGGTTTATTGCATTGCATCAATGGCTATATATGGTCTATGAATCATTGCAAGTAATTAAAACATTTTTAACTATATTTTTTATGTTTTATCATTGTTTTCCATCATATTTTTATCTTTTCAGGTCTAAAATATAGGGTACCTTTAAAAACACTTATAAACTAAAATGCGTCTAAACGCTGGTGCCAGATTTAGCCGCGTTTAGCTGGGTTTGCTGTCTGAAATGTGGAACTCTTCAGCGTCTGAACCCATATTTTTGCTTCCGAAGAAACGCTGTTAAACGCAACTGCATAAAAACGGCAATGATTGAGACGAGAAAACGATGAGACAAGAAAGACAAGAAAACAGCGTCCAACTGCCTCTGAACGTACGTTTAACAGCATCCCGTGTACATGGGGCCTTATACTGGAGACTGGGGAAAATGGCAGTACCAGCTAAGATATCATATTGCATGTGCTTCTGACCTTTTTTTTTCTTTTGTGTATGACCACTTGTCTTTTTTATCCGTTAAAAAAAGGGTTAGATTGCACCCTGTGATGTTTGCTTATCTGGTTACTATTAGGAGATGTTCCATGATCTCTGAACGGAGTTGCAGCAAGGGTTTGTATGTTTTCTAATTAGCAGTGTTTCCTTGCAGCTCTGGACTCCTGAGTTTAAATAATTCTCACCAAAATAATTTCCATGCATCTTGTAAGTGTATCCTGTATTTAAAACGTTTTCCTGAGCTTTACTCCCAACAATAAACTCCTTTCTGTAGTGCATGGATAAGCATATCATTTCTATATAAAATAATAACACATGAGCTTTAGCATATCTTTAAAATAAATTAAAGTAAAAATACACTTCCTGGTTTCCACACTTCCTGGTTTCCACACTTCCTGGTTTCATCACTTCCTGGTTTCCCCTAGTAGACAGCTATATTAATAGAAATGTTTATACATTTCTTTTGGACTCCATGGATGTTTGATACAGTTCTGAAATATAATTTGTTTCAGCCAATAAAGGTATTTTCAACAAATATGGTTTCTTTAAACAGTAACAAAGCTGTAGATATTTAAATAGAGATTTTAACCTAATCTACATTCAGATTCATATCAGCCACATGCATTTGGCAACCAGTTAATGTTAGAGAAAAGTTCTAATCATTTTGTCAGCAGAAAAATAAGAAAGAAATAGACTGGAAAATCGACTAAGACCTGTTTTTAGAGGAAGGAATAAAGTCAAATGGCACTGAATCACTGCCAATGCCATACATTTTCTGACACTGACATTATTGATTATCCTCTGAGGACCTTTGCATGTTTTACATTAAGCAAATGCTTAGGGCAAATCATTTTCTATTACCATGAGGTACACTAAGGTGTAAAAAGAGACGCAATCTGCCACCTGCCCAGAAGTATAATCCACATATATATAGCATGACAATACTTAAACTGACAGATTGCTTTTATTCACTCCCTGGTGTGTGTTTTGATATACAAAAACATAATTACCATGACAAATGTTTTTCAAATAATTGCTTGTGTTTATTTAGGATGTGTCAATCATCGGCATTACTTAGTTGTTCTCTTTTGCCATTGTAGTTATTTAGAATGTAAATGAAATATATATTTAAATGAATCATGCATACATTTAACAAGTTCGGTGCAAATGCTAACTCTTTTATTTCCTAAATTAATCTTTCTTTATGCATATATTTGAGACTCTAGACCCTTTTATTGGGTGAATCAAAATGCTTTTTATTTCTATATTTTTGGTTTGGTAGTAAAGTACTGAAAAATTTATTTTGATGCTATTAATTAGAATTTCAGTAAAACCCTTATTAATATATACACTATATTTCCAAAAGTATTGCCTTTACACACACATGAACTTTAATGGCATCCCAGTCTTCGTCCGTAGGGTTCAATATTGGGTTGGCCCACCCTGTGTAGTTATAACAGCTTCAACTCTTCTGGGAAGACTGTCCGCAAGGTTTAGGAGTGTGTCTATGGGAATGTTTGACCATTCTTCCAGATGCACATTTGCAAGGTCAGGCACTGATGTGGACAAGAAGGCCTGGCCCAAGTCTCCGCTCTAATTCATCCCAAAGGTGTTTTATCAGGTTGAGGTTAGGACTCTGTGCAGGCTAGTCATGTTCTTCTACCCCAAACTCGCTTATCCATGTCTTTATGGACATTGCTTTGTGCATTGATGTGCAGTCATGCTGGAACAGGAAGGGGCCCTCCCCAAACTTTTCCCACAAAGTTGGGAGCATGAAATTGTCCTAAATGTCTTGGTATGCTGATGCTTTGAGAGTTTCATTCACTGGAACTAAGGGGCCAAGCACAACCCCTAAAAAATTACCCCACACCATAATTCTCCCTCCACTAAATGATTTGGGGGGTAGGCCCAATACTTCTGGCAATATAGTGTGGCCTTGATTGGCCTTCGCTTCAACCCAACAGAACACCTTTGGAATGAATTTGAGTGGAGACTGCGAGCCTTCTAATTGACATCAGTGCCTGACCTCACAAATGCGCTTCTGGAAGAATGGGCAAACATTCCCATAGACACACTCCTAAACCTTGTGAACAGCTTTCCCAGAGGAATTAAAGCTGTTATAGCTGCAAAGGATGGGCCAACTCAATATTGAACCCGACAGACTAAGACTAGTTCATGCATTCATTCATTAATGTTCATGTGCGTATAAAGGCAAGTGTCCCAATACTTTTGGCAATACTGTGTATATAGTAGACTAAGTTATTGATAGGCTTTCCTTAAATGTATATATATAATTCCCCAAAAACAATTAGTATTATAGCAGTGCTGCCTGTGTTGCAAACTCAGATTCTGCCAACAAATAAAAAAAGTGAAATGTAAAGGAGTTGTAAAGGCAAAAATTTTTTTTATTATTTTAATGCATTCTATGCATTAAGATAAAAAAAACCTTCTTTGTGTAGCAGGCCCCCCAGCACCCCCAATTACCTACATGAGCCCCTTGTCTCTTCATCGATGTCCACATTCCCCCTCAGCCATCCAGTACACTCCTCCTGATTGGCTGAGACAGATCAGCAGCGCTATTGGCTCCCGTGGCCGTCAATCAAGGATAGTCAGTCAATCAGGGGAGAGAGGGATGGGACCAGGTCGAGGGTCCATGTCTGAATGGATACACAGAGTTCTGACTCAGCTTGGGTGCTTGGGAGAGGCTAGGATCAGCAAAGAGGGACTCAAGAAGAGGAGGATCCAGGCTGCTCTGTGCAAAACCAACTGCACAGAGGACGTAAGTATAAATTGTTTTTTTATTTAAAAAAAAACGAGCCTTTACAATCACTTTAAAATGCAATTTTTATTGGCAGAATTATATATATGTTGTTTTTATATTTGTTGGGGAATTATATATACTGGTTGGTAAGTGCTTATGCACCTACTGTACAGCAGCAGCTACTACTGTGAAGGTTAATTTTATACCGTAGTACAGGTCAAAACTGAAAATTAATCCTTGAGATTAGTGTTGAGCCCAACATCCCCTGGTTTGGTTACCACCAGAACATGCGAACAGACAAACAATTTGAACATGCAAACACCGTTAAAGTCTACATGAAAATCAAAAGTGAATGTCAAAAATCAAAGTGTTAATTTTAAAGGCTTATATGCAAGTTATTGCCATAAAAAAAAGTGTTTAGGGACCTGGGTACTGCCCAGTGGACATGTGTCAATGCAAAAAAAAGTTTTTAAAATGGCCGATTTTTCAAGAGCAGTGAAACGATAAAAATGATATATTCCTTTAAATATCGTGCCTTGGGGGTTTCCGCTCAGTCTGCCTGTAAAGTAGCACCTCTTCCCCATGTTTATAACAGTACCGCAGCAAAATTACATTTCTGAATGTCATTTAAAATTGCTTGCGGCTGTAATGTACTGTCGGATCACGGCAATATTCATAACAAATCATTGAAAAAACAGCGTGTGTTCCGCCCAGTCCATTATCAGCCCCTTTGGGTCTGATATGGATATTAACATTGTACCCCTACCCATTCACCAAAAAACTGTCAAAGTAAAAATTACAGCAGACAGTTTTTGATAATTCATTAAAAAAAAAATAATAATTATAATAATAATATCCCGCAATTTCCATCCATCTTCAATCACGGCGCAGATGGTCGAGAGAAAAAAAATGGAAAAACCATGCCTCCATCGGAGGTGTCCCACCAACTGCAGCCTTTTCACAGTAACAGCTGTTATATAGCCAAAAGTGGGGCAACACAGTGACATCACCAGGTGATCCCTCCCCTTCTGATGTCATGGGGGAATAGCAGTGGTAAAAAAAAGCACTTGTGGATTTAACAATTTTTTTTTTCGTGTGCAATTCTCCTTTAAGTGAGTTTGGCAGGGGGTGTGTCCTACATACTTTTGCTAATAGGTGTCCCTCATTCCCATCTCAGTAAGTTGGGAGGCATGAGAATCTGAAGTCACGTGTCTGCCCTAATGTGTCTACATATCTGTTCTGAATGAGTCAATGTTGCGGTGACGGTGCCCATGCAGAATGATCTATGCCTTCATTTATTAAACATGTCTCATTCAGAATATGTCAACCATAAGCAGCACTGGTCAATAGGGTCCATGTATGCTGTACGTATGTAAACATTAGCACAATCTTTTACTTGAATACAGAGTCGACATGTGCGGTTAGTTTTCTTCCGAATAAATATTCACTGATTCAGCTATATCCGAATACCCGAATTTCAGTATAAAACAAAATTTACTGAATGCTCTAAATAATAAAACAAGAATGTCAGAATTTCTGAAATTCTAATGGAAATTCTAATTGAATTTTACATCGAACTCCAGTCGAATTTTAACTCTAAACACATTTCTGAATTCAAAGACTGTGTGTGTTATTTTATTACCATTTTGAAATAATGCTGTTTTTGTTAAGCCAAAGGTGATTTGATGAAGATTTTCTTTTGTTTATTCACGTTGCCACATTAGAATCGAAAAAAAATTCTAAAGTTTTCGATACAACCGATTCAAAATTTATTGATTTGAGCGCTTTGAATTGAAAAAGTTGGTAAATTTGAAGAAAATTTGAAAAAAGACATAAAACGAATTACCAGTATGAATTCCGACTACGAATCCCAAATACAAATTGAACGAATTAACCGAATTTAACAAAACAAAATAACTAGATTAACGAGTCTAAACAAAACAAAAGGATTTTGTCATGCACATGTCTAATACAGAGTAAATATGGCAGAAATTGTTCTATATTTTTATAGATTGCTGAATGCAGCACAACATGATACTAGACTCAGCTGTGTGAATGGGCCCATAGATTTCGATTATATTGTGTAGAGATACAGTACATAAAAACAATGCACTGTATGTATCTGTATGCTGCATTTTTGATGCTCATGTGAATAAGCCCTGCAATTAAGTGATACTGTAATGCACCAGCCCATGGCATTCCTTTCTGTCGGTGCTCTAGAGATCCGGGAATCCAATTTTCTAATAATGTATGAATTGGGAAAAAATCTCAAATTTCCTTTTGTGGGCTTTTTGCTGTCTCTCAAATGTAGAAAACTGGATGAAAAATAATAAAATAAAAAAATAATGAATACTTTAATAAAAAAAATAAAGTAAGTTGATTAGGATTCTGGGTGCCTATACTTTGTAGAAAGTTTTTTCAGTGCTTAACCTGGTATATGTATAAGCCATGTATTCCTTTTGTTGCAATTAAATCCATATCCATTTCCACACTCTCCCAGCATTTGTGTTGGCAGTAAAAAATCTTTGACTTGCAGCTTGTATTGCTCTATGCTATATACAGTATATAGTATATAGTATAATAAAAATTTAACCAGCCCCAAAGTCCTTTAACAAGTATTGCAATAAATAACGTCTCTCCTTTGCACTCAGTAATAGCCCTTTCTTTTGATGGATATCTCAAGGCTTTATCTACGTAATGTACAATTTACTAGAGAGAAGTTTCAGTATCTCCATCTGCAGTATTTCTTCAGTTTACCCCAACTTTACCCTAAACAATGTAAATGTTTCAGAGAAATACAATACAATAAGTTAATTTGTGCATGTTAAATAAAACAACAGATAGTGATAAACATTATATGGTTATTTGGAAAACAGATTACCATGCTGAAATTCTAAGGATGTATAAAAAAGTTAAAAAGAGAGCATTTTAAAGCAACTCAGAAGCAAACTTTGTATAAGGTATGAACCAAATAGCCATATTATCAGAAAAAGGGTAAATGTAACTTAAAGTGATTGTTATTTTTTTATAAACAAAACTTTACAAACATTGTATACTTACCTCTTCTGTGCACTGGATTTGCACCTAGCAGCCCAGATCCTCCTCTTCTCGGGTCACTCTTTGCTGCTCCTGGCCCCTCCCTCTTATCGCCTACCCCTCCCCCAGCCAGCAGTTTCCTATGTGGGCCCCTGAGCCGAGTCACAGTGCCAGCCCCCCGTCTCCCCTGATTGGCTGACTGACTTAGATGGACAGCCACTGGAGCCAATGGTGCTGCTGCTGTGTCTAAGCCAATCAGGAGGAGTGTGCCGGACAGCTTAGACATTTGTGAAAATTGCTAGAGAGAGATGGGGCTCAGGTAAGTAGGGGGGAGGCTGCTATACACAGAAAGTTTTTTTTTTTATCTTAATGCAACAAATGCATTACGATAAAAAACCCTCTGCTTTAAAACTCCTTCAAGTTTACTAAATAGGTGAGGAGTAGGATTAGCAAAGCAAACATAGTCAGAATGACAACTAGTAAATATACATTACAGAATACTGTTAACAGATTATGAAGCTGTGCAGCAGCAGTGTCTCTGCAGCTCATTCAGTGCACTGTTTGGCAGCAAAGCAAAAATTGCTACTTTAACAAATAGTACAGTACAGTATACTAACTGCTACTTGCATTTATCTACACAGAGAACATTCCTCACTGTGAAGCCAAGGTTAGGTCTGGTAACACAAGATAACAGGGCTGGTAACAGAAGAGGTAGAATACTCTATTAAGCACTTCCCGCCTGGTCACTGTACATAAACAGCTGGGCAGGACAAGCATCATTCTAAGAGATTGTACCTGTACGTCCTCCCACTCATGTGTTTCCCTTGGACACAGCGGATCACAGATTGGGGTACAGGGTGAATGTCATTGGCCCTGTTTCATATGATCTCTGTGACCAATTTCAGCGATCACAGTAACAGTAGTAAACAATGTCTTTCATTCACAATGCCCTTGTTTATAACTGCGATGTCACAATACTACACTGATGTGTGTCACCATCAGTGTCACCATCCTAGTAGTAATGTGTCATCACAGTTTTAAACAAGGACATTATGAATAAAAACCATTGTGTACTACTGTGATGTAACTGTGATGTAACAGTATGGTTACCTATTGTATTGCTTTTCGCTTTTGCCGGGATCATGTACAATGTCTGGTTGCTCTGATCTGTGATATCACTGTATGTCAGTGCCACCAGCAATTGTCTCTGCTCACTGCCACAGTACTAGACCAGCGCAGACATCAACAGTTTTCCTAAACACTACCACACCAGTTCAGTGTTGTCTGTGCCTGCTGCCTATAGTGAACCCTGGCCTGTTTATTTACCTTATTGAAGAAATGGATTCTGGACAGCTGCACTCTGATAAAAGCCTTTATTATTAATGAATAGTCAAAGTTCATGTGAACTGGTCACATGTGTTTGCAAGCTAAGATCATTGAATACATCATGTGACATGCTTGAATCTAGTATATATTTGTCAAATAATATGTCTTCATTTAGCTATGATGGGCTTTATGTTCAGGTCGAACATGAGTTTGACTCAAATATTGGCTGTTCGCCGAATACCAAACAATTTGGGGTGTTCGTGGTAAATTTGAAAGCCTTTAAAAGTCTATGGGAGAAATCAAAAGTGCTAATTGTAAAGGCTTATATGCAAGTTATTGTCATAAAAGTGTTTTGGGACCTGGATTCTGCCTCAGGGTACATGTATCAATGCAAAAAAAATGTAAAAAATGGCCGTTTTTTTGGGAGCAGTGATTTTATAATGCTTAAAGTGAAACAATAAAAGTGTAATATTCCTTTAAATTTCAAACCTGGGGGTTGTCCTGTGTTTTGAACAGTCTGACATCAAAATTACATTTCTAAAGGAAAAAAAGTCATTTAAAACTACTCGCCGCTATAATAAATTGTCGGTCTTGGGAATACACATAAAAGTTCATTGAAAAAAACGGCATGGGATTCCCCCACAGGGGACCCGCAAACCAAAATTTTAAAAAAATGCTTGGGGTCCCCCAAATTGCATACCAGGCCTTTCAGGTCTGGGAAGTAGGGAAGTCCCCGTGTACCAGAGGGGGAGGGGTTACCGGGTGGCCCCACCCTCCATTATATAAGAGCTGTCACCTGAACAGAAGCGTCACACAGCGGGAGACTCCCATTGAGGCGGATCGTCTGGAGGACGAAGGGGAGAAGAAGAAGCCGGAGGAAGATGCCGGAAGAGAAGATCAGAGGAAAAAGCGGAGGAAGATAGAGGAAGAAGCGGAGGAAGAACAAGATGGAGGAAGAAGAAGAACACCGAAGGAAGACCACATGAAGATGGAGGAAGAAGCGGGGAAAGAAGATGACATTAATAAAGGAATTGTAAAAAACCGTCTTGTCTTTTTTTACATTTTGACTTTTTTTGTGAAAAGGTAGGGGCACATTTGTACCCCATTACCAATTCACACAGGGGTCCCCTTGTTAAAGGGGGCATCCAGATTCTGATAAGCCCCCCGCCCGCAGACCCCCACAACCACCGGGCAAGGGTTGTGGGGATGAGGCCCTTCACCCCATCAACACTGGGACAAGGTGCTTTGGGGGGTTACCCCCAAAGCACCCTCCCAATGTTGAGGGCATGTGGGACACTCTCTTGTCCCCACCCTCTTTTCCTGAGGCCTGCCAGGTTGCGTGCTCGGATAAGGGTCTGGTATGGATTTTTAGGGGACCCCACGCCATTTTTTTAATTTTGGCGTGGGGTTCCCCTTAAAATCCATACCTTCAGGGTCTGGTATGAATTTTGAGGGGGACCCCCATGCCATTTTATTTATTTTGGCATGGGGTTCCCCTTAATATCCATACCAGACCTGAAGGGCCTGGTATGGAACTTGGGGGTCCCCACGCATTTTTTTTTTATTCTGGTTCAGGTTTCCCCTGTGGGGGAATCCCATGTCGTTTTTATCAATGAACTTTTATGTGTATTGCCGGGACCGAAAATTCTTTATAGCCGCTAGTAGTTTTAAATTACTTTTTTCCTTTAGAAATGTAATTTTGCTGTCTAAACACGGCAAACATGCACCACTTTACAGGCATACAATAGACACCCCCCCTCCAGGTACAAAATTTAAAGGAATATTACACTTTTATTGTTTCACTTTAAGCATTATTAAAATCACTGCTCCCGAAAAAACAGCAATTTTTAAAACTTTTTTTGCATTGATACATGTCCCCTGGGGCAGGACCCAGGTCCTTTTTAAGACAACACCATGCATATAAGCCTTTAAAATTAGCACTTTTGATTTTTCATGTTCGTGTACCCTAGACTTTAACGGTGTTCACGTGTTCCAACAAATTTTTTGCCTGTTCGCATGTTCTGGTGCGAACCGAATGGGGGGTGTTCGGCCCATCCTTAATGTTGTGAAATGCGCCAGTGTTTGTCCTGCTTCTGTTGTCACATGAACTACAATAAAGGCTTTTATCAGAGTGCGGCTGTCCTGAATCCATTTCTTCAATATTGCTCATCCTGAGCCTGCACCTGTCTTCCACCTTGAGGAGGGCGTTACCCTGAGCCAACCACCTGGAGCAGTTCACCCTTGTTTGTGTCTGCTGCCTGGACAAGCCATTTGCATGTTTAGTGAGCTTACTGCCTGAATTGAGCCATCTGCATATCCCACTGACTATTCCTGCAAGACCCCTGTCCCAGACATCCCTTTAATACAATTGCAGCTACTTGAACCACAGGGACTCTTTTGTTCTTCCATTCTTCCTGCTATACAGTACTTTCTGGCCAGTGAGCATGGCATTCCCGGTGGCAGTCATGTACCAGTAGGCTAGGCTTGTTTGGCTTATAGGAACAATGACTGTTAAAGGTGACACTACACTAAGTTACAGTGCCTTGCAAAAGTATTTGCCCCCTTGGCTTTTTACCTATTTTGTTACAATGCAGCCTTTAGTTCAATACTTTTTTAACCTGAATTATATGTGATGGATCAGAACACAATAGTCTAAGTTGGTGACGTAAATGAAAAAATTAAATATATACATAAAACTATTTTTGAGAAATAAAAAAATGATAATTGGCATGTGCATATGTATTTACCTCCTTTGTTATGAAGCCCAAAAAAAGCTCCTGTGTAACAAATTACCTTCAGAAGACACATATTTTGTGAATTGTTGCCCATCTGTGTGCAATCTAATGTGTCACATGATCTGTCATTACATATACACACCTATTAGAAAGGCCTAGAGGCTGCAACACCTAACCTAAGCAAGAGGCACCACTAACCAAACACTGCCATGAAGACCAAGGAACTCTCTAAACAAGCAAGGGACAGAGTTGTTGAGAAGTACAAGTCAGGGTTAGATTATAAAAAATATTCAAATCTCTGATGATCCCTAGGAGCACCATAAAATCTATCATAACCAAATGGAAAGAACATGGCACAACAGCAAATCTGCCAAGAGACGGCCCCACACCAAAACTTACGGACCAGGCAAGGAGGGCATTAATCAGAGAGGCAGCACAAAGACCTAAGGTAATCCTGGAGGAGCTGCAGAGTTCCACAGCAGAGACTGGAGTATCTGTACAGAGGACGATATTACGCTCTATAGAGTTGGGCATTATGGCAGAGTGGTCAGAAGAAAGCCATTACTTTCAGCAAAAAACAAATTGGCACATTTTGAGTTTGCAAAAAGGCATGTGGGAGACGCCCAAAATGTATGGAAGAAGGTGCTCTGGTCTGATGAGACTAAAATTGAACTTTTTGGCCTTCAAAGAAAATACTATGTCTGGCGCAAACCCAACACATCACATCCCCACAGTAAAACATGTTGGTGGTAGCATCATGCAGTGGGAATGTTTTCCAGCAGTCAGGACTGGGAAATTGGTCAGATATGAGGGAACAATGGATGGTGCTAAATACAGGGATTTTCTTGAGCAAAACCTGTACCACTCTGTGTGTGATTTGAGGCTAGGATGGAGGTTCACCTTCCAGCAGGAAAACAACCCCAAACACACTGCTAAAGCAACACTTGAGTGGTTTAAGGGGAAACATGTAAATGTGTTGGAATGGCCTAGTCAAAGCCCAGACTGACCACAGATTTCCTGTTGGATTGAAGACTTAAAGATTGCTGTTCACAAGTGGAAACCATCCAACTTTAAGGAGCTGGAGCAGTTTTGCAGGGAGGAATGGGCAAAATCCCAGTGGTAACATGTGGCAAGCTCATAGAGTACAAGTCCCATGAGGCATTGCAAGGCTAACAATTATAAGCATGACTAACATAGGCAAAAGCATGATGGGACTTGTAGTTTTGCAACAGCTGGAGGGCCGCAAGTTTGAGACCCCTGTCATAGAGACTTATCCAAAGTGACTTAGATCTGTGATAGCCGCAAAAGGTGGTTTTACAAAGTATTGACTTTAGAGGGGTGAATAGTTATACACATTGAGGTTTTCTGTTATTCTGTCCTATTTGCTGTTTGCTTCACAAATAAAAAAAAATAAAAATCTTCAAAGTTGTGGGCATGTTCTGTAAATTAAATGATGCAAATCCTCAAACAATCCATGTTAATTCCAGGTTGTGGGGCAATGAAACGCAACAAAATGCAAAAAATGCCAAGTGGGGTGAATACTTTTGCAAGGCACGGTATATTCCCTGGCCACTTGTACAGAATCAACCATTACAATACATTGGTTTTGACACAATTGGTTAATTTGTGTTATACACATAAAACAATGTTTGGAAATCACTCTAAACAGTGAAAAAGTCTCACATATGTTGTATATGGGAAAAAGTTTTGGGTTGTAATTCTTTTAAAGCACCATACACATGATCAGAAACTCTGCCAGCAAAAGTTGGATGCGAGCTTTTGGTCAGAAATTCTGACCGTGTGTATGCTCCATCGGACTTTTGCTGGCAGAATTCCAGCCAGAAAAAATGGGGGGAGGTTCTCTATTTTTCAGTGGGAAAAAGTTCCGACCAGAAATTCCGATGCGCAAAATTGCTATGCATGCTCGGAAACAATTCAACACATGCTCAGAAGCACTGAACTTCTCGGCTCACCGTAGTGTTGTACATCACCGTGCTCTTGACGGTCGAAAGTTCAGAGAACTTTTGTGTAACCGTGTGTATGCAAGCCAAGATTGAGCAGAATTCCATCAGAAAAACCATCCAAGTTTTTTCCAATGGAAAATCCGATTGTGTGTATGGGGCATAAGTATTCCAATGCTGTTTGTGAAAAATATCTTATTAATTGACAACTTTGAGTAAAAAAATAGATGTTTTTTTTTCTGCATTGTCCTAAAACTTGTGGCAAAACAGCTAAGTCTTCAAAAGATTTGCCATGACTATTAGAAAATACTTTGGGGGGGCGCATGCGCGGCGCGGTGAGGAGAGGACGCATGGAGTGAGAGCTCCGTGAGCTGGTGAGATAAAGATCACTCACCTGGGGGATTTCAGCCCGCAAACCCGATCCTTTTCTGCCCATACCCCTAGGGGACTCAGAGGTGCATGCCGACACACAAAGCCCGCCATGGGAAACCTACACAGAAGTCCCTAACAACTTACCTCCTCCGAACGAGAGAGCAGAGCGGGATGTCGCAAAATGGCGCCCAGCCTCCGCGCGCTCAGACAGCTACTCCAGGCCCGAGTCCCCCTCCGGCGTGCCCAACGACTACTAGTGAGTATGCAGTGCACCTCACCAAGGCAGAGCTGGATGCTAGCCTCTCTGCTATGTACGAGAAACTTGCCAATAAGTTCCAGGTGGAACTTCACAAGTCCACTAACATGCTGACACAGGAACTGGCAGCGCTGGGGGGGAGAACAGACTTATTGAAGGCTAAGCATGACGAACTACAACTAGCATATTCTGACTTGCGGAGGGATTATGACTCTATCACAGACACAGTCACTCAATTACAATCTAATCTCGAAGATTTGGATAACAGAAATAGGCGCAATAATCTCAGGGTGAGAGGGGTCCCGGAGCAGACCACAGATTTGCTCCCAGCCATTAAGAGACTGTTTATGTCCCTTTTACCGGACTCCCAAGAAAGCGCGTTTGCCTGTGATAGGATACACAGAGCGTTGCGGCCTAAACCCCCTGATGACAAGCCACCCAGAGACATTGTGCTTTGTCTTAAGGACTTTCTTACTAAAGAAGAAATTCTGCGAGCATCCCGCATAACCCCTAATATACAGCTTGATGGGGTAAGAGTCCAAATCTACCCGGACCTATCCCCAGCAACCTTGGAAAAAAGAAGGAACCTAAAGGAAGTTACCTCCGCTCTACAAGCGGCGAGAATCAGGTACCGCTGGGGATTCCCCTTTAAGTTGCAAGTTCCTCACAATGGGACAACCTACACGGTCACCACACTACAAAATGGAAAATAATTGCTTATTAAGCTCGGTCTTTTGGCGCCCGAACACCCTCCGAGACTTCCATCCACCCCTCGCCCCTCGCCAATCTGGGCTACCCCATCTCCTCAGAGGGATCGCAGGCGACATCGTCAGGAGCTCCGTGATCTACAACTGTGATCGACTGGGAGGATCTACACGGGTGGCAAGCTTCCTATACCCTAGTTCTTAGCGGACTTTCCTATTATACGGTCAAGGTTCCTTTTTTCCCTTTTTTTTTTAATTATTTTTTCATATAGTTCTACATTGTTGGCAACATCTGTGCTTTGACCGATCTCACTGCATCCACTTAAGTGACCCTCTGCTCTACATTATCCATGACTGGTCACTCCAGTCTCTACCATTTTCAGGGCTCGGGTTCCAGATTTTGGGCCCTGGGTTCTGGGACTGCACTGGTCATTAGTGTAACAGTGCCTAATATATAGAGCATTGGACTTTAGAGTCCGTTTGACTTATGACTGTTTGTTTTTCTATCGGGGGAACCAGCATGTTGGGTTTTGGTTCCGGTATACCCCCGAAGCCATATTATTTCATTTCCGTTTTTTTTTTCATTATTCTTTGGTTTACCTATCTGTTCACTTTGTTACCTACCACAAGTGTATGTTTGGTCTTATTTTATTTGGGCACCCTACCACTCTGGTATGTTTTGCTTTGTATGCCGGACAAGCCATGTATCATTTGTGTGCAGTATGGAGTTCATACTTAGTTCTGTGAGTGAGACCCTATGTGCTCCTTCTCCGCTTGAGAGCCTGCCTCTGACGCGACCCAGTCCCTACTTGCATAGCTGCTCTACCCACATGCTAACGTTTGACATCATTGTATTATGGTGCTTAGAGTAGTGTCACATAATGTGGAAGGTTTTAACATCCCTCACAAGCGCAGGAAAGCATTTAAACAGTATAGACATGTGGGGGGGGGGGGGGGGATATTCTGTTTCTCCAAGAAACTCATTTTTCAGAATCAAACCACCCATGATATTTTGACCGCCATTATAGGCAGCATTATTTTACCACGTTTAGGTCCAAATCCAGAGGGGTTGCTATTTTCATAAGAAACTCGGTGCTATTTGATGTTAGGCACATGTATAAAGATCCCTCTAGTAGGTTTCTCATCCTACAGGGGTTACTAAATGGCAAGGAGATCACATTGGCTAATGTATATGCACCAAATGCCTCACAAGCTTCTTTTTTTGCCTCTTTCTTTCAGATCCTGGACAGGTACCTTTCTCCCCACGTATTGCTTGGTGGTGATTTCAACCTGGTGGCGCATTCCAAACTGGACAGAAGCCGAGTTGTGAGTACAGCTAACGCCTTTCCGAAGTCCCTTGTCCACTTGCTCAGTTCCCATCAACTGCTTGACACATGGCGAGCCCATAATGTGGGTGCCAGAGACTATATGTTTTACTCCCACCCTCATGACAGCTATTCCAGACTTGACTATATTTTTAGTACCCCAGTTTTATTAGCGAACTCAACAAACAGCCAATATTCTCCCATGTTCCTGGTCTGACCATCAGATGGTGACGTTCACAGTTTCACACATCGGTATCTCACCGGTTAATGCCTCTTGGCGTCTTAACGATTCACTTCTTTCTGACCCAGACCTAGTCAAGGAGATCGCCGATCACATTGACGACTACTTTAAATTAAATACCACCGATGACATCTCCCCCACCACACTGTGGGCCACCCACAAAGTGGTTATCCGGGGTCATTTGATTTCACTAGCAGCGACACGGAAAAGACAGAGACTGCAGGATATCTCCAGACTGTCTGATGAACTAGCGAAACTATATCATGCTCATGGCCAAACACACTCCCCAGACACATATGCATTGATTTTGACGAAACGAGCGGAACTTGGCACACTTCTTTCTGAGCGGACGGAGAAGGCGCTGAGATGGTCAAAGGCCAAATTTCTATTGCACAGCAACTCGGCTTCTGCGATGTTCGCCAGAAAGTTGAACTCTACTATGCGACCACCGCATATCTTTAAGCTCAGAAATGACAAGGGAGAAACGGTTACCCATCCCACAGAAGTTTTAGGGCTGTTTTCCAAATTTTATCGGGATTTGTTGGCGGCCCCAGCTTCCCTGCCTGGTCCTTCCGCAAAAGATTGGCTTGATAGCCTTCCCCTCCCCTCGCTCACAGTGGAGCAAACTAAGTCATTGAATGCCCCTTGCAGCCCGGAGGAACTTCAGGCAATAGTGGCCTCGCTGAAGCCCTCCAGAGCCCCAGGGCCGAACGGATTCACTTCCATGTATTATAAAAAATTCTCATCCCAACTAATTCCCTATTTAGTAAAAACGTTTAACTTTGTATTAATAGGCCACACTTTCCCTGAAGACATGCTACTTGCGAACATGTCTCTGATACCCAAACCGAATAAGGATCACTCCCTCCCTCAAAATTATAGACCAATTTCGGTAATTAATAATGATTTGAAATTATTTGGCCGCCTACTTGCAAATAGACTTTCCATTATTATCCCCACTCTGATATCCCCCGACCAAACTGGCTTTATCCCCTCTCGTCAAATTACAGATAATATTCGCTTAACCTCCAATATTATTCAAGACGCCAATTTATTCTCCAAAAAAGTTCTAATGTTAAGCCTAGATATACATAAGGCTTTTGATAGCGTAACCTGGCCCTATTTAGAATCCGTCCTGTCCAAATTTGGGTTTGGGGGGGCTTTTGTGCATGGCTTCAGGGCTCTATACCATCACCCCCGCACCCGTATTAAACTCCTGGGGTATTCTTCGGAATATTTCCCGCTGGGTAGGGGGACCAGGCAGGGATGCCCTCTTTCTCCCTTGCTTTTCGCCCTGGCGGTGGAGCCGTTGGCCAGGGCGATCTGTCTGAACCCTAATATTAAGGGATATGCTAAGGGGGAACAGGTCTTTATGTTAAGTATGTACGCTGACGATGTACTGTTATTTTTATCTGACCCGGTTGTCTCACTGCCAAACCTGATCCCACTGTTGAACTCCTTCCATGGCTTGTCCGGCCTTGGGGTTAACCTCGCTAAGTGTGCTGCCCTTCCAATCAATATTCCTGAATATACTCTAACGGGTATCCAACCGAGCTTTGGATTCACGCTATGCAGGGACACATTACCCTACCTAGGCATTAAGCTGGCTGCGTCCCTCCCAAAACTATATTTTGTAAATTACCCCAAAGTCTTTGCATACGTTAAGCAATTATTGCATTCGTGGGATAGATATCATATTTCATTTATGGGTAGAATACAGGCTATCAAAATGTCTATTCTCCCGATGCTTTTGTTTTACTTTAGAGCTTTGCCATTATATGTCTCTCTAAATACGATTGATGGTATCCAGAAAGAGATTAATCAGTTCGTCTGGCGGAACAAAAAACCTAGATTGCACAAAACGCTTCTTTTCAGGCCAGCGGACCTTGGAGGTCTGGGGCTCCCACATCTGTGGTTATACTATGTCTCGGCTAGGTTGGTGCAGATGGCACAGTGGCATTATCCCCCGGTTACAGTTCCATGGATTCAATTTGAGAGAACCTCGGTGAGTCCATACTACCTCCCGGGTCTTTTATGGATTGAGGGGATCCGCCCCAAACAATTAGCCACATTAAATGGGGTTGTGGCACAATCCCTTCAACTTTGGTCTCTATATAAAAAAAGATATGCCCTGAGTCCACCCTGCCCCGGCCTAGCCTCATTCCTTGGTGACCCCAGATTCCCAACAGCGTTTTCATCACCCGAGAGCTTTGTGGGCTGGTCTCAAAAGAACCTAACTACCCTAGAGGCGTTCTCCCGGGAACCCCCTTTTTGCTCCTTTGCGCACTTGCAAGAACAGTTTGGTCTACCTAGGGGGGATTTTTATAAATATTTACAGGTCCATCATTTTTACGCCTCTCATTACCAGGTGAAGGGGCTACCCCCACTTAATGTATTTGAAAGAGTTTGCAGGTCCTCCTCTAGAGATAAGGGTACCATCTCTTTGTTATACCACTCTCTCAATGAAGTGAAGCTACCTGCTAAGTCTCAAGCCATGCTGGGCTGGGAAAAGGAAATTGGTTTTGAGCTAACCCCAGAGGAGTGGGTAGATATGATCACTAATATGCGAAAATGAACAAAATCTTTGGCAGTCAGAGAAACAGCTTTGAAATTACACACAAGATGGTATTACACCCCCTCAAAATTACACAAGTTTAGCCCTCTGGTCCTGGGGAGTTGCTTCCGTGGATGTCCGGAGGCTGGCACCTTTCTCCATATATTTTGGGGCTGTGGAGTGCTCCAGCCCATATGGCAGCATGTAGTTGATAAATTGTTCCAATCCACTGGAGTTAGGATAGATATCACATGCCAGATGGGCCTCTTATATGCGGACATCCCGGGACTGACCCCTCCAGCCCAGAAATTAGCCCATACACTTGTCAGTGCGGTTCACTGGACCATAGCTTTGCATTGGAGATCACCAGCAGTCCCTTGGGAGCAAGTTCTGCGACGCATGGAATCGATCAAACTTATGGAACACTTACATCACACTTTGATGGATTCCATGCCTATCTTTGATAACAAGTGGGCCTCATGGTCGTCTCTTTAATTAGTAGGCCTTCTGGCCTTAGATGGTAGCTTGGCACCCAGCCCAATGGCAGTATTGATGAATACAACTGGTAGCACTCACTTGTGGTTGTGTTTTTGTCTTTTTTTGTTTTTTTCCATTTCCTACTTTCCTTTCCTTTTATTTTATTTTCAATGATGTACTTTCCACTGATATGCAATTTTATATTACACTGATGGGTTTAGCATTTCAGTTTGTATATGTATTGCATGTACACAGATGCTTACTTTTTATGCTATTCTCAATGTAAACTACTGTACACATTGCATCTTTCCTTGTACTTGTCTTCATTCTTTTAATAAAACGTTTGTAAACAAAAAAAAAAAAAAAGAAAATACTTTGGGGTAAAAGTGATAGGTAGTTAGGAAATTAGATAATTTATGCTCCTGGAATGCCTGACGGTGCTCCTTGAACTTTGGGCCCTGTGGACAGGGTTGGTGACCACTGCTCTAAGACATTTGCTGTTTGGCTTGCTGTGCCTTTACTAATGTTGCTCAGCCCAAGTTGTTCCTTCCATATAGTATATGCATGCTGCATTCATTCTTAAGGAAGGCCATCCATCTTTCTTACTAGTTGTGGACAACTTGCATGCCTTACTCATGCCTCACCCTATATAAAGAGGTAATGTGTTTTGAGCTGCCCTGTCCATATATTGTACATACAAGTATCTGGCTTACATAAAATGAGTTGTCAGGGGTGGAATATAATACACCTAGTTTGTGAAACTAACAAGCTCTTTACAGAATAGCTTGGCAACAACCGTCAATACTGTCATCAAAAGTAAAAATAACATGAGCACATTGACCTAGTACAATAGAGTTACTTTATTCAGCTTAGAATTTGATGGTGATAAAATGTAACCACAATGGTTAGGAATAAACAGCAATTATTTGGCCAAAATAGCAGTCCTCTATATGGAATCAAGGAGCTCTCTTGCTGTGGACAGCGATGGGGCTTAACGCTGAAAAGCATTCAGGGACTGTGGGATTGACATGAAAAAATAAGACCCACTGTCAAGATCATCTACATGGCTTACACACATACAGTTGTGCTCATAAGTACCTTGGCAGAATTCATGATTTCTTGGCCATTTTCAGAGAATATGAATGATAAAAGCACAACTCCTTTCGCTTGTGGTTAATGTTTGGATGAAGCCATTTATTATCAATCAGTTGTGTTTACTCTGTTTAAATCATAATTACAACAGAAACTACCCAAATGACCCTGATCAAAAGTTTACATACTACAGTTCTTAAAACAGTGTATTGTCCCCTTTAACATCAATAACAGCTTGAAGTCTTTTGTGGCATTTATGGTTCCGGCTCTTTATCTTCTCAGATGGTAAAGCTGCCCATTCCTCTTGGCAAAAAGCCTCCAGTTCCTGTAAATTCTTGGGCTGTCTTGCATGGACTGCATATTTGAGATCTCATCAGTGTGGCTCAATGATGGCCATTTCAGAACCTTCACTTTAATTCTGCTGTAGCCAATGACAGGTGAACTTGGCCTTGTGTTTTGGGTCATTGTCATGTTGGAATGTCCAAGTACGTCCCATGCGCAACTTCCTGGCTGATGAATGCAAATGTTCCTCCAGTATTTTTTGATAACACACTGTATTCATCTTGCCATCAATTTTGACAAAATTTCCTGTGCCTTTGTAACTCAAACATCCCCAAAACATCAGCGATCCACGTCCGTGTTCCACACTAGGAATGGTGTACCTTTCATCATAGGCCTTGTTGACTCTTCTGCAACTGAAGCATTTATGGTTGTGGCCAAAAAGCTAAATTTTTGGTCTCATCACTTCAAATGACTTTGTGCCAGAAGGTTTGAGGCTTGTGCTGTGTGCTATGTTTGGCAAATTGTAAGCAGGATACTTTGTGGCATTTGCATAGTAATGGCTTTCTTCTGGCGACTCCACCATGTGGCCCATCCTTCTTCAAGTGCCTCCTTATTATGCATCTTAAACCAGCCACACAACATGTTTTCAGGGAGTCCTGTATTTCACCTGAAGTTATTTGTGGGTTTTTCTTTGCATCCCAAACCATTTCCAGCAGCTGTGGCTAAAATTTAATTTTAACAATTTATTTCTGTACAATTTGAGCTGTTTTGGGTAGCATATGAATTGTTTTTGAATAAATTATTGTTGTCACTTTTATACATATATTTTTGATGGAGATTTTTTTAAATACATTTTTATTAGTTTAAGAATATAGGGGAAATAAGTTAAAACTACAAAATACATTAATATATAAAGATATACATGTGAATTGCTAGGATACATCATATACATACTGTATATTTGTAGATAAAATAAAATACAATTTAACTAGAACAATAAGGCACAATTTACAAATTGTGTACAAAGGATTTGGAATGAGGAGCAGGAAAGAATATCAAGATAAGGGTCACTTACAGTGGCTGCTGGTGACCCTGCACTTCCTTTTTGACCCCTTCCACTTGGTAAAAATGGGCATGGTGTCGGTGAAATAGTGGGCGTGGCTTTAAGGTGGTGTGGTTAGTGTCTGAGAGGAATGAGGGATGGAGGGAGAGGGAGAGAGGGATGGGAGGGACAGCAGGCCCAGATCCTACACAACAATAGAAATGTGTATTCTAGAAAGTTTAACAATCAGTAGATAAAGATATTCCAAATACCTTGTGTTAGCACTTCAATCATCCCGGCACCATGGTTGTTATGGTGTCAAGATGATTGAAGCGCATTATTTTTATTATTACATTGTAATATAAAATGAAATCATTCGACTCACCATAATGCAGAATCAGTGGGAGCCCTGGGCGTGTCACTATTCACGTCGCCTGCCATCAGATGCCATCAGGTGTCCCCAGAGGAGCCCGTCCTTACATCAGGTGCCCCCAGCAGAGTCCCTCCTTACATGCAGCCTATGTCACATAAAATGCAGCCTGTGTCCCACCAAATGCAGCAGCCTGTGTCACCACCAAATTGCAGCAGCATGTGTCACCACCAAATTGCAGCAGCATGTGTCACCATCAAAATGCAGCAGCATGTGTCACCACCAAAATGCAGCAGCATGTGTCACCGCCAAATTGCAGCAGCATGTGCCACCATCAAATTGCAGCAGCATGTGTCACCACCAATTTCAGCAGCCTGTGTCACCTTCAAATGCAGCAGCATGTGTCACCACCAATTGCAGAAGCATATGTCACCACCAAATTGCAGCAACATGTGCCACTACCAAATTGCAGCAGCATGTGTTACCACCAATTGCAGCAGCCTGTGCGTTACATAGTTACATAGTTAGTCAGGTTGAAAAAAGACACAAGTCCATCCAGTTCAACCACAAAAAAAAAAAATAATAATATCATACAATCCCATATACCCAATTCTATACCCACAGTTGATCCAGAGGAAGGCAAAACACCCCCAGCAGAGCATGATCCAATTTGCTAAAGCAGGCAAAAAAATTCCTACCTGATCCCCCGAGAGGCAATCGGATTTTCCCTGGATCAACTTTACCTATAAATGTTAGTACCCAGTTATATTATGTACACTTCGGAAATAATCCAGGCCTTTCTTAAATCAATCTACTGAGCTAGCCAGAACCACCTCTGCAGGGAGTCTATTCCACATTTTCATAGCTCTTACTGTGAAGAAACCTTGCCGTATTTGGTGATGAAATCTCTTTTCCTCTTGACGTAAAGAGTGCCCCCTTGTCCCCTTTGTTGACTGTAAAGTGAATAACTCAACACCAAGTTCACTATATGGACCCCTTATATATTTGCACATGTTAATCATATCCCCCTTAATCTCCTCTTATCAAGAGTGAATAAATTCAGTTCCTCTAATCTTTCCTCATAGCTGAGCTCCTCCATGCCTCTTATCAGTTTTGTTGCCCTTCTCTGCACTTTCTCCAGTTCCCCAATATCCTTTTTAAGAACTGGTGCCCAAAACTTAACTGCATATTCCAGATGAGGTCTTACTAATGATTTGAACAGGGGCAAAATTATATCTGTCTCTGGAGTCCATACCTCTCTTAATACAAGAAAGGACTTTGCTCGCTTTGGAAACCGCAGCTTGGCATTGCATGCTATTATTGATCTTATGATCTACCAAAGCCCCAGATCCTTCTCCACTATGGATTCCCCCAGTTGTACTCCCCCTAGCATGCATATTCTTAGCCCCCAAGTGTATAACTACATTTCTCAACATTAAACCTCATCTGCCACATAGTCGCCCAATTAGACAGAGCATTGAGGTCGGCTTGTAAATTGGAGACATCCTGTAAGGACGTTATTCCACTGCATAGCTTGGTGTCATCTGCAAAGACGGAAATGTTACTTTTGATCCCAGACCCAATATCATTTATAAAGATATTAAAAAGTAAGGGCCCCAGCATTGAACCTTGGGGTACGCCACTGATAACCTTAGACCATTCAGAGTAAGAATCATTAACCACTACTCTCTGAATTCTGTCTTTTAGCCTGTTTTCTATCCATTTACAAACTGATATTCCCAAACCTGTAGACTTTACCTTACACATGAGCCATGTGTGCGGCACTGTATCAAACGCTTTTGCAAAATCCAAGTATACCACATCCACCGCCACCCTCTGTCCAAAGTTTTACCTACCTCCTCATAAAAATAAATCAGGTTTGTCTGATAACTTCTGTCTTTCATGAATCCATGCTGTCTGTTGCTTGAAATATTTTTTTCCTGCAAGAGCTCGTCTATGTGGTCTTTTATTAACCACTTCAGCCTCGGACCAATTAACAGCATAAGGACCAGAGGTCTTTTTACAATTTCGCACTGCACTGCTTTAACTGGTAATTGCGTGGTCATGCAATGTTGTACCCAAACGAAATTTGCGTCCTTTTCTTCCCACAAATAGAGCTTTCCTTTGGTGGTATTTGATTGCCTCTGCGATTTAAATTTTTTTGCGATATAAATGGAAAAAGACCGAAAATTTTGAGAAAAAATTATATTTTCTACTTTTTGTTATAAGACAAATCGAATAAACTCAATTTTAGTCATACATTTAGGGCAAAATTTATTCAGCCACATGTCTTTAGTAAAAAAAAATGTCAATAAGCGTATATTTATTGGTTTGCGCAAAAGTCATAGCGTCTACAAACTAGAGTACATTTTCTGGAATTTACACAGCTTTTAATTTACGACTGCCTATCTCATTTCTTGAGGTGCTAAAATGGCAGGACAGTACAAACCACCCCATTTTGGAAAGTAGACACCCCAAGGAAGTTGTGGAGAGGCATGTTGAGCCCATTGAATATTTTTTTTTGTCCCAAGTGATTGAATAATGACACAAAAAAAAAGTTTACAAAAAGTTGTCACTAAATGATATATTGCTCACACATGCCATAGTTATATGTGGAATTGCACCCCAAAATATATTCTGCTGCTTCTCCTGAGTACGGGGATACCACATATGTGGGACTTTTTGGGAGTCTAGCCGCGTACGGCACCCCGAAAACCAATCACTGCCTTCAGGATTTCTAAGGGTGCAAATTTTTGATTTCACTCCTCACTACCTATCACAGTTTCGAAGGCCATAAAATGCCAAAATAGCACAAAACCCCCCCAAATGACCCCATTTTGGAAAGTAGACACCCCAAGCTATTTACTGAGAGGCATGTTGAGTCCATGTAATATTTTATATTTTGCCAGAAGTTGCAGGAATTTTACAATTTTTTTGTTTTTTGCACAAAGTTGTCACTAAATGATATATTGCTCACACATGCTATGGGCATAAGTCAAATTACACCCCAAAATAAATTCCGCTGCTTCTCCCGAGTACGGGGATACCACATGTGGCGGACTTTTTGGGAGCCTAGCCACGTACAGGACCCCGAAAACCAAGCACTGCCTTCCGGATTTAAATATAAAATGCTAGCAAAAAAAACTGTTAGCGATCGCAGGGATCAGGCCTGACTCTGCGATCGCTGCAGTTATGTGTTTAGTGTTTTGTAAGTGACAGTAATCGATCTATACTGCAGTTGGGTGGGCTGGGCAGAGGGGCAAAACACAGGTGCCAGCAGGTATCTGGGCTGATCCCGCTAACAATGCATTTTTTTGGAACCCTAAACTGCTGGGGATGCTAGTATAGATCTGATCAGATCAGATATTGATCTGTTCAGATTCTATACCACTACGGGAGGTTTATGCTTTGCGTGTGGGTGTTAGCGGTACTGGCACTAACCTAGCGCTGCCTGGGGCGAAGCAGACCCTGACCCTAAAACCTAATTGATATCAACCGCCGGGTGATCAGGGGGTTAAACCTTTATTGGGTAATAAATGGTGGGTGCCCTGATGCTATAAAAAGCAAACTAACCAGAGTCACCCGTAACACTTATACGGTGATCACTGGTGAAAGGGTTAACTAGGGGCAATCAGGGGGTTCAAATTTTTATTAGGTAGTATATGGGGGTCCCTGGCGCTATATAAAAACCTGACAGGGAACCTAAATAACTAACTGGCTAACCAGCATCACCAGTGACACTTATACTGTGATCGCTGGTGAAAGGGTTAACTAGGGGCAATCAGGGGGTTAAAACCATTATTGGGTAGTATATCGGGGTACCTAGCGCTATAAAAACCTGGCGGTGAACCTAAAAAAATAACTAGCTACCTAGTGACATCAGTGACACTAATGCAGCGATCAGAAAAACGATTGCTTAGTGATACTGGCAAAAGGGGGTGAAAGGGTTAACTAGGGGCAATCAGGGGGTTAAAACCATTATTGGGTAGTATATCGGGGTACCTAGCGCTATAAAAACCTGCCGGTGAACCTAAAACAATAACTAGCTACCTAGCGACACTAGCGACACTAGCGACACTAATGCAGCGATCAGAAAAATGACCGCTTAGTGACACTGGCAAAAGGGGGTGAAAGGGTTAACTAGGGGCAATCAGGGGGTTAAAACCATTATGGGTAGTATATCGGGGTACCTAGCGCTATAAAAACCTGGCGGTGAACCTAAAAAAATAACTAGCTACCTAGCGACACTAATGCAGCGATCAGAAAAATGATCGCTTAGTGACACTGGCAAAAGGGGGTGGAAGGGTTAATTCTAGGGGCAATCAGGGGGTTAAACCTTTATTGGGGGGTGGTAGGGGGCTACCCTGGACCTAACACTAACTGCCCTGACAGTTTTAACTTTTACAGCTGACACTGAATGCAGTGATCAGTAAATAAATGATCACTGCAATCAGTGACACTGTGACTGGGGGGGGAGGGGGGCGGGGGGGATCGGGGGGGTTTGTGTGCCTGTGTGTGCCTACATGTCAGTGTAGTGTTGGTGCACACTTACTTTCTGTCTTCTCCTCGTAGTCCGGTCAAAAAGACCGCCCCGAGGAGAATGACATCACTTCCTCCCTGCCTGTGTTTACTATACACAGAGGGAGGAAGCTTCTCATTCACCAGGAGCGATCGAGAGGGGATGGCCGTCCCCTCATCTCAAATCGCTCCTGAAGCGAAACGGACCGCCGTATCCTGCGGGAGGGGGTCCGATCGGACCCCCCACCCGCTGGAAGGCAAGCACATACATGTACGTGCTTGTGCCTGCCGGTGCCATTGCGATGACGTACAATGGCAATACGGCGGTCCTTAAGTGGTTAATCTCTCCAGTATCTTCCCAACTATAGAAGTTAAACTAACAGGTCTTTAGTTACATGGTAAATACTTTTTTAAATATAGGTACCATATTGGCCCTGTGCCAATCCAGTGGTACTATTCCTGTCATTAATGAGTCCCTAAAAATTAGATACAATGGCTTTGAATTTACAGAGCTCAATTCTTTTAGTATCCGTGGGTGGATGCCATCAGTTCCAGGTGCTTTATCCACCTTTATTCTGTCCAAATATTTCTGGACCATATCACTTTTGGGCCATTGTGGATTTGGGGCTGTGTCACTACCACCCCCATTATGGACATGAGCTCCCCCATGCTCCTTTGTATACACAGAGCTGAAGAAAGTATTTAATAAATTAGCCTTCTCTTTGTCCCCAGTCACCCACTCCAGATTATTTTGAAAAGGGTCTACATGCTCAGACTTGACCTTTTTACTTTTAATATATTTAGTGTGTCACCATCAAACCCCCCTCCCTCCCGTTACTTACCCTGCTGTGTGTTGTCTTCTCCAGCGGTGTCTCCTTCCACAGTGGTGATGGAGAGGTCCGCTCCTCTCATACTTGCTCTTTCCTCTCTCCTGGGCACCATTGGAGAGAGAAAACAGGAAGTGACTCAAATGTCAATCAAACCGCCCGGCTGTGGTAATATATACTACGAGCGCTGGGTGGAAGCTACTCAGTGCTTCAGAAAGCGCCGTAAGGCTGGCTAAACGCCTGAAAATGAAGAGCCACACCTGCAATCTCGTGATTCCCTTAAGTGCACTGTGTCTGCCGTCCAAACACAGTGCACTTAAAGACCTTTTTTTTTTTTTTTAACGGCCAGCTTTAAAAAAAATTGACATTTTTTTTCTGACTGCCTGGTGAGGGGGTTTCGAGGGGCGGCACCCACTAATATGGTTCTCTTAAAATATATATATAATAATTGGTATTTTATAAGTGTAGTAGGGATCTGTGAAAGTTTGGAGGAAGAAAATATGAAATTCAAGGGGACCATATTTTTTCTTATTTGTGGGAATTGTCACAGAGGGTTAAGGCAAGTTTTTCATTAGACCACATCATTGTGTTTGTAACCGATGTAGAGTTTGGTAAGGAGGACCACCAGGCTTTTGCTAAAGTTTGTTTGGCAGCAGTGAATAACAATATTAGAATGTGGAATTGATTATTGGTGCATCCTTTTTGTTTGAGATTTAGTAAAGCCTCTTTTGGATTTTTGCTTAGTTTTTATTTTTTTTTTAAATAGGGTATAGATCATTCGATATATGTCTGTCCAAAACTGCCTGATTTTGGGACATTCCTACCATATATAGAGGAAGGTACGAACATGTGACCAGCCCCAAAAATATTTATCAGAGATTGTAGGTTTGATTTTAGCTAAAATTCTGGGATCCATATACCACCTCATTAATAGCTTATAATTGGATTCAATTGCAGCAGTATTGCCTGAACAATGGACTGTGGTGTACCAATACCAATCTTTTTCTTCTATGGATGTACCAATATAATTTTCACATTTAGTCATATATGAATCTGGGAGAGGTGCCCATTTCCCAAGAATAGAGGTATAAATCATTGTGATAAGTCCTTTAGTATTAGGGTCATGTTTACAAGAGCTTTAAAAGGGAGTCTGAGATGGAAATTTTTATTGCACTGTTTTATATGACATTTGTGTAGATTTTTATGTGTTTTTCAGCAGAGCACATTTATACAAAAGCTTTAACTATTGATTACTGATTTATGTCTGCTTACATATGTTCTGAGGGTTTATATTGAACTCTAGTGAACCTACGTAAGTCAACAGGGATGTCTATTCAAGGGAGGGAGGGGACTTGAATCATTCCGCTCTACAGGTGCCTTCTGTAGTCTTTGTCCTTCATCCCTATTGTGTGTCTCAAATATGTGGCTATCAGTATTTATACCTAGTGTGCTTAGTGTGTTTTATAATGTAAAATAACACTTAAAGTGGTTTTATACCCCCGATTGTGAGTTTTACTCATAGGTAAGCCTAGAATAAGGCTTACCTATAGGTAGTGGAAATATCCCCTAAACATGCCGTTTCTTCCCGAGCATATGCCGTGACTGGCAGCTCTGGCGTGCATGTGTGGTAGTGATGCCAGGTGGCTCTGGCCAGTCACGCAGCCAGAGTACGCAGCCCAAGAAGGAAGAGGGGTGAAGATGGATTCTTCCTGCAGCGGGGACAGTGTGGGCTTCGTTTGCAGGTAAGTGCCACATAATGGGCTAATATGCGATGCATACTAGCCCATTATGCTTTTACTTTGCAGGGTTTGCTGGAAACAAAAGAGGAAGTAAAACCCATCAGGGTTTATTTCCTCTTTACAAATACAGCAGTTAGGGTAAACTTACCAAATACCCATGTCAAATCTTTCTACGAGAATCAATTAAGCCATCTCTACCTGTAATCTACCTGCAATTTAAAGTCATTGTGTTTTATACCATTAAAACCAGTGTCCAGAATGCTAAAACATTATGTGAAACGAACAGATGCCACTGTGCACTGTATGACTGCAGTCTGTGTTCACTTTCTTCCAAGTCGATGTACGAGCAATAAATGGTGCTCTGCAGTGTATAACTCCAAAAAAATGTTGACTATGGTGAAAGAAAATAGATGACTCCATAGATAATGTACATATGACAACAACCTCTGTTTAGTACTTTGCAGAAAGTGAATATGAAACCAGTAGATTGCAATATGCACATTCATGTTTAAAGAAAATCTGTAGAAACTATGGATACACATTTTTATTGCTGACCTATTTGTAAAGGTAAATGTTCCTGGACATTTCAAATTTTTGTACTCAACTTAAAGAGCTTGTAAACCCTCTATTTTTTTTAAAATAACAAACATGTCATACGCTGTGCAGTTTGTTTGCACAGAGTTGCCCGAACCTCCTCTTTTGGGGTCCCCTGACAGAGCTGGTGGCTCCTCCCTGCATCGAGTGTCCACGTTGAAGATGCGCTCTCCTTGATGGACACCCATGGCGGCACGATCCTGAGTCCTGCATTTGTGTCCATTCACACAGAATGCAGGACTTGGCCAATCCCCTGGTGGCACGTCATTGGATTTGATTGACAGCAGCAGGAGCCAATGGCTGCACTGCTATCAATCTATCCAACCAGGACACGAGACACGAGCTACACATGGTGTGCTTGTTCCCGGCCAGAAAAAGATCCGTGTCAGGTAAGTAAAGCGGGGGACTGGGGGGCAGCAGCACTACACGAGTTTTTTCACCTTAATGCACAGAATGCATTAAGGTGAAAAACAACGAGAGTTTACAACCCCTTTAACCTTAGTGGACCAGTGCAATCGGGTTGTTATCTGAGTAACAAGCCTCCTATCAGAGGTGTCAACAGAAGAATGTGAGCGTGGGGACTATTACGGGGCACATATACATTTTTTCAAATAGATTGGGGTCAAGACATTAGTTCATATTAAAAACAATTTATTCAAAGTGAATATACAAAAATATAAAGATATAATATCTCAAAATATAAATCACAATTGGTAGAGACGAATGAGGTAATTGCTCGACTAGTTTCGCTTCACAGCTTCATCAGGGCATTACCTATGTCTGGAGATACATTAGTTTAGTATAGCAAGACATTAAACATTAATAATCACAATATAAAGATATGATCATTTTAATATGGAGACATAATTAAAACATTTCGACATGAGAGCACGTTTCTACCTCTCCAGCCCTGTTCCAGCTCCAGGTCGAGCTCAATGGTGTAAAAAAGAGGAAAATAATCTTTCCCGGCGACTGGGAGGGGAATGTTTCAAAGCACCGACTCGGATCCAAGTATGATTGACATTGACTGAACATAAAAGAATGTGAGATATAAGCATGATTAAAAAAAAAAAGAAAAATAGGTTTGTGAAGGTGTGGATAAAAAGAACCACAAGGGGAGGGAATGTGGAAGGGTGATAGAAGTGAGTGGAAATGACCATAGAAAAAATACGATAGATGTTAATCATCCATTATTATGGGCAGTAAGTGAGCCCTGGAGTATATAAAGTCGCAATTCTGAATATAGCGAATTGCAGCAGTGTAGGAGAGAGTGTAACTAACGCACCGAGGGAGTGGGGGAGGGAAAACAAACCAATAGGACACCAAACGTGGGGGTGAGTGAGATATCAAAAAGATATCAAAGGGATGTTCAGGCATAGTTACCCCTTATTAGATTGAAGAGGGGGAAGAAAATTGGTCCCGGAGGTACAAAAAGGTCTGGCTTGACCAATAGTATTATACACAGGGAGTGTAGGTGGGTGGCGAATGCAATATGGTTTCCATTCCGATCAATTGGGTAGTATATGCAAGCTCCATTCACTGCCAATGCCGTGCTATCAGGGTAAGAATAAATTATATTTAAAGCCATACATATATACATCTATGGTTTAATACAATGTCCTGTAGAAATCGCAGCTCACCCACACACCAAACGCTCTGGGTCTCCTCCGGGTCCGGTCGACACAATGAACTGGCGTGTTAAACGCCATTTTATGCCCCTCAACCCCGCCGTAACTCCTATAGCTGCGCGGCCATGTTTCTGGTGTCCGGCTCGGTCGGGCGCATACGCGCGACGGGTATTGGTGCGCATGCTGTCCAGGCCACTGACCCCGCCAAAGTCATGCGCTGGCGACACGGCGCTGGAGTTACGGCGGGGTGGTGGGGCATAAAATGGCGTTTAACACGCCAGTTCATTGTGTCAACCGGAGCCGGAGGGGACCCAGGGCGTTTGGTGTGTGGGTGAGCTGCGATTTCTACAGGACATTGTATTGAGCCATAGATGTATATATGTAAGGCTTTAAATATACTTTATTCTTACCCTGATAGCACGGCATTGGCAGTGAATGGAGCTTGCATATACTACCCAATTGATCGGAATGGAAACCATATTGCATTCGCCACCTACCTACACTCCCTGTGTATAATACTATTGGTCAAGCCAGACCTTTTTGCACCTCCGGAACCAATTTTCTTCCCCTCTTCAATCTAATAAGGGGTAACTATGCCTGAACATCCCTTTGATATCTTTTTGATGTTTGGTGTCCTATTGGTTTGTTTTCCCTCCCCCACTCCCTCGGTGCGTTAAGCTGCATACACACGTAGCCGTCTGTCCGACGTACTTAGTCTGGCGGACTTCCCGCCAGACTGTCCGTCGGACTTTCCGAACGGGCTACTTGCCCACACACGGCACTTTTTCAGCGGACTAATACGGCGTACTAAGTCCGCCGTACTATCCGCCCTACTTTTGAAATGAACGGACTCGCCCACACACGCGGAGGAAAGTCCGCTCATTTCGAGCGCGTCTCCAGGTAGGCGGGGCCCGCGAAGGAGACGTTGCTGGCCCCGCCACCTGGTATGGACTTAAAGGGGAACCCCAACGCCCAAAAAAAAAATCGGCGTGGGGGTCCCCCCCAAGTCCACAGCAGACCCTTGTCCGAGCACGCTACCCGGCCGGCCAGGAAAGGGGGGGCCCTTGTCCTCATCAACATGGGGACAAGGTGCTTTGGGGTGGGGGAGCCGCACGGCCCCCCTTCCCCAAGGCACCCCCCATGTTGAGGGCACACGGCCTGGTATGGCTCAGGAGGGGGGGCGCTCGCTCGCCCCCCTTTCCTGGCCGGCCGGTTAGTGTGCTCAGACAAGGGTCTGTTGTGGACTTGGGGGGACCCCCACGCCGATTTTTTTTGGCGTTGGGGTTCCCCTTTAAGTCCATGCCAGGCGGCGGGGCCAGCGACGTCTCCTTCGTGGGCTCCGCCAACCTGGACACGCGCTCGAAATGAGCGGACTTTCCTCCGCGTGTGTGGGAGAGTCCGTTCATTTCAAAAGTAGGGCGGATAGTACGGCAAACTTAGTACGCCGTATTAGTCCGCTCAAAAAGTGCCGTGTGTGGGCAAGTAGCCCGTTCGGAAAGTCCGACGGACAGTCTGACAGGAAGTCCGCCAGACTAAGTACGTCGGACATACCGCTACGTGTGTACGCGGCTTTATGGCATTTTCATTAATAATTTTCTTTTATTAGTAATGGTGGTGATCTGAATTTTTTTATCATGACTGTGACATTGTGGTGGACAGATCGAACACTTTTGATGCTATTTTGGGACCATTGACATTTATACACTGATTAGTGCTATAAAAATGCACTGACTACTGTGTAAATGTCACTGGCAGGGAAGGGGTTAAACACTAGGGGGCGATCAAGGGGTTAAATGTGTTCCCTCATTGTGTTCTAACTGTAGGGGGATGGGTTCATTAGAACATGACAGGAATCATTGCTCCCGATCACTGGGAGTAGATGATCCCTGTCATGTTGCTAGGCAGAATAGGGAAATGCCTTGTTTACATCCCTGTTCTGCCACGATTGTGGGCCACCGGCTGACATTGTGTCTGCAGGACCCGAGGGTATGCTTCCATGGTGTGTGGTGGGCATGCATGTGCCTGCTACCTGCCCATGATGGAGTGACGTAGGGGTATGTCGTTTTGCACACCCGTGCCACTTTGCCAACGTACATCGGCGTAAGCCGCTCGGCAAGTCGTTAAAGTGTTCCAGAAGATTCATGAAGCACCTGTGACACTTTTGGTTCTGACAGTGACTTGTGCACCAAATCCATGTAGTTAAAAAATTTGCCACTTTTACATTGTGGAATGATAAATGTGGCAAATTATAAATAAAATACAGACGGTTCATTCTGTATCTTATGAAGTGGAACTAATTAAGACCAACACTTTTTTTGGTGTACAGAGAGAGACCCTGGTGCAGACTTTGTGAAAGGGTCTTACATATGTTCTAAAAATGGAGCATAATGTGCCAAATTCAAGTACAAGTTCTAAACAAGTTCTAAACTGGCACATTAATTTGATGCACTCTGTACCACTTTTAGAACACAAGCTAGACACTTTTGCTAAATCTGTCTGCACAAGTCTTTATGAATTCCAGGGAATATGTGCTAGATTGTGCTGGAAGACTTCAGTTGACCAGACACTGGAATCAAATGTCTAAACAGGGAGCAGCTTATTAATGCACAGCAGTTGACACTGCAGGTCCCATTCTGATCAAGGTCTGAATGGTAGCATATCTCCATTCAGGGCTACCAAGCCTACATATCATATTTGCACTGGCCATGTGGGGGATTCCCTTTATCTGTTCCCTACAGCCCAGTCCTTTCCTGTATATGTTCATAAATGGACACACAGAAAACTTCTTGCATCCAACATCATTTAGTATGCAGAAGAGATGTGACGTAAACAATGTGCATCCTTTTAACACAATTGCTATGTTGCTGTTTGCGATGTACAAAGACACTGCCTGTAGCAGTGGTGGGGTACACAGATTTGAGTTCTTGAAAAGGTATAAAATTGGGTGAATAGTGTCAAACGCCTTAACGGGTGACATGAATACAGTACAGAGATGACAGTTGGTAGGTGAAGCCAGTATAGCTGAAACCCAAAGAGTGGCAAGATTGTCTCAAGCGTGTCATCTTGTGCTAGTTATAGCAAACATTCATGCAAGTTTTTTACTTGGATTGCACTGTATAATAATGTATTTGTGCACTATCACACTATGAAAGTTTTTGTTTTAAGAGGAAATATCAGAGGTCTATGCCAATCTACACCTGTCTGTTTACTGCATAAAACAATTCTATTAATTTAGTGGTCAATTCAGTCTGTTGAGTTGCTCTGAACAGGTAAGTGGAGGTGTTAGTTAGAAGCACATCATTGTTTTATGAACTTGCTAAGGAATATCACAAATTGTTAGCGTATAACACAAGACTTGGCCCTTCCCCTGAAGATGTCTTTTTGATGATGAAGCGCGTTAGTAAGTGGCCTGTGAGTGACGACATCATGCACGCCCAGCCGCCATTGAGCGGAATTGCACGAGGCATCAGCCTGCTGTATTTTGCATTGATAATACAGCGCTGGTTTTTATCTGCTGCAAAGTAATTGTAAGCCACTGTTTTTAATAAATGTTATAATATCCTAATGAACTTCACTATGGGAAGTCCATTATTTTCAAACATTTTGAGTTATCTTTGGGATCCGTCATCCATTAAAAATTGCTCTCCTGGATGTTCTTAGCTGTGTCTGCCTGCTTGACCAATATAATTTATGGTCCTGCTGATCCGGTACGAGGCTTGTTTGTGAAAGTGCTGGTGATATATTCCCTTACCCATTCACATACACGGAGCACTTTTATAATGGATTAATCCACCTTACTTCTGGAATTTTTTTCTATCATGGACTCAATTTTGTTTTAGTATTCTATATTGTGATGAACAATTCTGTTTTTGCATAGTCACTTTTGCACTTTTCTGGTTGGTTCCAATTTCATTTGAATATTGTCACTTCATTTGCATATCAGTCCACAAATTGAGTACTGCTTATATATATATATATATATATATATATATATATATATATATTCTTATAACACAAGACTGTTTATGTAATATTTGGACACTTTAGTAGACTTTCCCCATTTTTGTGTATTACTGTGTGGGCTATATGCGTAGGCTACATTTTATTAGAATTGCAATGAAATAGTATTTATAGATTGTGGATTAAACACCATGCATGTTCAAATAATTGTTATTACAAAAAAAATATGGCTGTTCAGACTTGCAATGATTAAGTAAAATAAGCTAATAATATGTAGTACTAAGTATTTTTTTACTTAATTATCAGAAAACTTCCAGAAAACTTGCATGCAATTATTTCTCTAGAAATATGCCCTCGCACAGAGGTCACTAACACATAAAATCCTTAAGAGAAGTAAAAAGAAAGGTAAAAATCCACAGGTCTTTAAATGGACAGGTTCTGGATACCTGCTGGATACAGAACACCTACTGAGGCATTGCTGTAAGCATCATCATGCCACATGCAGCTCTCATATACTGCTTTGGGTTGTCTGTGATGGAGTTGCAGCGGGGATTCCAATGTTTGTAACTAGGTTTAAATTAAGTACAAAAACAGCTAAACCTTTACTGAATATTGTTTATGTTATAACACATTTTAGAAGTGTTCACTTACAAAATAAAACCTTAATAAATATGCTGTAGCAAAAAGAATGACTACTCAAGTGCTAGCAAAAGAAATATATGAATACATGACTAGTGCAATTAAGAAAATGCATATAGAACTGATTTGTTAACGCCATTAAACATTAATTCATAATTCAGCACATTGTGCAAGTATAAATTAGAAAGTGCCATCCAAGTTGTCTGCTTTGCTTGCAGAAACAAAGTTGTTTGGCTTTTACAATACATCTTCTTGAGACCTTTATACTTAATTGCTTATCTGGAGTAAGTCTTGGCTCTGAGCAGTTAGTGCATTTCTATATTATGAACATAGGACATATGTAGATCTGTAATGCATCAGGCCTGAAATCTTATTAACAAAATTGTTGCAAGAGTAAATATGTCAGGATCCATATACAGCTTAGGTCCACATATACGTAAAATTGTCTTGCCAGTTTTTGGACATATACCTTTCCTCAGATCTAGACCTTTGGAAGGAAACCAAGTCATATTTGGAGTTAGCTTTCAGTCACTACTATTTAATTAGAGCTCTGGGAAGTACAGTGCAACAGAAAGCCCACATTTTTATTTATATTTCAGGGTTTTTGTGTTTTTAAAGTTATACAGCACGATAAAAAAACAATCTGTTACTGTATATTACATTTACTTTATTATGTAGTTCTTATGCTCTTATTTTGATTGGCAATGTATTTGAAAAAAAAGTAACCATGACCATCCCAAATGTCTTTTATAAAGTAGAAGACTCCCATGTGAAATCAATTAGGAGGATGTTAAAACTAAGCTTAATAGGCTTACTAAGAAATAGTATGTATTATGTTAAAAAGCAATATGTTTAACCTGCTCTAAAATACTCAGAGAGAAAAAAAGTTTTGATGTCTTCATTCAGTAATAAAAAAAGTATTAAAGTGAACATGAGTGTTACACATTAAAGGTAAAGCAACAGGTTCAGTTTAATGTCCCCCTCCTCAGCTAACCCTACTTACCTTTCCTCAAAATGGAGCTCCACCCAAAAGTGGAAGCGTTGCTGGTTTTCGCCCCCCCCCCCCCCCCCCCCCTCCGCTTCTACATTTGACATCATCTGAGGAAAATACATCATTTATACATTTTCGGTTCCCTAACCAACTATTCCGCCACCTGTGGGACACACTCCAAGCCGAGGCAAATCAGGAAGAGCCTTTTCACTATGCAAAGAGTGATTATGTCTGAGACCCTGTAAGTGTCATTTTATATGTTGTGAGTTGTATTAAATCTTAAGTACTACACTATGAGAACATTCTCCTTTTGTTGAGATCTGTGGTGCCCCCCCCAGCAAGATATAAGCAAGCTTTACCCCCCCAGACTGAAAAGCTGAGGGTCCATTTTTTTTCTGGTGAGTAGGGGTACAAGAGGTGTGTGTGCCACACTTCGTGTCATTTTTACCTTTACACTTTGATCCTGAACTTTTGATGTGTGGTGGAAAAAAAACACAAAATGGTTGTCAGTTACTTTGGTTTTGTAGATATATTGCTAACCACTCAAGGGGGAGAAAATCAGTACTTCTTAAAGGGGTTCTGCACTCAGAATAAAACATTTGCCCATTCTCTTGCCTCTAGTTAATATATTTCATAATGCCACCTGTTTTTTTTTTTGCATTCACCTACCTTTTGTAATCTTTAGTAGTTTATTTTAAACCCCTGCGGCGATGGGCGGTCTCTTGCGGGGATCAGCGTCATTTCCTGCTGAAGCCCGCACTGTCTCCTGGGATCTCGTTCGTGTAATCCCAGGAGACATTGCGGCTAATGCACCCGACATCTCGCGAGATCTCGGGTGCTACAGCCGACATCTCGCGTGATTTCGGTAATTACAGCCTGTAATTACCGAAATCACGCGAGATGTCGGCTGTAGCACCCGAGATCTCGCAAGATGTCGAGTGCATTAGCCGCAATGTCTCCTGGGATTACACGAACGAGATCCCAGGAGACAGTGCGGGCTTCAGCAGGAAATGACGCTGATCCCCGCAAGAGACCGCCCATCGCCGCAGGGGTTTAAAATAAACTACTAAAGATTACAAAAGGTAGGTGAATGCAAAAAAAAAAACAGGTGGCATTATGAAATATATTAACTAGAGGCAAGAGAATGGGCAAATGTTTTATTCTGAGTGCAGAACCCCTTTAACAACATTTTAAGTGCCTTAAGCAACTTATTGTAGGCTTCAGGCCCACACAGATTTTGCATGCTCTCTCACACTTTTTTTATATATCACACAGCACATTTGATCTCCTTAATTCAAGATCAATTAGATCTGGTAAGAGGCCATTTTTTACTTAAGGAGCAGCTTTCTGCACTGGGGCACCATTAATTCACAGTTTATTAAGAAGCATGGAGCTCTTTATTCACAAATTAACATTTTGGGACTTTTTAGCCCATATGAAATTTTAAATTGTTTATATTGGTTGCACTATTTGTTCATTAGTTGTATGTCCATTTACATTTGGTCATATTCACAGAATGACCTTTATCATGTTTTATTTACCCTTGAGGGAATGTGTAGGTTTTAAAAGGACAAGGTCATCCATTATATTAAAGTAAGGTTAATAATTTAACTTGGATTACAACATTTTCATTTTTGCTCAAATTAGTTGATGCAAAAATGAATGCACCCCACAAGAAAAACTACTACATCTAGAATTTTGTATGACCTACATGATTTGTAGAACAGAACAGAACAAAGTCTTAGGCATGGAATGAACAAGTTGGTGACATATTGCAACATCTATCTTTTTCCATTCGTCTAGAACATGAACGTTAACTTAAGAAACATAAAGATAGACATTATAGATCAGTTAATAATGATAGATCCCCACAGGGGCCAAAATAAGATAAATGTGAAAAGTTAAGCCTAAGAGTATAACATTTTTTTTTTAAATATGGCAGCGGAGGAAACACAATCTAACAACTATCCATAGCCAAACATTATAAATAATAATATTTATTGCTTGTGTTATATACTTACTCTATAATTGTTTTATAGTTCTGAGCTGTGAAAAGCATTGTAAACTTGCATGTGAACCCATAAAAGGTTGAAAACAGACATCAGGAGACTTATGAGAAACAAGCTGAGAAAATATCAGTCATTTTCCAGTTTGTCAGGTACTATAGGGTTCATTCTGATAAATAAAAAGAGACTTTCTCATATAATAAATCCTGTGGGTAATTGTTATATTTACAATTTCATGCCTCTTTTAAAGATGATTTTTTTGTATACATTACTTTTTTTTCTCTGCACAGATAACGTAAACTATTTTGTGTTGCATATTTGGTAACCAGTTTAGTATCATTGGCCAAAAAGGGGAAAAACACTTTCTTCTATATTTTTCTTTACATAAAGGTTCTATGAACTTACCGAACAGTCCCTAGGTGAGAACATTCACTACAGCATGATTATGCATTTAAGGGTGTTGCGCAACATGTTTAATTCTGTCAAGTCTTCTGTACACAATAAAACCTTATCAACTGTTCAACTATTATTCAACTATTCAACTATATTCAACTATCAACTATTATTAAGAAGTTAAAGAAAACTTGTCATGACAGACCCAGGCTACTATTGCTATTCTTCTTCGGAAAATGATAGTTACATGGCTTTTATGCAGACTTTCCAACTACATATCTGGAACAAATATATAAAATGGAATTCTGACTCTATTTGCTGTATGCTTCTTCTGGGTCAGTAACACAGGATGTCCTGAAAAGAGAGGATCAACATAACAATCAGGCAACTGCCATTTTCAGAAGAAAGCCATTAAAGACAGCCTACTTTAAGAGCAACATTATATTGTTGTACAGCAGACTGTAACAAGACACAAATCACACATACTGTAGTTTTAAGTCACTATAAGCCCTGCTTTCATCTTGTTGATTTTTAAGTCTTAGCAACAGATGATTTTAGAGGCACTGGCTTTGTAAGAGTTGGAATTCTGCAATATGCAGTTTAGTGCATATTTTCTGGCATATAGTAGCTCAGCTGATGTTTGCGTAGTTTCATGTCTAGTCACACTACAAACTATTAAGCACCCTGTCGATTTCATTTCTCTGTGACATTTGCAATCTGATGAGCTTTTCCCAATCTCTGTATTTGCCTGGGTGTAATAAACTGAGGATTTCCAATGCACAATATTTCTCCCTCTCAGGAAGGATTAATCCCTCGTTTACACTGAACATGACTGTGAAATTGTGCAAGTTCATCTAAACTTGCGCGATTTCAAGGCGCATTTCAGTTCGACTTTAGGGGCAACTTGAAAGACATCTGTGTTGGTTCATGCACAGATGTCTATTGAAATTGCCCCTGAAGTCACCAAAAGTATTGCAGAAATTACTTTTAGAAATCGGTGCGGCGCCGCAAAGTTGGCGTAGCACTGATTGAGACACTACTATTGCAGGAAATAGGCTCTGATTTGATATGCGATGTGACCTGCCAAATCACATGTTAAATCGCGCCGATGTGAACTTGGGCTTAAACTGAGATGAAATAAATTGTGGCCCATTGTCAGACACTAGTTGATTTAAATATTACATTTGCTTACAGGTAGCCAAATCCAAGAATATGGTCTCTAAAGCTGGATACACGTTCCGAATATCAGCCAGTTCAAAAGGAGCCGTCCGACATTCGCTCAGTATGTACAGTTGTCTTTCCGACAGAAACTAGTCTGACGACCAGATTTTGTCAAAGGGACTTACTGGAAAACCAAAATCTGATCAGCTCTTGCAGCCAAGGGATGTGAACGCTGATCAATGTGTTCTGCCCTGTCAGGATACAAGTACATGTGTATCGGGTAAAAGGATAAGTTCAGTTTAAAAAATAAATGAAAATAAATGTAAATTTTTTTCACATTAAAAAAATGCATTTACAATATTTTTTTAGGAGCCTGGGAAGTATGGCACTTGCAGGTGCCATGCAGGACTCCTACAGACTTTCAGTGTAAGCTGTCTGCCCGTTGTACGGCAAACAGTTTTACACTGACTGGAAGGAACAATTAACTACCAGAGCGCTCATCTGTGCCCTGGTGATTCATTGAGAACTAAAAGTCAATAGCTGCACAAGCTGCTGGTACCTGTATTTTTCACATTCACAGAACTCTGTAAATGAATGATGTGGCCAAGCAAAAGTTTTTTTAAATTGTGGCAGGGAGGGGGAGAAAAGATCCCCAGCTTGCTGTCACAATGGGGATCAGGAGGGTGCAGGGTTTGGTGCTGCAATAACTACGTTAGAACTAATTTTTCACTCTACTTCCAAAATTGTTCTTCTTTGCCATAGAGCGCAGGAGCCTTTTTACATAATAACACGTTACATGTTACACCCTTAATTTACAAGATGTGCACTTATCTTTTAAAGTGGGGGTCCACTCAAAATAAAATGTTAAAAGCCAGCCACTACAAATACTACAGCTGCTGACTTTTAATAAATGAACACTTACCTGTCCAGGGTGTCCACAATGTCGGCAGCCAAAGCCGATCAATCGCTCATGCTGCTTCCGCCGCCATCCTTGGTGTGGGAATCTGAAACTGAAGCGTTGTGGCTTCATTTCCCGGTTCCCTACTGTGCATGCGTGAGTCATGATGCGTGTCCAAACTGGTTCCCACTATGTTTTGGGACCCGTGTGTTTCCCAGAATACAGCAGGGAGGGACGTGAAGGGGCGTGACTCCTGCGGGAGTCTATGGCGGGAAGTGGGTGCAGATACCTGTTTTATACAGGTATCTGCACTCCCCTCCCCCTTGAAAGGTGCCAAATGTGACACTGGAGGGAGGGAGGGTTCCGAAAAGCATAGGTTGCATTTGTGCGTGAACCTACACTTTAAGATAACTAACCAGTTTCAAAGGAGGTTCAGTAAGTGGTTTATCTATAAAGTAATTCTTGTAGATTTCTGAGGCAGTGTACAAATAGCAGATCCTGTATCAAACATCGGGATAATAGTGATTACAGTGTACAAAAGTCCTTGGAATGGACACATCATATATATCTGCACTAAAGTTTTCAAACCACTTGGAAGTAACTTGAAATTGTCGAGCAGAAAAAGCACATCAGATTTTCTCAGCGTGTCCCATTTTTATGCATTTATGTCACCATGCATCTGTTGCATGGCACACAGTTTGATGTGTGCTATGTTGAACCACGCCTGAAACAATATTTGATCTTTGTATATGCAGCTCTGCATGCAGTTTAGATGAATCTCGTGTACCTTTTGCATTCGATCTCAATATGTGTCTTAAGAGAGGCAGATGCTGAATTCACAGCCTGGATGGTACCTGTAGTCAGTGGCGGCTGGTGTTCAAAATTTTTGGGGAGGGTACAAGCAAACTGAAAAATACTGTAAAAAAAACATCAATTGCAGCCTCACTGTGCCCATCATATGCAGTCACTGTTCTCCATAAAATGCAACCACTGTGCCATCAATTTTATCCTCTGTACCCATCAAATGTAGCCTGTGCCAATCATACAGCTTCTGTGCCAATCATATGCAGCCTCTGTGCCCATCTTATGCAGTCTGTGCCTGTCATATGCAGCTTCTGCCCAGCTTATGCAGCCTGTGTCCATCATATGCAGCTGCTGTGCCCATGATATGCAGCTTCTGTGCCCATCTTCTGCAGCCTGCGCCCAACGTATGCAGCCTGCGCCCAACGTATGCAACCTGCGCCCAACGTATGCAGCCTCTGTGCCCATCTTATGCAGCTTCTGCCCATCATATGCAGCCTGTGCCCATCTTATGCAGCCTCTGTGCCCATCATATAGCCTCTGTGCCCATCATATGCAGCCTATGCCCATCATATGCAGCTTCTGCCCATCATATACAGCCTGTACCTGTCATATGCAGCCTGTGCCCATCATATGTAGCTTCTGCCCATCATATGCATCCTTTGTGCCCATCTTATGCAGCTTCTTTTCCCATCTTATGCAGCTTCTGTGCCCATAATATGCAGCCTGTGCCCATAATATGCAGCCTGTGCCCATCATATGCAGCTTCTGTGCCAATTATATGCAGCATGTGCCCGTCATGTGCAGCCTGTGCAGGTCATATGCAGCTTCTGTCTATCATATGCAGCCTAGTGCCCATCATATGCAGCCTATGTGACCATCTTATGCAGCTTCTGTGCCCATCTTATGCAGCATGTGCCCGTCCTATGCAGCCTGTGCCCGTCATATGCAGCCTGTGCCCATCATATGCAGCCTGTGCCCATCATATGCAGCCTGTGCCCGTCATATGCAGCTTCTGTGCCCGTCTTATGCAGCTTCTGTGCCCATCTTATGCAGCTTCTGTGCCCATCATATGCAGCATGTGCCTATCATATGCAGCTTCTGCCCATCATATGCAGCCTGTGCCTATCATATGCAGCTTCTGCCCAACATATGCATCCACTGTGACCCCCCCACTCGCCTGCCATCAGACTAACACTTACCCCATTCAGGTGAGGGCAGTGAGCTGGGGGATGGGCAGGTGACGGCTCCTGCATCCCCTGCGTCTCCTCCTCCATTCCAGACTGTTGGGTCCTTCTCCTCTCCTCCTGTGTCAGTGACAGAAGCAGCGGAGGAGTCCGATTCTCCCAGCTTCATCCCCCATTAGTGTGTCTCTTCCGCCAAAGCACCTTGGCATTCAATATGATGCCGGCGCTTTGGCCAATCAGGAAACAGATCTCACTGACCTGCCTCCTGGTTGGCGGGGAGGCACTGTGGTGTAAACATAGCGAAAATTTATTTGCACACTCTGCACCCCGAGCCCACCCTCAGGCTCTAATCAGGTGCTTCAACATAAAAAACCCTGCCCACACTGCCATAGGAGTCCATGTATCTGGTGTCCTGAAAGGGGTCTGGCGCATGGATCGGGAGGTGGCGGCAGGGATTAGGGGGTGACTCCTGTGCACTCACAATGCACAGGCTGCCCCTGCCCGTAGTCCAGGCTGCCCCTGCCCGTAGTCCCCCAATTGATTTTTTGTCTGAGCCACAGTATCCCACATGTTCCAATAGCAGCCTTTCTCTAATGCAAGCAGAGTTTGTTTTTTTATGCTAGTTAGTCTCTTATTATTTCATCTGTTGGAGCACATAAATCACAGGTACGTAACAACCAACTCTATTAAAGCTGCTCTAAATATATGTATTGTGGATTTATCCTGTGCATATTGCCAAAACTTAGATTATTATGATTATTCGATTATTATGAAACCATGTTTACTCTAGGTACTCCAGGTAGTAATAGCCTTATGACAAGTGTTATCTGCTACTGGTACAGATATGTATATGTATATATGCTGTCCTTTTGCTCCCAGGCAGTAAACAAGTAAAGTATGCTTTCTAGTAGGGATGAGCTCAAGGTTCGGTCCAAACCTCAGATGCCCAAACATTTCCCTATTTGGTGCAGGGGTGGATCCAGACTCTAGTCTCAGGAGGAGCACTCCCCAAAAATAAGGTGTTGCTTACAGAACTGAATTTAACATATCATACAGTGTACAGAGGTCAGTAGCACGTAGAGCAGTGTACAGAGGTCAGTAGGATATATGGCAATGTACAGAGGACAGTAGGATCAGTAGGATGTAGGGCAATGTACAGAGGTCAGTAGTGTGTAGGGCAGTGTACAGAGGACAGTAGTAGGTAGGGCAGTGTACAGAGGTCAATAGTAAGTAGGGCAGTGTACAGAGGTCAATAGTAAGTAGGGCAGTGTACAGAGGTCAGTAGGGTGTATGGCAGTGTACAGAGGTCAGTAGTATGTATCACAATGTACAGAGGTCAGTAGGATGTAGGGCAGTGTACAGAGGTCAGTAGTGTGTAGGGCAGTGTACAGTGGTCAGTAATATGTAGGGCAGTGTAAAGAGGTCAGTAGGATGCAGGGCAGTGTACAGAGGTCAGTAGGATGCAGGGCAGTGTACAGAGGTCAGTAGTATGTAGGGCAATGTACAGAGGTCAGTAGTATGTAGGGCAGTGTACAGAGGTCAGTAGGCTGTAGGGCAGTATACAGAGGTCAGTAGGATGTAGAGGATTGTACAGAAGTCAGTAGTGTGCAGGGCAGTGTATAGAGGTCAGTAAGATGTAGGGAAGTGTACAGAGATCAGTAGTATGTAGGGTAGTGTACAGAGGTCAGTAGGATGTAGAGCAGTGTACAGAGGTCAGTAGTGTGTAGGGCAGTGTATAGAGGTCAGTAGGATGTAGGGCAGTGTACAGAGGTCAATAATATTTCACCATCAATCACGTCTTCCAGCAATGAAGATTTATGTCAATCATGGTGCCTGCCAACCCATCTTAAGAAGAAAAAAAAAGCAATGCAGTCAAGACATTTCTAGTCTGTTCACTTGCTTTTTTCTAAATTAAAGATCCAATGAATGGCAACTGTTATATAAAAGTGGATGGGGTCTTCTGGGTGATGTCATCGACTAAATATAGACATGACCATATTTGATCAATGATGTCACAGGTCCCAGTGATGTCCTTGACCATACATGAGAGACTCTGCCCCTTTATATATAACAGCTGCCACCCACCAGACCTGTCATTTGGTGGAACACAGGTGAATGGTAGGAATGAGCCAAACACCCCTCCCCAGTTCGGTTCACACCAGAACACCGCGAACAGGCAAAAAATGTGTGCGAACATGAAAAATCGAAAGTGCTAATTTTAAAGGTTTATATGCATGTTATTGCCATAAAAAGTATATGGGGACCAGAGTACTGCCTCAGGGGACATTCTTCTTTGCTTTTGCCAATAAAATGAACTGGACCTGTGGAATATCATCAGCTGTATCAGTGCACAGCGTATTCCCTTCTAGTCTCCCTTTTATAAAAGCACTTTTTATATGGTTTGCCACTGCTTGTTTTAAAAGGGGGCTACGTTATGTTCCTTATGAGTTTATTGTATTTATTGCTTGAGTCTTAATGGATGAGCAGTTTGTTACCTACTATTTATGTTAAAGTGAGTGGAAACGGTCACCTTGTAAAACAACACATTCAGTTTAAGGCTGGGTTAACACATGTGCACCTGCAGATTCGTGCCTGGGGTCCGGTGCGTGTCTTTTCACCAGTTTAGGTGAAATTCAGGTCCAAATTTTGTCTGAATTCCCACCTGAACTGGACCCAAACACGCATTAAAGCCTTTTGCAATCTGGCTTCACTATCCCTTCCTCACTTTTTATTTGTGTGTGTTTTGTCACTGTTTGTCACTTCACGGACCAATCCTGAACGTCTTGTGGGAGAGCGGACATAGGCCTTCTGGCTTGGTCCAATCTCCATGAGGGGGGCCTACCTTCGGGGAAGCCCCCATAGTACCAAGTACCTAGAAGGTTCTGTTTCGGCAGTCCTCCCGGGGAAAGGAGGTCTTCCGGTTTCGTCCGGGGACCACTTGTTGAGTCTGGTACCTCAGTCCCCGTCTGGAGCCTAACGCCCCGGGGGATCAGGGTATGGTCCTTCTTTTGGAGGACATCAGGCACCCGTCTGCACTTTTTAGTGTTTCACTCTTTATGTGTGTGCACTTTTTTTATGCACCGGTTGGAAGTTTTTTGGGTGTGTTTGCACGCCATGGGCTTTTTCAATAGAAAAAAAAATCTGTGTGCTTTAGTTACAATATCTTGATACTGGGATTAAACACTGTACTGCTAATGCTTTGCAGTCAGTGTTCAGATTAAAAAAAAATTGCTACTAGTTTAATAAAAGAGGTGATTGGCAGAAGGGATTTTTAAAGTCTCCCCTTCCAAAATACCATACCTGCTGGTAAATTTGTGTTTTAGCGATTATTTCCACTTTACATTTTTACTAAGGTTTACATTTTGAAACGTAAAAGTGTTTTCATCTTGTGTAAAATGTTTTAACTGTTAAAAAAAAAACACTGCATGAAGTAGAAAACTCTCAACACTGATTTGTGTCCTGACTTGCTTGCAAATAAAATGACAATGGCAAACATAAAATACAGCGTAACATTAATCTGAACACCGATAAACAAAAAGAGATTACTTTTTTTTAATTTCTCAACTTTTGCATGTCCAAGTATTCATTTACCACTGAGCCTGTAGGAAAAAGCAATAAAGCAAAAACAGCTGACATCCCATATATTTTGTTTTTTTATAATCTATTCTAGTGATGCAAGGAGCATAACAGAGACGCCTATGCAAACACTAGAATTCTAATATTTTGGTATTTCCATAGTCTTAGACATTACCCTGGCCCATACTGTACATACCATTGTCTTAGCATTCTGACCAAATGATATAACATTAGGCATTGCATTTAAAATTATCCGGATGGATGTTTGAAATTGCGGCCCCTGCCTGAATGATCCCTCCTGTCTGTGCCCATTAGCTCTCCGTAATAGAAATCCTACGGCTCTGGTAAGCGGCCATCTGGCATTTTATTATTCCTTGACTATCGTGTGGGACTATGTTGTGAGAAGAAAACTGAGTTTGGGTCTCATGTTTAAGGATCTACTTTTTGGACTATTTTAAATATCTTATTGATTTTTCTCTTTTCTAGCACCTGTTTTTCTCAGCACAGGTTAAACCCAGCCGTGGGTCACACGTGCAGCGCCGGCAGCCTGCTCACGACCCGGTCCTGAGCTCCATGACCGTGGCCGCGGGACCTGCTGGTGTCCCACGATCGGGTCAAAGAGCTGAAGAACGAGGAGAGGTATGTGTAAACAAACCTCTCCCCATGCTTCCTAGTGTGGCTGTCACCGATCGTCTGTTCCCTGTTGTGATGTGACATCACATGCCAAGCCACGCCCCCAGCAGTAAAAAAACACACACACGTCACACTTAACCCTTCCCTGCCCCCTAGTGATTTAGTCCTTCACTGCCAGTGTCATTTACACAGGAATCAGTGCATTTAAATAGCACTGATTTCTGTATAAATGACAGTCCCAAAAATGTGTCAAAAATGTCCGATGTGTCCGCCATAATGCCTAGTAAAAAAAAAAAAATATTACTAAAAATGCTATAAAACTATCTCCTATTTTGTAAATGCTATAACTTTTGCGCAAACCAATCAATAATTTGTAATTGTGATTTATTTTACCAAAAATATGTAGAAGAATACGTATCGGCCTAAACTGAGAAAAAAAAAAATGTTTCTTTATATATTTTTTGGGGATAGTTATAGCAAAAAGTCAAAAATATAGCATTTGTTTCAAACTTGTCGCTCTATTTTTGTTTATAGCGGAAAAAATAAAAACCGTAGAGGTGATCAAATACCACCAAAAGAAAGCTTTATTTGTGGAAAAAAAAAGGACGCCAATTTTGTTTGGGAGTCACCACGCAATTGCCAGTTAAAGCGATGCAGTGCCGAATCGCAAAAAGGGGCCTGGTCCTTTGGCTGCAAATTGGTCCGGGGGTTTAGGTGGTTAAGAAAGATAATTTTTGGTATTTCACTGTAAAACCCTGGGCGTGTTATCATCAGAAATGTCATCCAAAAGTCAATATAGTATTAAAATAAGTTGAATGAGCATAAAATAAGTGGTAAGCATATATAGTCATTTATTTCCTGAAGCTACTTGTTTGTGAGTGCAACACCATTTTTTTAATGAAAATCGAGATATGCAAATATAATGTGAAACTAACACCTTAAAATAATGAAATGTTTCATGGAAGGGATATTTTTGATTTATTGCACTGATTTGCAATGTAAGCTTGATATTTATTTCTGGTGAATGTTGACTTCAATTTTTACTTTATTATAGAAGTGTTTACTTCTATGATACTAATAGCCACTGACTAATTGTTTCTGCCATTTTGAATATAGTAATTAATTTGAATCTAAAGATATTGATATTTTGTGATTAATTAATGTTGTGTATACATAATACGTTGCAAATTGTTTTCCAATGTTATCATAATACAGCTATTATATAATAATTAGCATCCAAAACACGATATCAGTCATACCGTTCTCTTTAAAAAAAATACCATGTTGCCATAATAAACATTTACTGTCTTACCTATTAGTTGAGGAAATACAAACATAGCTTTAATATTAAATTAATATATGCTAATAGAACGTTTCTGTACAGAATTTATACGGTTACAAAATAGAATTTGTTTGTGGGTTACTTATCTGAATATGCAAGTACAATAGCCTCTCCGCCTCATTAAAAAAACAATTTCGACAAAATATGAATGGTGTACAATATCTATGGTTATTTCACTGAAGCTGATCTTTTACGTTTCTTAATTATTTAGAGCGTGTTTTGTGTTAGTGTGTGTGTGCGCTCATGTTGGGGAGGGGGTAATGTAAGTTGACTTATTTGTGTACTGTTGTTTTAAAGTTTTCTCTTCTGGGATAAAAGAATGATTGATTAGGGCTGTATCCAACACACAGATCCAGGATATATGAAAGGTACTCCTGTAATCTCATAAGACATTTAAAACCTATTGCATCTTTAAAAACATAAAAAGAAAAAACATTACAACCCCATTGCATTTTCATGCCTAACTACTAATATGACCCCTGTCTCATAAATTTTTAGGCCAATCTAGTCCATGTGTTCTTATTTTGTCCTCCTCGCCTTGTAGGGCCTAACAAGATGTGTAAGCAGCTCATTTGAACCTTGATGCAATAAACTTGTGGCCAACCATCTGTTTCTCCCCAGGTAAAGACCCTGCTTCTTGGACCCTTGAATAAAGCTCTTTGGGTGTTGTGGCTGGCATTTAGAATTGCTGCCTTGCTAAATGCTCCTTAAGGGTGACACTCTGGTTGTGCAGCTTTCTGGCATGTAACAGCTTTCTGCCTAATTCTAATGCCTTTTATGCATCTGATTTTCCCTGTCTGTTACTTCCCTAGGTCCATGGAGCCTTATGTTGACTGGAACATTTCCTGAGTTACACAGCAGAAGGGAACAGAATGAAAGCACTTGCCTGCATGCCATGTGGGCTATTTAAATTGTAACTCCAGTTTTGGAGGAAAATTGTTGACAATTCCCTTTGGGTGATGTACATTAAAGAATATTATTAAACTTACTGCAGGTTCCTACTTTTTATTTCTGTTCTGAACAGATAACTGTTTGTTTCATAATGTTATTTTTTGTCTGTTTTCTGTATGGCAAGGTCTGGCTCATTTGCCACCTCATGCATACCTCCCGACTGTCCCAGATTCACTGGGACTCTCCTGAGTGCCGGATCAAAGCCCAGTTCTGGATCAAATTTTGGCACTTAGCTCCAGGGATGGCAATAGTGCACTAGCATGGGTACCAGTTACATCTGCCTATAGCTTGTGATAGGTGGCTGGGGTCCTACACGGCAAAACACATCTCTATATGGCAGCTGGCATCTCTCATGGCTGGCTGCCACTCACATATTGACAGTGCAGAGCCACTGAACCTGCCTCCTCCTAGCTCAGGTATGGCGGGAGGAGGGACACCACTCTGCATGTACTGCGCTGATCCGCGGTCTGTGATAAGCATTACAATTTTCAGGGGAAGGGAACACAGTGACTGGGAAGGGTGGTGGTGGGGGGAGGGTCAGGGCTAGGCAACAAAGATCTATAATCTGAATGATTGGGGGGGGGGGGCAGGAGAGGATATTTGCAGAGGGCACTAAGGGAGAGGAGAGGATTCGTGCTGGAAAGGGGGCTTATGAAATCTGATCCCCCCGCTCTCCCAGCAAGTTCTCTTCCCTCCCAAAGTGCCCTCTAGGACATATCCTCTCCCCCCAAATCAAATTGATCCTGGCAGAGGGGACAATTATGGCACCTGGGAACCCAGGCACGCTGCAAGAGATGTAGGGCAATTGCCCCAGGTGCCCAAGCTAGTGTCCCCCTGCCAAGCAGGTTTGTGAAGTCAAGTGACGGAACTTGGTTCACACCATAAATCACATAGGAACTTGCTGTGCGTTCCTGTGCGATTCACATGCAATTTGAGTGTAGTGCAATTTCAGACAATTCATTTGAATGAACTTAAATTGTGCCAGATTGCACCAAAAGTAGTGAATGCAAAAATGCACAGCAACTGGATCACATGGTATTATTGTACCATACAATCTGGTGCAGGCAAACACACTGAGAGTATTACCTATGTTTGGGATGTTAAGTTGACTTTAACACACCCTGCAGATTGCAACTGCAGTGCATTTTGATAGCGGTACAGGAATCTAGCACGGAATGCAGGTTTCCCACAGCCCATTACAGTGGTTCAGTTCAGATTTAGTTCAGATTTGTGTGATTTTGTTCATATCTGACCAAATATCCCACCAAAACTGGGGCAGTTGGAAAGTATTGATTTATATTAGAAGTAGACACGATTGCTTTTAGGGACTGTACTGGGAGGGGGGATTTGGGTTGAAGGATTTGTGATAGAACTGGGGAGATGACTTTTGCTAGTGTGGGGGATTTGGGGGGAAAGAGGATTTGTGCAAGAGGATAGAGGAGAGAGGATTTGACCCAGGATGGGGGGGGGGGGTTTGTGCTGAAAGGGAAGACTTGGGAATCTGTGCTAGAAGTGGAGAGAGGATTTTTCTGGGAGGGGGGATTCGGGGATGGAGAGGATTTGTCCTGGAGGGTTTTGAAGATGGCGAAGAAGGGTTTTTGCTGGCTTTGTGTTAGACGTGTGGAGAAGATCCATACTAGGAGGGTATTTGGGGGTGGGGTATTTGTGACTGGATGCTTTGGGAAACTTCAGTGGCTGAAGTTTACAGTAGAAAGATACATTTTAGTATTTATACATTTCAATTTTAAAGTGTTTCTAAAGGCAGAATGTTTTTTACCTTAAAGGCCAAGTTCACCTTTTTTCCTAAATTCTAGCTTCTCTATTTACCAATATAGCATTTATGTACTTTTTTGAGAAATAAAAAAGCTTTCTCTTTATCCTACACAGCCCTTACCTCAATGTCCAGCTTGCTGTATAAAACAAAAGTCTCCATTATCACCTGGATCGCCCTTAGGACATGACAACGGTTACAACACAGGAAGGAGTTCACCAGCTGACCTCATTAGCGCACAGACCCTTCATTATCTGCCTTCCTGCTCCAGGAGATCACTCCCACCCACCTCTGGTGGTTTTTTTAAATGCAATCAGTCATCACCTTCTCACAAAATACACATGCATCATTTTTTTTCTACCTTAAGCAGGCTGGGGGAATGTACTTAAGTTGATTGATCGATCAACTTGGGTACAACCAGCCTGCTGGATTTTATGAGCGATTATCACTAGCAGCTTTTATAATAATAACTGTGTTCTCCCTGTGGGGATGGCTTTCCCTGTCCTCCTGCCAGGAGAACACAATGGAGGGAGTCCTCTGTCAACACTGTCTGTGTTGATGGGGGAATCAAGCAAATTTCTTTCATCTTGCATAGATGGTTCATTTTATAGAGTCTGCAGGAGCTGAGGGATCAGATAACAATCTATGTGGATCAGGGCTGTAGCATTGAAAACAGAACTGTGTCCTAGAAGTCTGTTAGCTCACAATACAATATACAATCTGATTGTACAATCTCTTTTAGATCTACTATCAACTATATAGTGCAATCGCCTGCCTGATTGAATACAAAATGATTGGATAGATGGTGTGTCCTCCTACTATTTAGTTTTGGTTCACTCCACACCAGATACAGTTTTCAGGGCTTTCCTTCCCACTTTTATTTAAACAAACATCATAAGTCACACAGGTATGTCTTCCCATGCAGGGGATTCTGACCATCACTGAAACAACATACATTTAGCCCTTTGGCTCTCTTGTGGCAGCTGTATTGCTCCAAGTACCTCTTCAGGTTCCCTTCTGAACTTTAGTACCTTTGTTTGGTCCACTAGACCATGAAACACACCCCAGTGTTTATGCACAGATACTGCACCTCAGCTCTGTGTCTTCCTTACAGCTTCCCTGCTATTCTTTTCCCTCTTGGACTATCTCTATACAGCTCCCTAGCTGCATCTCTATCCCACATGGACACTATGATGCACGGCAGCATCTTACACGACTCCCTTCAGACACTCTGACCTCCCTCGGGATGGTGGGGCTCTGAGCTGCATCTCTGGCTGTACTATGATGCCAGCATACAGCTGAGCAATTAGTGTGCTTGCTTCTTCCAAAATATGGTGCAAAACACCATTTGTTTTACAGTAGCACAGGGTCACCTTGCTACAATATTTTATGGCCAGCTTTATACAAGTACATAAAGAGGGAGTGGATGAAGGCACTTAGCTGTCAAGCCCCATTCACATCTCTGCTGTCACATATATTTTTTGCAACGTTTTCACTCATGCATAGGGCAGGCTATTAACTTGATTGCGTGACCCTACTTGCAACAATTGCCCCAATCAAACTTTTTTTTAGAATGGAGTGTGGTGCGTTTTTACCATGCTTTTGTGGTTTGCAGCACGTTTTTTAAATGCACGGAAAAGTGTGCATTTTCTGTGCAGTTTGCCTTGAGTTCAGAAACAGATGTGAATGGAGCCTTCTGTGCAAACACACCAATTTCACTTTCAGGCCCCATTCACACCTAGTGTAGTGGAAGTTCACTTTTTTGCCTCAAAATAAAAACTTAAATGAAGTGCAGAGCAACCACTAGAAGACTATAATAGCATAAAATAAATAGAAATCAGAAAGTGATAGTACTCTTAATACTATTAAAACAATATAAAAAACATACCTACCGGTATATACATTGTGAATTAAATAAAAAATCCTGATTCCTGGACTGGAGTCTGAGTTTAGAGAGCATATGCAATCATAGGGAGAGAATAAAGAGTCTGAAAAGTAAATCCACATGTAGGTCGATTATCTTAATGGCCCTAATTGGTTATTCCAAGAACATAAAAGAGGTTTAATTATTAATCTAAAAACAAGGCACTGTTTAACTTGCTTGTAGTTTTAATAATGTGGAACCAATAGGATCTTGTTTGTCCCCAAGACCAGCGGAGAGAGGGTTAATGCTGGGATGTCCGGTAAAAGCCAAGGCAGATGGTATTGGCTGTGTCTTAACTTAACTGGTTACAAACCAGCAGCACCCCTGCTGTCAAGCCTATTTCCCTGGGGAATAAGCCAGTAGATTCCTGAGAGAGAGAGAAAACACACAAATATTTTCCAATTTAGTGGAAATTTGTACAAATATGTCTAAGGTGTCCTGAAAATGCACATAGACTCATCCTGCCCTGGATTGGGGGTGGAGCCCTATGGTCAATATGAGGGGGCATCAGCATCTGGTAGGCATGCATTTTCGGCCTATTTCGGTTTGTTAATACAAACATGTATTCATTGTTCATGATATATTTATTCAATTCTTTTTGACACAATTGTCACAATATTTTTTTATTTTTTTAAGAAATATTTTTATTGACATTTTTACAATTTACAAACCACAGTCATTTACCATGCAAGGTGTACATGAACATATAGTACAAACATGTAAGTTCTATAAAGTATATCCTCAGAATCACATAGAGCTGTGGAATACAAATTGTGCATAAGCACACGAAGAATGCTTATTTACTAGTATTAATAAACTGAGATGTTGGAACAGAAATTGAAAAGCATATGTCTAAAGTATAAGAATACACAGACAAATTAACATAGAATTAGGTACTCTGGCTCATATTTGGAAAGGATACAGAACGTGCAGGAATTCGTGAATGTTTATTCTTTCATTTAATCTGTCTAAGAAGAATCCAAGGATCCCACTGTTTATAAAAGCGGGGTAATTTTCACTCTGTACTGGCCATAATTTGTTCATGCTTAAAGGCCTCATCAACTTTATTAACAACTTCACTAATATTCAGTGATGTGTTGGATTTCCATTGTCTAGTGACTACCAGTCTAGCTGCCATCAGGATCTGTATTACCATTGGTCTAAGGTTTGGTGGATAGAGATCTACATGGATGCTTAATATAGCCATTTCAATGCTGCCTGATTTAATAAAGCCTGTAGTTTTGGATATTAAACCGAATACTGCTCCCCAGAAACTCCTAAGATTAGGAAAGTCCCAAAGCAAATGTAGTAATGTAATGTGCCTATTTTACCACACCCACGGCAACATTCATTGGAGCTGCCTTGAGAGAATTTTGCTGTTGAAGGGGGTGTAGTACCATTGAAGGAGTGTTTTTTGGGCTGTTTGCCAATATGTTGTGGACCTTGTGTAACAGTGATTGTATTTCCCTTTCAGACAGGCAGGAAAGCCCCAAGGGAAAAAAGATGGGCGCTCTACAGTCCTGCGATTTCCAGAGGACTTGAGAGGGTTCTGCGAAAGGTTAGACATATTTCCCGCCCAGCTACCAGGATGGGAAGAGGAAGTTAAGGAAGTAAGGCCTAGGCAAAGAAAGTTAAGATGGACGAGGGGGAGAGGAACGGAGTTAAATGAAGAGGTGGTAGTAAAAAGATAGTACTAGAAAGTAAGAGGGGGAGGAGAGTGGAGGGGGGTGAGGAGAGAGGGTGGGTGGTGTTGGGGGGGCGGGAGGGGGTTCGCAGAGGTCTACCGGTGTGAGCCCTCGGGTGAAACATGGGAATGAAAAGACTCCATCGAGATAGGTGTCTTGCCCATATGAACAACGAAGTAAGGGGGGGTCTCCGAACAACCCTACGGGGGATAGCGTTGCGTAAATGGTAAACACAGGAACTTCCGGTCTCGGCCGCGACCGGAAGTGACGATCGTGACACCTGGCTCCTCCCTGACGTGTTGCGTTGGGTTGAAAAAGTCACTTCCGGTCGTGGCCGAGACCGGAAGTTCCTGTGTTTACCATTTCGCAAGTGTTTCAACATAACTGTAAGTGTGGATATTTTTTAATAAAGTGTTTTTAAAACGTTCTACACATTGGAGCCCCCCTTTTGTGTTCTTTATTATCCGGTGCATGTCTGGTGGACCTAATACATTGATGGGCTGACATTATGAGGAGAGGAGAAAGCAGCCAATGGAACACACACATTACGCTGGATTTGACCATTAATGGTCTTCATTGGAGGTGAGAGGCTGGGGGAAATAGGTGGTGCACGAGCTTAAGCACTGAATGATTGGTGGACTGTCACAGTTTTTTCCGAGCAGCTTGTTTGGAGCAGTTTTATTTTCCACTGCATGGATTTACTATATGATCACAGCATCTTGGAATTCATATTGCACTGATTGTTTGTATGATTTATGAACCATCTGCACATTTTGCACTTTTATGAATATTGCTGCTATTTGGACACTATACTGCACTGATTATTTGTGTGGACATTATGGACTACACTGCACTTTGATTTTGTATTATAATTTTTCATTGTTTATATTGCACTCTGAATTTTGTTGTATATATTGCACTTATCACTTTTCATTGTCATTTTTAGTTTTTGCTGATTTGCAAATTTTTCTCCGTATCAGGGTTATTGTTATTTTATTTGTTATGTTATTTTAGCTTTTTGAGGAAGTGGGGTAGCGCTGCATATTACTTTATATGTATGGTAGACCACTAACATTTTGCAGGAGAAATTTGTCAACCAAAAAAAGATAAATTTTCGCGTACGAGTGATGCACACTCAAGAAGTAGGAGTAGTCCCGCTCAGTCGAATGTTGGCATTGCCACACGTCATACAAGTTTTCTGAGGACATGAAGTGCGAGAGGATAGCTCTGTTACTTTGTTTTTGTGTCCCAGACGAGGCATCCAAAGATTTATTGGGTATGGCGTTAGATTTTCAATCAGTGTAGGTGTGTAATCTCTAATCAGCGGAGTCTTTAAGTATGTGGTGCTAACAATGAGCCAGAGTTCAGAGTGCTGCGAAACTAGTTCAAAAGTATAACGCATCAGAGATTAAAACAAAATTCATAATCTCCAATGTAAATACAAAATTGAGTAAGAAAAGAAAGGATTCAACCAAATCTGTAGGTATATTATTATTAACCCACAAGGGGATGAAAAAAAGAACTAGGTATATGACGACGGATCCACCGGAGTTAAAGTTATTTGTGTCGGGTGGCCAGTCAGGTGATCAAGGACATGTTGAGGAGGATGCTGATGGATGATCTTTGTCTGTTTCCAGGATATTCCACTCTCTTAAAAGCTGTATGCCTTCTTATATTGAGTTAATGTAAAAGGTGTTCCCGTCTTTTGTGATGAGAAGTTTTGCTGGGTATGCCCATTTATGGGTGATCTGATGGTTTCGCAGAGGTTTGGTGATGGTGGCCATATTCCTCATCCTATGAATTGTATAAGTTGATAAATCTGGATAGAAGGAAATGAATTAGGTACAACATGGTGCGTTTTGAGGGTTCCTCAAAAGCTGGAGGAATTTTTCTTTGGTTTGATAAAAACGAATCCAGGCGTATCTCTTGGTAGATGATCTTGTAGATGTCTGGGTTTTGGTAGCCTGTGGATCCTATCTATAGATAGGTCTGTCAAAGAAGCATCAGGTAGAATTTCCTGGAGAATATTCTGGAAGTATGCATGCAATTCGGGTGATTTGACCGACTCAAGTATCCCACGGATTTTAATGCTGTTTCTCCTTGAGCGATCTTCAAGGTCGGCCATTTTAGTATTCATGTTTTGTAGTTCATCCTCCCTCTCATTGTGGACATCAATTACTTCATTAATGGTGCCAAAAAATTCTCCCATCTTGTGTTCTATGTGGGTAACTCTGGTATCAACAGCATATCTTTCAGAGTTGTATCAATCACTGGCTGGTTTTTAGTGGGGAATTCTAAGATGGAGTCCTGGAGTTCTCTGGTGTCATTAAGGGTTGTATCTATCTCCTCCTTCTCCATGTCTTTTCTCTGTATGTGCTGCTGCTTTGCCTTAACAAGGCTAAATAAGGAGGAGGATGATTGAGATTTACTATTCTGCCCCTTTTGTGCTTTTTGTGGCTGGTAAGAGTGACACTGAACTGTGTTCTTGTGACCAGAGAGCCTGCCATGCTCCCTGTCACTGTGCTTGCCGGTGCCATCTTGGATCTATGCATTGCGGGGCTGCTGGAGAAAGTCAGTCATCTTGCTAATTTGCCAGGTCTCTTTCTGTTTCCTGGACATGTTCCCTAGGTGTGCCTGACATTCTGTGAAGAAAAAACGCAGCAATCCGAGGCTCAGGAGTGGAGATATTCACTGCGGTAGGTCTGTGATCCCTGAAAACCCTTCCCTTTAAAGAAGCCTACCCTGCTTCTAAATAATACATTGTTTTACTTCCTCTATCAGGTCATCCCCCACAGCTACTACCTTTTGTATCAATTGACCCTCCCTTTTTGGATTGTAAGCTCTAATGGCAGGGCCCTCTGATTCCTCTTGTACCAAATTGTAATGTAACTCTAATGTCTGCCTTAATTTTGTGCTGTGCAAACTGTTGGCGCTATATAAATCCTGTATAATAATAATAATAATAATAATAATAATAATAATAAAAAATTGTAGGTAAAGGAAAAAGTGAGAGTTGAGGAGCCAATACAAAAATTTCAACTCATCAAAAGACATTGAGGCCCCAATTTGCGCAACATCCTGAAGTTTCTTCATATCAAATGTGGTTCATAAGATTGGGTCTGGATAATTACAGAAAATGTGAAAATTAGGGTTCTTCCATAGTGGGGAACTCCCAAGAGACTTAGGAAAAGGACCAGCAAACTCTGTCCTATGAGCCACTCTCCAGGGTCTAATAAGTGATCTCATGGGGGCAGGTCTGATTATGTGGAGACCTCAGTCTCTTGTATACTAAATGGGGTAGTGCTTCATAAGAACCATTTATTGCCACCTATAAAGGCAACACGGCATCATCAAGAGGGGTGGTTAGCATCAATGCGCAAAAAAAAGTTCACCAGCTAAAAAATGTTTGTAGAAATTCGGTACTGCCAGGCCCCCTTCCTTTCAAGGTTGCTGCAGAATTGTGAGTTTGATCCTGGGTATGCCTCCTTTGTCCTGCATTGTTTTTTACATGTTTGATAATAGAGTAAGGGAAGTGTTTTTTTTTTTTCTATAGTGAAAAACAAAAAACAAACGTTTAGCCACCAAAAGTAAGCTCTAGAGATCTTATGAAGAGAAAGCTCTAGAGATCCTGTGAAGATAAATCTCTAGAGATCCTGTAAATAAAAGGAAAGGAATTATAAGGAACTGAGAATTTACTAATACTTTTGGGCAGATAGATATGATATGAGATTGTTAACTTCTGTAATTTAGTTCCACATGGAAGCCTGAAATGGCTAATGGCATAAAATGCCAGCTTACGTTTTTAAGTATTTTGAGGTGACTTTAGATTAAAACTATGATTCTAATAAGCATGGGTTACCGGATAGTAAACCTTAGGTAATTTTCAGTAAAGTATCTACACAAAATAAATTCCCTGTTGCACAATTATATACAAACAATGCATATAGCCTTTATGGAATTCTGCTACAAAGTAATTACAAGGCTAACATGGTACCTTATTTTACACACCAGCGTAAACAAACAAAAGAATCTTTTTTTTTGTTTTCTCAAAAGTATATGTGAAAAAAATAGCTATTGAGCCAATACCTTTAGAGATCTGAATGAAGATAATTTATTTAAAACATACTGGTGGTGAGAGAACACCAAAACTAGATTTAACCACTTCAGCCCCGGACAATTTTGCTGGCTTAAAACCAGACCACATTTTGCGATTCGGCACTGCATCGCTTTAACTGACAATTGTGTGGTCATGCGACCTGGCTCCCAAACAAATAGAGCTTTCTTTTGGTGGCATTTGATCACCCCTGCGGTTTTTATTTTTTGCGCTATAAACAAAAATAGAGCGACAATTTTGACAAAAACACATTATTTTTTACTTTTTGTTATAATAAATATCCCCCAAAAATATATATAATTTTTTTTCCCTCAGTTTAGGCCAATACATATTCTTCTACATATTTTTGGTAAAAAAAATCGCAATAAGCGATTATTGATTGGTTTGCGCAAAAGTTATAGCGTTTACAAAATAGGGGATCGTTTTATGACATTTTTATTAATAATTTTTTTTTTTACTAGTAATGTCGGCGATTAGCGATTTTTATTGTGACTGCGACATTGTGGCGGACACATCGGACATTTTTGACACATTTTTGGGACCATTGTCATTTATACAGCAATCACTGCTATACAAATGCAGTGATTCCTGTGTAAATGCCGCTGGCAGTGAAGGGGTTAACCAGTGGGTGGCAGTTGTAGGGGTTAAGTGTTCCTAGGGGCGTGTTACTAACTGTTGGGGGCTGGGCTTTCTTTTAGTGAACACTGATCTCTGCTCCAATCACATGGAGCAGAGATCAGTGTCACTTGTTGCTAGGCATAACTGGGAGATGCCCATGGCGATCGAGTCTGCGGGACCCACGACCAGACTCACGGGGGTCCCAACCGGCATGCGAGTGCGCTTGCATGGCGGCAAATTTAAAGGGACGTACAGGTATGCCTATTTGCTTGCCCGTGCCATTCTGCCGACGTACATCGGCGTGCGCCGGTCGGGAAGTGGTTAAGCTGAAAACTCAAGAAATCACATAAAATAGAAGAATGCAACCCTAAACTGTGTTGGTTCTGTTTTTTTTTATTCTGGTTTATACATTATACACATTTTTACATAATTTAATTCAAAATGGTAGTTTGATTTTGAATAAAATCCAGTGGTTTGAAGCCACAGCTGGCTCCTTAATGTCTATCTCTATTCTCTGCTTAAATCCTCCCCTGACTTTTTTTTCTATTATACTAACCTTTTTTTCTGTAGTCTTTAGGCCAGTTTGATGATGTGACAGGCCCATCCTCTTCTTAGGCAGAGACAGCTGTGTATCTTACCACCTTGACAGTGATCATGTATTGATATTGTCTGTGAGTACTATAAGCCAAGTCCTACAAGTAAGTGCCAAACAAGTGCCAAGAGTTGAATTATGCTGGACATCATTCAAGCCAGAAGAATATTTGTACTGGATCATAGGGTGGGACCACCTGACTCAAAAACCTAAAGTTGCCCCTCTTTTGGCAGAGAGTCTTACTTATACTGTTTTAGAGAAGTAAGTAACACAGTAACATAGCTAGCCAGGTTGAAAAAATACTAATTTAAAAAAGTCCATCAAGCCCACAGTTGATCAATTGGAAGGCAAAAAACTCTATAGAGTATCATCCACTTTGCTCCAACAGATAAAAAATATTCATTGCTAATCCCCTAAAGCACATGTGTCAAACACAAGGCCCACAGACCCAATCTGGTCGCCCAGGTCATTTCATGAGACCCCGGCACCCAGGACTTATTTTTAGCTGAAATGTGGCAAACTCCATCCTGCCACCTCTGGCTCTCCCCACCCACCACTGTCACTTGTAAACAAAAAAGCCTTCTGTGTTTACAAAGATACTTTTCCATTTGGCAGATCTCACAGATCCCTACCTGCCCTGAACTCACGGCAGAGACAAGAGAGATGCAGCTGCAGTGTTGGATAGGGCATAACGTGGTAACCTGCACTGTGATCCTCATCTGTGCCCTGGGATTCTGACTAATGATCTCCCTGAAAATGAGAGAGAGAGGTAGAGCTCCATACACTGCCAAGAGGAACTACAGCAGGGCCAGGTAGATGAGATGCAAGGAAGTATTGGGGAGAGAAGAGGACTGTGGAGGGAGAGGTGTGAAGAGGCGGGGGTGGGGGACAATAGTGTAGACATCAAAGCTGAGGAGGAGTAGAAGTGAGATGTGGACAGCTTGTGAAAGAGCCTGCACACTGTGCAAAGCACACTCCTAAACCCTGCACTCTTCATGTAGAAAACTCCTCAATCCTGCACTCTGTAAACAGTGCCCCTCTGAACTCTGCACTCTGTATTTATCACATCTCTGAACTCTGCCATCTATACTTTGGGCAACCCTGAAACTACACTCTGTACCTAGCCCACCCCTGAACCTTGCACTATATACAAGTGCACCCTTGAACTCTACACTCTGTGCATAGGGGACCCCTGAATCTGCACTCTGTACATAGTGCACCCCTGAACTCTGCACATAACGCACTCCTGTTTTTTTATTGCCTGTTGATTCTCCCACTGTTATTGAAATTTGGCCACACCCACCTTACAGGTATAATTGTCCCTTTCTCCCTTTGAGGGCAATTGTAATGCCGATGTGGCATGTGATGAAATTGAGTTTGACAGCCCTGCCCTAAATCAACTCCCTTCATTCTCTCTTTACATGGAAAAATAAATTCTATTCAGCTAATCGTTCCTCAAATTTGAGGTCCTTAATGAGGAAAGACTAGCTGAACAGAATTTATTCTCCCTTGAGAAGAGAAAATTAAGGAGGAATATGATCATCATGTAAAAATACATAAATTATCCCTATTGTGACCTTGGTGCAAAGTTATTCACTTTAAGGTCATTACAAAGGGCACCATGCATTTGGACGAAAGGAGGTTTGATTTTTGCATTCTGAAAGTCATCTTCTGGAATAGATTACCTCAAGAACTTGCCCTGGCCTGTTCAGTTACCTGTTTAAAAAAAAACAAAAAAACAAAAACAAATCTGTGGTATAAAATTGGATATAACATTTATAAGTAATTTAATCAGACATTGTTGATCCATGGAATATCTGATTGCTTCTAGATAATAACTTAAAATTTCTCTCATGTATTCTATTGGCAATAGACATTTTGTGAGTTAGCAGCATACTGAATTAGCATACATGTTTTAGTAACATCTTTTCAGGATATGGTACACTGTGAAAAGTCAGGTCTGCCTAGATTTGGTATCATTGGGCATACTTAGGAAGAAATTTCTAGACTCTTAATCAGATAATCCTATGTTTTTAGAAAAGGCAGTATACATAATGGTAAAGAGGTCTTTGTTGAGCGTGCTGAGGGTCATATCCATGGTAAGCCTGTGAGCAGATTTGGAACTAAAAAAAAAATTCAATCCAAACCCATTGTTTATGGGCTTAATAAAATATAGGATCTAGGTGTCTTGTTTAAAAGGACTTATCTGTAATAGCAAGTTAAATTAGGCAGGCCCAGTCCACTGTCTTGTTTTCTCCCAGTAAGAACATCATCAACAACGTGCTTTAGATCCAGCCCATATGCAGTATATCTCAAGAGAGCAGGTTGTACTGTAGAAACTGTAGGTAAGTACATTTTATTAGTGCGATTTTTTTGGGTAAGGATTTATAAAACATGGTTGGTTTTGGTGAGCTGAGTTGTATTAACAGGGCACTTGCAGGTTGAATTAAACCAGACTCTTCTGCAAATTACTTCCAAATGGCCACTCAAAGCCATTTACAAAATCCCCACACCAAACAATGTTTTAACAAGTATTTTACGATAGCTTAAAAGATATATTATTAAGAGAATTTAAATCTTGGCCTGTACCCTTGCAAAACATGCTGTTACAAAACTGTAGCAATATGATGCAGGGTGCCTCTTTAAAAAAAATCTGGTTATCAGTGTTCTGTTAATAATGTTAATGTTACTGCTAGAGAATTTATTTGGATGGCAGGAGTGTCTTCCCCCGGTCTGCTCCCCAGAGCTCACCTGTGTGCGTCTTTTTTAACACATGTGTAGCAGTCCTCTGCCTCCAGTGTATCAAATGTGGCAATACAATATGCCATTTGGGTACTACCTGTATGAAGAAACATCTCACTATACAGCTCAGTGGGAACAGCATGAAAATCCTCTTCATCAGCAACATGACCAAAATCCTCCGCCTCCTTCCATTTCCTCCCTTTCCACCTCTACCCTCAAAATACACTATGTCCTTTCAGCAGCCTGCATTGAGAGGGATGACAGCATACCCTGGGGCATCCGAGGTCAAAGTGAGGTAAAGTATCAGCATGGAGCCACGTAATATAGGAGCAAGCATACATTGTAAGTTGTAATCTTGCTCTGATTCTGTCAACTCTACCCCAGTAGTTGTAGTATTCAACATATACGTTTTCCTGCCCCACCTTCTAGAGCACAAACAAATGCACTCCTGGCTATCCCCATGATGCTAACCAGATCGCTGGCTTTACAATTTCTGCTTTTCCAGCTGGTGGATTCTGTCCCTTTTCAAACTTGTGGTCTGTGCTGTACTGCAGTGGCTTGTTCCAGGCTGCAATTTCTTTGCCTGTAAAGCCATCCCTGCCTTACACATGGTGGGCAATGTTTCCACATTGCTGGACCAGAAAGCAAGGTCCACATAACTACAGATACGTAGTCTAGCAAGCATGGACAGTGGTGGTATACATAGTTTGCAACTCACTGGGTAACTCTGCAGGCAACTGGGAGGATGCTGGACAAGGCAACTTGCTGGAACTTATACAGCCGTCTCTTTTCCTTACAGCTGATGATGATGACGCCAGAGCTGTCCCCTCCACCTCCACATACCCCTTTGCCTCAATGCCCTCTTCTGCCAAGTCATCATCTGATCCACCAGTCCACCTTAACTGCTCAAGAGGCTATTGTATGGCTCAGGCTTTAAGTTGTCATACAGTGCTGCAGCTGGTATGCTTAGGGAACAGGAGTCACACTGACCCTGAGCAGAGATTCTTTCGGCTCTGAAGGGAGAAACCCTGTGGTGCTAACATAACAAAGTGTTCATGTAAGTATCTGCCAATTCTTCTGACACTTTGACAGACTCAGGTTTGCACTCCAACATAAACTGTTATGCCCCGTACACATAAGCGGATTTTCCGTCGGAAAAAACTTGGATGGTTTTTCCAAGGGAATTACGCTTAAGATTGGCTTGCATACACACGGTCACACAAAAGTTCTCTGAACTTTCGACCGTCAAAAACGCGGTGACGTACAACACTATGACGAGTCGAGAAAATTAAGTTCATTGCTTCCGAGCATGCATCGAATTGTTTCCGAGCATGCATAGGAATTTTGCGCGTTGGAATTTGTACAGACGATCGGAACTTTTTCAGACCGAAAATAGAGAACCTGCTCTCAATCTCTTGCTAGCTGGAATTCTGCCAGCAAAAGTCAGATGAAGCCTACACACAGTCGGAATTTCTGACCAAAAGCTCACATCCAACTTTTGCTGGCAGAATTTCTGATCGTGTGTATGGAGACTTAAAAGTTCAGCAGGACAGATGTAAAGGAGTTGACCCTTGATCATCAGGTCATTGAGGGACTCAGGATTCTTTGTTCAGTCCTTTAGTTCACCCATGGAATGTAGTGTGTAGGGGGCTTACCACATCCATAAAGGAGTCTGCAGGTCTTTTTTGTAGTGACCTGAATTTCTTATGGTATACTTCTGGTGTCGGTTGATAATTTCCCATTATTATTTATGTCCTCATAATTTTCATCCTGCTTTGTTGAAAATCCCACATATGCTTCTAGGGCTTTACCTCTGAGCCTGGCACAAGATAATGAGCCCACTCCAAGGAATAGCAGATAAGTATCAATGTCACTATCCCTTTCCATAACTAGAAATTTGGCTGCATGGTTTACAGCCAAAACATACTGCATAACCATATTACCTGGTCGGATGAATCTCAGAGAGCCAATCATCTGAAAGAATAGACAGCCCGCTCGACATCAAAGGCAAACATATTTTCAGTGTGTATTTGAGCTGATTAGGACAAGATGAAAAATCTGATCAGGAAGAGACACTTTGCTATATAGCAATATAGTAATATATTCAGTATACAATACTATAATGTGCGGTATAATGTTATACAGCTCTATACTAATAATGTAGATTGCAATGTGGTGAGTAGGGATGAGCTTCGAGTTCGAGTCGAACTCATGTTCCACTCGAACATTGCCTGTTCGCCTGTTCAGCGAACAGTGAACGATTTGGGCTGTTCGCAGCAAATTCGAAAAGCCGGAACACCCTATACAAGTCTATGGGAGAAATCTAAAGTGCTAATTTTAAAGGGTAATATGCAGGTTACTGTCCTAAAAAGTGTTTGGGGACCCGGGTCCTGCCCCAGGGGACATGGATCAATGCAAAAAAAAGTTTTAAAAACTGCCGTTTTTTCAGGAGCAGTGATTTTAATAATGATTAAAGTGAAACAATAAAAGTGTAATATTCCTTTAAATTTCGTAGCTGGGGGGTATCTATAGTATGCCTGTGAAGGGGCGCATGTTTCTGGTGCTTAGAACTGTCCCTGCACAAAGTGTCATTTGTGCAGGAAAAAAAGTATTTTAAAATCACTTGCGGCTATTGTCGGGTCCCCGTAATACAGAGAACACTCATTGAGTGTTCTCTGCATTAGCCGATAATTAATTCATTCATTGATAAAAAAAAAAAGCGTGGGGGTTCCCCTAAATTCAATTACCAGGCCCTTCAGGTCAGACATGGATATTAAGGGGAACCCCGTGTCAAATTAAAAAAAAAAATTGACGTGGGGGTCCCCCTAAATATCCATAACCAGACCCTTCAGGTCTGATATGGATATTAAGGGGAACCCCGCATCAAATAAAAAAAAAATTGACATGGGGGTCCCCCTAAAAATCCATATCAGACCCTTTATCCGAGCACGCAACCTGGCAGGCCGCAGGAAAAGAGGGTAGGGGGATGAGAGAGCGGCCCCCCTCCCTCCTGAACCGTACCAGGCCACATACCCTCAACATTGGGAGGATGCTTTGGGGGTCTGTGACCCCTCAAAGCACCTTGTCCCCATGTTGATGAGGACAAGGGCCTCATCCTCACAACCCTGGCCGTTGGTTGTGAGGGTCTGCGGGCGGGGGGCTTATCAGAATCTGGAAGCCCCCTTTAACAAGGGGACCCCCAGATCCCGCCCCCCCTGTTTGAAATGGTAAGGGGGTACAAAAGTACCCCTACCATTTCACAAAGAAAGTGTCAAAATGGTTAAATAAGACAAACACACTTTTGAAAAATTCCTTTATTAAAAATAAAATAAATAAAAAAAAAAAGATTCCAGCGGTGCTAATCCACTCTTGCTATCCAGCGACGGGTCTCCGGGGTCCAGCGATGGATGATCATATCCAGCGACGGGGGATCTCTCAGTCCAGCGCTGTCCATACATCCTTCTTCTGTCTCCACTCCGGAGACACTGCAGAGATCCCAGCGCTGACGTTTCTTATATTAGGAGGGCGGGGCCACCCGTCACCTGACCCCGCCCCTCTGACACTGGAGAGGGAAGCCAGGGGTTCCCCAGTGACGTGTGGGTGACCCCGTCCCCTCTGATGTAACAGAAACCTGCGTTACATCAGAGGGGGCGGGGTCACCCACACGTCACTGGGGAACCCCTGGCTTCCCTCTCCAGCGTCAGAGGGGCGGGGTCAGGTGACGGGTGGCCCCGCCCTCCTAATATAAGAAACGTCAGCGCTGGGATCTCTGCAGTGTCTCCGGAGTGGAGACAGAAGAAGGATGTATGGACAGCGCTGGACTGAGAGATCCCCCGTCGCTGGATATGATCATCCATCGCTGGACCCCGGAGACCCGTCGCTGGATAGCAAGAGTGGATTAGCACCGCTGGAATCTTTTTTTTATTTTTTTTATTTTTAATAAAGGAATTTTTCAAAAGTGTGTTTGTCTTATTTAACCATTTTGACACTTTCTTTGGGAAATGGTAGGGGTACTTTTGTACCCCCTTACTATTTCAAACAGGGGGGGCGGGATCTGGGGGTCCCCTTGTTAAAGGGGGCTTCCAGATTCTGATAAGCCCCCCGCCCGCAGACCCTCACAACCAACGGCCAGGGTTGTGAGGATGAGGCCCTTGTCCTCATCAACATGGGGACAAGGTGCTTTGAGGGGTCACAGACCCCCAAAGCATCCTCCCAATGTTGAGGGTATGTGGCCTGGTATGGTTCAGGAGGGAGGGGGGCCGCTCTCTCATCCCCCCCCTCTTTTCCTGCGGCCTGCCAGGTTGCGTGCTCGGATAAAGGGTCTGATATGGATTTTTAGGGGGACCCCACGTCAATTTTTTTTTAATTTGATGCGGGATTCCCCTTAATATCCATATCAGACCTGAAGGGCCTGGTAATTGAATTTAGGGGAACCCCCACGCTTTATTTTTTTTTTTTTTTTTTTTATCAATGAATGAATGAATTGTCGGCTAATGCAGAGAACACTCATTGAGTGTTCTCTGTATTACGGGACCCGACAATAGCCGCAAGTGATTTTAAAAGACTTTTTTTCCTGCACAAATGACACTTTGTGCAGGGACAGTTCTAAGCACCAGAAACATGCGCCCCTTCACAGGCATACTATAGATACCCCCAGCTACGAAATGTAAAGGAATATTACACTTTTATTGTTTCACTTTAATCATTATTAAAATCACTGCTCCTGAAAAAACGGCAGTTTTTAAAACTTTTTTTTGCATTGATCCATGTCCCCTGGGGCAGGACCCGGGTCTCCAAACACTTTTTAGGACAGTAACCTGCATATTACCCTTTAAAATGAGCACTTTAGATTGTGAACGTTCGAGTCCCATAGACTTTAATAGGGTTCTAAAGTTCACACGAAGTTTAGGTCTGTTCGCAGGTTCTGGTGCGAACCGAACAGGGCTGTGTTCGGGCTCATCCCTAGTGGTGAGCTACATACTCTTGTGTATCCCTGGTGTTCTCTGTTATATACACTTAGATGTCCTTCTCAAGACTGGATATTTTTTTTTGTATCCTGCTCTTGCTTTCCAGCCTCTGTGTCACCCCTTTCTAGCTTTTTAAATTTGTAAGGCTCTTTTTTTATTTAACTTTTTTTTTCTGCTAGATTTGGGTGGTTAGTATTTATAGTATGCATACAATACTGTGCAAACATTTTAGACAGGTGTAAGGAAATGCTGTAAAGTAAGAATGCTTTCAAAAATATATATTTTAATTGTTTATTAATATCAATTTACAAAATACAAAGCAAGCAAACAGAAGAAAAATCTAAGTCAAATCAATATTTGGTGACTACCCTTTGGCTTCAATCCAGCATCAATTCTTATGCTTGCACACCTGCACAAAGTCAGGAATCTTTGTAAGATTAGTGTCAGGTGTATGATTAATCAATTACATCAAGCAGGTGCTAATTATCATCAATTTTGTATATAGGTTGAAACACCGTCATTAACTGAAACAGAAATAACTGTGTTGGATGCTTGACATTGGGTCAGAAACAGCCAAATCCTGCTACTGAGGTGAAGTTGTTGAAGACAGTTTCATGTCACAGGCAATACACCATAGGGAGACTGAGCACAGCAACATGGTAGTTATACAGCATCAGCAAGTGTCTACCAGGCAAATATTTCAAAGCAGACTGGGGTTTCAAGATGTACTGTTCAAGCTCTTTTAAAGAAGCATAAAAAACAGGCAACATTGAAGATTGTAGATGCAGTGATCGGCCAAGGAAACCTAATGCAGCAGATGAAGGACACATCACACTTACTTCCCTTTGACATCAGAAGATGTCCAGCAGTGCCATCAGTGCAGAACTGGTGGAAACCAGTAGGACCCAGGTACACCCATCTAGTGCCTGGAGGAGTCTAGCCAGAAGTGGCCTTCATGGAAGAATTGTGCCCAAAAAGCCATACCTCTGATGTAGAGAAAGGGCTAAGCAACTCAACTAAGCATGAAAACATAGGAATTGGTGTGAAGAAAAATGGCAGCAGGTGCTCTGGACTGGTGAGTCAACATTTGAAATATTTGGATATATATTTGAGACTTTTTCAGGATCAATGGTGTCGTCAATGCTGAGATTTACCGGCAGATACTTATCCTCATGCCATACCATCAGGGAAGCATGTGATTGACCCCAAATGTATTCTGCAGCAGGACAATGAGTCCAAACATACAGTCAATGTCATGAAGAACTATCGTCAGTGTAAAGAAGAACAAGGAGTCCTGGAAGTGATGGTTTGATCCCCACAGAACCCTGATCTCAACATCATTGAGTCTGTCTAGGGTTACGTGAAGAGACAGAAGGGTTTGAGGCAGCCTACATTCACAGCAGATCTCTGGTTAACTCTCCAAGCTGTTTGGAATAAACTACCTGAAAAGTTCCTTCATAAATTGTGTGCAATTGTAGCTAAAATAATTAATGCTGTTTTGAAGTCAAAGGGTGGCCACACCAAATATTGATTTTGATTTAGATTTCTCTTCCAATAATTTACGTTTAAGTTTGTTCATTTATAAAAATAAACTACTAATGTTTCTATTTCTGAAAGCATTCTTAATTTTCAGCATTTTTTTCACATCTGCCTGCAAAACTTAAACAGTAATGTATATTATATTTTTTTTGAGGGTAATGTGCAATGTATCAAAAGCACCACACATTCACACCCTTATTACTAAAAATGTAGCACCTTTCCTCCCAGCCTAAAATGACAGCCGGGCTGGAGAGTCGCCATTCTGCGTGGACATCATATGACATCCTCCCAGGATCACACCTTGCATGCTCCTCATGGGCCACGCTGCAGCACAATCTGTCACCCGCTGTGTACACCCATTGTGCACACCCATTGCGTACACCCGCTGTTTACACAATGGGTGGCTTTCATTCATGGGGCTCATTGTGTACTATAGTGTTGATCTCCCTGATTGGTCACGTGGCACAGATGGAGCCAATAACAGCCCATCTGTACCATGTAATTAGCTGTGGTCAAGCGCAGCTAATCACAATTGTAAAAACTGAATGAATGGACTTCAGAAAAATGGTTGCATATAACTAGGGATGCACCGATACCAGTTTTTTTAAGAGTACGAGTACCGATACTTTTTCTCAAGTACTCGCCAATAACGATTAACAATATCTATTTTTAGGGTCATGTGACAGTTTTTTTTAGACTAATGAAAACTTATTACATGAACCTAGACTCACGCTGAGGTGGTGCTGAATGACAATTACTCAGTCATGCAACACTGTACCCAAATGAATTTTGTGTCCTTTTTTTCCCACAAATAGAGCTTTCTTTTGGTGGTATTTGATCCCCTCTGGGGTTTTTATTTTTTGCGCTATAAATGAAAAAAGACCGAAAATTTTGAAAAAAAACGCATATTTCTTTGTTTCTGTGATAAAAATTTGCAAATTATAATTTTTTTTTCATAAATTTTGGCCACAATTTATACTGCTACATATCTTTGGTAAAAATAACCCAAATTAGTGGATATTATTTGGTCTTTGTGAAAGTTAGAGAGTCTACAAGCTGTGGTGCGAATCATAAAAAATTGATCACACCTGATGTACTGGTGGCCTATCTCATTTCCTGCGACCCGAACAAGTCAAGAAAGTACAAATACCCCCCAAATGACCCCTTGTTTTAAAATAGACATTCCAAGGTATTTACTAAGATGCATGGTGAGGTTTTTGATGTTGTCATCTTTTTCCCACAATTCTTTGCAAAATGAAGATTTTTTTTATTTTTATTTTTTTCCTCACAAAATTTTCAATGTAATAGGTTATTTCTCTCACATGGCATGTGTATACCACAAATTACACCCCAAAATACGTTCTGCTACTCCTTCTGAGTATTACGATACCAAATGTGTGAGACTTTTACACAGCCTGGCCACATACAGAGGCCCAATATTGAAATAGCACCATCAGGCGTTCTAGGAGCATAAATTACACATTTCATTTCTCAACCACCTATTACAGTTTTGAAGGCCCTGGAGCACCAGGACAATGGAAATGCCCACAAAGTGACCCCATTTTGGAAAGCTAACACCCCAACGTATATTCTATGAGGCATATTGAGTCGTTTGAATGGTTCATTTTTTTTCCAGAAGTTTTGGGAAAATGTGGAAAAAAAATGAAAACGCATTTTTTTACGCAAAGTTGTCCATTTATAAGATATTTCCAACACATAGCATGTACATAGCAAAAATGACACCCAAAAATACGTTCTACTACTCCTCCTGAGTATAACGATACCAAATATGTGAGACTTTTACACAGCTTGGCCATATACAGAGGCCCAACATGCAAGGAACACCATCAGGTGTTCCAGGGACACATAGCATGCACATACCAAGAATTACACCCCAAAATACATTCTACTGAGAAAAGAGTAAACAAAAGATTACAGGTTTTAGCAGCGCAGTTGTCCACAGGATGATAGCACTGGTCCAGGCAGCAGGCAGGGACTTGGTCAGCAAAAGTGAACACAATTTTCCAGGCAACAGGCAGGTATACTGTCCATAGTCAATATTGGCAGCAGGCAGGGATACTGTCCATATACAGTCCAAGGTCAGTGCAGGCAGAGATCATCAGCATTGCCAAAATATTGGTCCTGGTAGTAGGCAGGAACATGGTCCATCCATGTGGTGTGGTCAGTTCATGCGACAGGCAGAGGCATGATGGTATAGGTCCTACAGGCAGCAGGCAGAAGTAGGGCCTTGTTCAGGACAGAATGGGGATAGGGGTAGAGGCTTCTCCCACCCAAATCTCTTTGAAGCCTCCGAGTCTCCAGACCCTAATCTAGGAATGAGAAAACAAAGGAAATTGTCTTCTTCATCCAAAAAAACTATTCTGGAGCCCCTCACATATGTGAGACCCCTGTTATGAATCCCACTAGTCCACAGAGGGTACAAGATCAGTCCAAGAGGCAGACAAAAGGCATGGTCAAACAGTCCAGGGTCAGTTCCAGATCAGGCAGAGATATGTACAGAATCAGTAGGCAGAAGCGTGGTCGAATAACAGTCCAGGGTCAGTTCCAGATCAGGCAGAGGTATGTACAGAATCAGTAGGCAGAAGCGTGGTCGAATAACAGTCCAGGGTCAGTTCCAGATCAGGCAGAGGCATAAACAGAATCAGTAGGCAGAAGCGTGGTCGAATAACAAGCCAGGGTCAGTTACAGAGCAAGCAGAGGCATAAGGGGTTTGAAGGTAAATGGCAGGAAGTGAGGGTTGTGGTTACCATACTTCACTAATAATTCACTGAAGTATGGTAACGGCGGAAACAGTCACCTATGCAGAGGCCTGGTTGGGAAGGGCATTGGGCACAATGATAAGTGGTGTCTCTTCTCACTCCTCGTTTGCTGCACACCCGACATTTTTTCTGATGTCTTCGGCCTGTTGGTCTGGGAGGGATTTTATCAGGAAAATGGCGTTCAGAGAGTCTGCTAATTACATCGGATCGAATGTTTTGTGGTGGGCCGTTGGGGTATATAAGGGCAGTGGTGATTTCCTCCTGGTAGCCAAGGAAGGGTATGGGTCTTTCTGTGGACTTACGATAAATTACATATGTGTTGTATATGGCCAAATTAAAGAAATAAATTGAATTTTTTTTATACCACATGTTCTTCTCGTGGCAAGATAGGGTTCGAGCATCTGGTCGTTCAAGTCGACACCCCCCATGAACATGTTGTACTCATGGATACAAGTGGGTTTTTGTATTGGGCCATCCCTCCTGGTGATCTCAACAAAAGTGTTGTTGTGGATCGAAGAAAGCATGTAGACATCCCTTCTGTCCCTCCACTTCACAGCCAAAATGTCCTCGTTCCGTAAACTCGCCGCTTCGCCTTTTCTTACGAGGCTTTGAGGAAAGCCCTTCCGGTTCGTTCTTACGGTGCCACATGCTGGAGTTTGCTTTCTATGGAGGTTGCGGAACAGGGGTAAACTGGTATAAAAATTGTCCACATACAGATGGTAGCCTTTCTCCAGGAGTGGGTTTATGAGTTCCCAAACAACTTTTCCACTCGATCCGATGTATTCGGGGCAATTAGGGGGATGTAGCTGGGTGTCCTTCCCTTCGTATACCATGAAGGAATATGTATACGCTGTGGCTCGATCACATCATTTATACATTTTCACCCCATAGCGGGCCCTTTTGGAGGGAATAAATTGCTTTAGGCCCAGCCTGCCAGAAAATTTGATCAGGGACTCATCCACACATATGTGTTGGTCTGGGGTAAACAACTGGGGGAAAATCTGAGAAAAATAATTTATTAGCGGCCGAATTTTGTAAAGTTTATCAAAATTTGGGTCATTCCGGGGAAGGCACTGGGTATTGTCATTAAAGTGTAGGAATCTCATTATCGTTAGATATCTGGTCCGGGACATTATTGAGGAAAAGATGGGCATGTGATAGATGGGGCGGGATGACCAATATGCACATATTTCATTTTTATTGTTTAGTCCCATACAAAATGTGAGGCCCAAAAAATGTTTTAAACTCCTCCACTGTTAGGGCTCTCCACTTGTAGGGACGGGCATAAGAGGAGGTTGGGTTGCTTTCAATAAATTGTTGGGCATATAGATTGGACTGGACCACAATGGATTCAAGCATGTCCTCTGTAAAAATTAGGTGGAAAAATCACCTAAAAATCGGACTATCTTCCTCCTCTGAGGCTGTCATGGTACCGCTGCTGAGGACAGGCTCGTAGTCCACGTCAGAGTCACAATCTGAATATGAGGAGGAATCCGAAGCAGAAACCTCCCCGTTGCTCTCGTCGGCTGCAAGGATATCATATGCCTCCTCAGCTGAATACAATCTTTGTGGCATTTTTATTGATCACAAATGGCACTGACAGGTGACGCTGATCTGGCAGATGACACTGACAGGTGACGCTGATTTGGCAGATGACACTGACAGGTGACGCTGATGTGGCAGGTGACACTGACAGGTGACGCTGATCACAGGTGACACTGACGTGGCAGGTGGCACTGACGACACGTGGCGCTGACGACACGTGGCACTGACGACACGTGGCACTGACGACACGTGGCACTGACGACACGTGGCACTGACGACACGTGGCACTGACAAATGGCACTGGAGGCAGATGGCACTGGAGGCAGATGGGGCTGACAGATAGGGCTGACAGATGTCGCTGGCAGATGTCGCTGGCAGATGGCACTGGGGCTGGCACTGGCAGATGGCACTGGCAGATGGCACTGGCAGATGGCACTGGCTAATTGCTCTGGCTAATTGCTCTGGAAAATGGGGCTGGCCGATGGCACTGCGGCTGGCAGATGGCGCTGGCAGGTGGCACTGGCGCTGGCAGGTGGCACTGGCAGGTGGCACTGGCAGGTGGCACTGGCACTGGCAGGTGGCACTGGCACTGGCAGGTGGCACTGGCGGCACTGGCACTGACGGCACTGTGGCTGACGGCACTGGCAGGTGGCACTGGCAGGTGGCACTGGCGGCACTGGGGCTGACGGCACTGGGGCTGACGGCACTGGCAGGTGGCACTGGCGCTGGCAGGTGGCACTGGCAGCACTGGCACTGGCGGCACTGGCGCTGACGGCACACTGGCGCTGACGGCACACTGGCGCTGACGGCACTGGGGCTGACGGATGGCGCTGGCAGGTGGCACTGGCAGGTGGCAGGTGGCACTGGCGGCACTGGCACTACTGGCAGATGGCACTGGGCTGACAGATGGCACTGGCACTGGGGCTGACAGATGGCACTGGGGCTGACAGATGGCACTGGGGCTGACACTGAAACAATGTTTCAACTCACAGATCCTCTCTCTCCTCACACGCTGTCTCTGTGTGAGGAGGGAGAGACACGGCAATGGGAGATGATCTCATATGTTTACATTTGAGATCATCTCCCATTGGCAGCTGCGATCGTGCTGTGAACGGCCGCTTTGATTGGCCGTTCACGGCGATCTGTATTTGCCTGTCTCCGGGACACATGGCGAATACAAAACTTCCGCGATGCGCGCCCCCGGCGGCGCGCATTGCGGAAGTAAACACCAGGCCGTCCAGGGATGGCCAGGCGAAGGAACCCGCCTGCTCTAAGGCCGTCATTCGGCTATAGGGCGGGCGGGAGGTGGTTAAATACCTCAGACTGTTTACTTTCCAAACATGGGTCATTTGGGGGATATTTGTACTGTCCTGGCATTTTTGGCCCTCGAGAAATTAGATAGACCATCAGAACATCAGTATTGATAGTTTGTGGGCTCGATAACTTTCCTACAGACTAATATACACTCATTTTTGTTACCAAAGAAATGTAGAAGTATACATTTTGGCATCAATTTGGGAAGAAAGATCATTCATTAATAACAGAACCAAAAAGAAACAGTTTTTTCCCCAAAAATTCTGGGTCTTTTTTAGCTTACTTAGCAAAATATAAAAAGCCCAGTGGTGATTAAATACCACCAAAAGAAAGATCTATTTTTGTTATAAAAATGTCATATGGGTACAGTATTGCATGACTGGACAAACGTCATTCAAAGCGCAACAGTGCTGAAAGCTGACAATTGGTCTGGGTAGGAAGGGGGGTGAAAGTGCCGGTATTGAAGTGGTTAAGTAAAAATTAGGAATTCAGTTTACCTACCTTAAAAATACCACAATGGTCTAAAATGAGATGCAGAGATGATACAATTGCCAAATGCAAGGGGCTAGCGGGTCCTGCAGGAAATAGATGTGGTAGGATTACACAAACTAAAAGGTAGGGCATGTGTATTTTTTTTCTCAAAAGGGCTAACTAATACAGCTACCATGGCCTCCATAGACTTCAATGCGGTTTGGAAAATGTTTGGATTTTTCAAACTTTGAGGATGTTTCACAAAAATGGTCACAAATTGAACCCATGCAGATTCACCCAATCCTATTAATAGGTTTACAGTGGTGTGAAAAAGTGTTTGCCCCCTTCCTCATTTCCTGTTCCTTTCCATGATTGTCACACTTAAGTGTTTCGGAACATCAAACCAATTTAAACAATAGTCAAGGACAACACAAGTAAACACAAAATGCAATTTGTAAATGAAGGTGTTTATTATTAAAGGTGAAAAAAAATCCAAACCATCATGGCCCTGTGTGAAAAAGTGTTTGCCCCCCTTGTTAAAACATACTATAACTGTGGTTGTCCACACCTGAGTTCAATTTCTCTAGCCACACCCAGGCCTGATTATTGCCACACCTGTTCACAATCAAGGCATCACTTAAATAGGAGCTGCTTGACACAGTAAGGTCCACCAGAAGATCCTTAAAAGCTACACATCATGCCGAGACCCAAAGAAATTCAGGAACAATTGAGAAAGAAAGTAATTGAGATCTATCAGTCTGGAAAGGGTTATAAAGCCATTTCCAAAGCTTTGGGAATCCAGCGAACCACAGTGAGAGCCATTATCCACAAATGGCGAAGACATGGAACAGTGGTGAACCTTCCCAGGAGTGGCCGGCTGCCCAAAATTACCCCAAGAGACTCATCCAAGAGGTCACAAAAGACCCCACAACAACGTCCAAGGAACTGCAGGCCTCACTTGCCTCAGTTAAGGTCAGCGTTCATGCCTCCACCATCAGGAAAAGACTGGGCAAAAATGGCCTGCATGGCAGAGTTCCAAGGAGAAAACCACTGCTGAGCAAAAAGAACATCAAAGCTCGTCTCAATTTCTCCACAACACATCTTGATGATCCCCAAGACTTTTGGGACAACATTCTGTGGACCGATAAGACAAAAGTGGAACCCTTTGGAAGGTGTGTGTCCAAGTATATCTGGCGTAGAAGGAACACTGCATTTCATAAAAAGAACATTATACCAACAGTAAAATATGGTGGTGGTAGTGTGATGGTCTGGGGCTGTTTTGCTGCTTCAGGACCTGGAAGACTTGCCGTGATAAAAGGAACTATGAATTCTGCTGTCTACCAAGAGATCCTGAAGGAGAATGTCCGACCATCTGTTTGTGTACTCAAGCTGAAACGAACTTGGGTTCTGCAGCAGGACAATGATCCTAAACACACCAGCAAGTCCACCACCGAATGGCTGAAGAAAAACAAAATGAAGACTTTGGAGTGGCCTAGCCAAAGTCCTGACCTGAATCCTATTGAGATGTTGTGGTATGACCTTAAAAAGGTTCATGCCGTTCATGCTCGAAAACCCTCTAATGTAACTGAATTAGGACAATTCTGCAAAGATGAGTGGGCCAAAATTCCTCCTGGACGCTGTAAAAGCCTCATTGCACGTTATCGCAAACGCTTGGTTGCAGTTGTTGCTGCTAAGGGTGGCCCAACCAGTTATTAGGTTTAGGGGGCAATCACTTTTTCACACAGGGCCATGATGGTTTGGATTTTTTTTCACCTTTAATAATAAACACCTTCATTTACAAATTGTATTTTGTGTTTACTTGTGTTGTCCTTGACTATTGTTTAAATTGGTTTGATGTTCCGAAACACTTAAGTGTGACAAACATGCAAAGGAACAGGAAATGAGGAAGGGGGCAAACACTTTTTCACACCACTGTATATAATACACTGTTTGTAAAGTGTTTCTAAACCCAAGAAAAATATATAATAATGCAGCTTACCAGTGACTAAATGTGGTTGCTTCATTAGGTTTCCTTTTTTATAGGCTCTATTTCCTTTAATTTTAGTCTAGTGATCTTGGCGGTAACACATTTATTGTTCTGGGATGGCATGTTAACTTTCTGTACAGTATCTATGGAGGATTACAATTGTCACCCCATAACGGGACTACAGAGCATCTCCCATTCTTATCCCTCTAACAGATATAGCTAGTAACAAAGATAACTTACAACAGTCAGAAAGCACAGCAAGTTATCAGCTTAAAAGATTTAGATAGTTTTTCTCTTTATCAAGGATCCTATAGGCAAGTGGCAATGTCAAATGTCAAAGCGTTACAGTGTCAAAAATCTTAACTCATTTTAAAAAGTTAAACTTTATGGTAAGAAATATAACACTGTTATGAAATTGCTTTTCTAGCCTCCATTGAAAATTTAGTATTGTGCAATGTTAAAGAGGAGTTCCACCCAAAAGTGGAACTTCCACTTTAAGGTCTCCTTCCCAGCTCCTGTTTGTGAAACAGAACTTTTGGGGAGAAGGGGGGGGGGGCAGGTACCTGATTTTGACAGGTACCTGCTCCCACTTCTGATCTGGGCATCTTAGGCAATCAGAAGCAGAAGTTCTTCCTCCCAAAGTCTTCTGGGACATATGACAGGTCCTGGAAGACTTCAGGACCAGTCACAGAGCGCAGCGGCACTCGTGTAAGTGCAGTGGGCACTTGGCTGTGAAGCCACAATCTGTCATAGCCTCCGAGAGAGGACACGGGAAGAACACAGCGCTGGTGAGTGCACCTCTGGATCATGGTACAAGTGAGTGTGGGGTCTGTTAAGGGTTATGCATGACAGTTAAGACTGATAGATGTCTTGATAACATCTGGAAAATTTGTAGAAAATGTTTTAAATCTGTGAAACAAAAGCATCTAATTACAGCATTGGTAGAATGGAAGAACTATTAATTTATCATTGGCAGTGTTCCTGATTTGTGAAGAAAGATCATTAATTTGCAAAATGTAATAACAGAACCAAAAAGAAACAGTTTTTTTCACCCAAAATTCTGGGTCTTTTTTAGCTTACTTAGCAAAATATAAAAAGCCCAGTGGTGATTAAAAACCACAAATTATTAAAAGTTAGCAGCTACACTTTTTGTAGCTGCTGCCTTTTAATAAACAAAAATATGACTGGAACTTCACTTTAAGCTGGAAAATTATTTCAACAAAATTTCAGACAGAAAAATAGACATGAATCAATGTTTGTTAGAATTATGGCCTTACTGACAATGTCCTGAATGATGAATAAAAAAACTAAAGCTCACAACAATTCTGAAAATCATTTGATTGTATTTTTTTTAATTATTATTTTGTGCAAACAGAAAAAACATCACTTAGATGTTTAAGGGGCAGATCTCTGGTAAATTATCGACTTACAACTTAAAACTATAAAATAAAAATGTTATTTTATTTTGTTATACAAATTTACTTATGTGGTAAGAAAGATACTCTGCAAGTAACAAGATGCTAATTTTGACATCTGCATTTATCCTTAACGGAATTCCAGTATATGTGATTGGTTTCTGTTAAGGGTTATGCATGACAGTTAAGACTGATAGATGTCTTGATAACATCTGGAAAATTTGTAGAAAATTGTTTTAAATCTGTGAAACAAAAGCATCTAATTACAGCATTGGTAGAATGGAAGAACTATTAATTTATCATTGGCAGTGTTCCTGGTTAAATTGTTTCCAACTAATAATCCTTATGGAGTAACAAGACATTCACAATGTAACTAACTGCAGCACTGGTTTTTCAACAAATTGTAATTCACAGCTGCAAAGATTATTGTTAATATCTTTTATGTCAGTTATAATCCATGCATGTTCTGCTGAATATATGTAAAAATAATAACGATAATTATACGTCTAATAACATACACTGCATCAATGAAGATATGAAAAAAAAGCTGAGGGATCAGATTAATTTGTCTCTCAAATCAATTAAGTATTCAGACCAAAACACTCACAATACAGCAGGTTTTGCAAATTTAAATTTTTCACACAGCTTTGAAGAAAATATTAATACCTGACTGCAGCAAACTCTATTATTGGATAGAGTGGGGAAGGATTAAAATACAGTTATTTGTAAGCTTTTAATTTCTTTCTATGGTCCCATTGGAGAGTTTATGCCTTGCATCCTTTCCCTAAGATGTCCATAGAAGAAGTGGACAATGCAGTAGCCACTAAGACACGAGGGAGAGGACAGCAATAAGTACATTGTAAGACTTTCCCAATTCTTTCTACGGAAACATTATTTTTTTGTCTTTGTTCCTTTTGGACACATTATTCATAACTTCCTGTTAGGGATGGGCTTTATGTTCAGGTCGAACATGAGTTCGACTCGAACATTGGCTGTTTGCCTGTTCACCGAATAGCGAACAATTTGGGGTGTTCGCGACAAATTCGAAGGCTGTGGAACACCCTTTATAAGTCTATGGGAGAAATCAAAAGTGCTAATTGTGAAGGTTAACATGCAAGTTATTGTCATAAAAAGTGTTTGGGGACCTGAGTCCTGCCCAAGGGGACATGTATCAATGCAAAAAAAAGTTCTCTCGGATGCAGTGATTTTAATAATGCTTAAAGTGAAACAATAAAATTGTAATATTCCTTTAAATTTCGTACCTGGGCGATGTCTATAGTATGCTTGTAAAGTGGTGTATGTTTCCCGTGTTTAGAATAGTCTGACAGCAAAATGACATTTCTAAAGGAAAAAAAGTAATTTAAAACTACTCGCGGCTATAATGAATTGTCGGTCCCGGCAATACACATAAAAGCTCATTGATAAAAATGGCATGGGATTCACCCACAGGGGAACCCCAAACCAAATTATTTTTTTAAATGCCGTGGGGGTCCCCCTCAAAATCTATACCAGACCCTTCAGGTCTGGTATGGATTTTAAGGGGAACCTCTTGCCAAAATAAAATAAAAATGACTGACCCATGCTGCATAACGTTTGTGTGACCGGCAACTGCTCCGCTCCACTCGGAATCTGCTCATTTGTCTCTGGATGGTGTCTGAGCTGATAACGGTATCGTTCCGCCAGGACCTCCATTGAAGTCATACCAGTGAGCGTTGTATATTCGACCAAGAAGAGCGTGACACTAGCGGCACACACTGGATCTCTGTTGTCCTATATGACTGCACCACCAGATGATGGACAATACTTGCACTTTCAGGTAAATTTGTTACAGCTATGGACATATATCTGATCATTTGGATCCCTGACTTTATATATTATATGCCATAATCTGTGGAACTTATTCCTGACTGCACTTTCATTGAGCTTGATATGGCTTACAAAAAGGACATTTTTGGATAAAACTATGTGCATTTTTTGCCTGGCCCACATTCATCTACTATCAGTTTCAGCTGGGTACATAGGGAATACGGGAGGGAACATAGGAGGGGATGACCCTACATCTGTAATAGCAGTGTTTAGCATTGTTTTTATACCACATGTCTTGTTTTTTTTGTTTTTCTGTTTTGATCCTTTTTTACACATTTTTCTACAGCCATTTCCCCTTGTGTATGTTTGGTATTGTCATAGAAAGGACCCCACAGGTTTTGATGAGTGATTCACGTGTGGAGTCTCTTTTTACTGTTTAAGATGTTTGCATGAATTTTCTAATAAAGTTTACCATTTTTTCATTTATTATATTCTTGAGCTTTCTTGTCTTGATGTGGCATTCGTGAGTCCCCTATGGTCTCACCATTTGTGCTCCTGGGAAGGAAGCCCGTCATATTGATGGAATTATCCTCTAAATTGAATTAGATCTTTGAGTGGATTCAAGTGCTTTCCTTTATTATTTATTACATAATGAAGTTGGGGATAGCTTGCATTTCCATATGAACCCAATCAGGATGGTCTATTTTGGAGTATATGGTGGATAGTTGAGCTAGTTGAGCTGCTTGGTAGTACCAAATAATATTTGGGACACCCAATCCTCCCTGGTCCCTGTTGCAGAAGAGAGTCCCCTTGGAAAATCTATGTCCCTTGGATCCCCAAATAAAATTTATGATTTTGGATTGGAAGTTCCGAAGACGATCTTTAGGGATGGGTATAGGTAAGGATCTGAAGAGGTATAGGGTGCGTGAAAGTAGAGTCATTTTTATAGAGTTCACTCTGCCTAGCCAGGAAAGGCCCAGTTTGGTCCAAGTGGAGAGGTCATCCTCCAATTTCCGGAAAGTCCCAGGGAAGTTAGCTGAATAAAGTTTATCAACAGAGGCCGTCAAGTGGATCCCCAGATATGGGAGCACTGTATCTGCCCAGCCAAACCTAAAGTTGAGTTTGAGCTGAGACACCAACTGGACCGGTAGGTTAATGTTAAGAGCTAGAGATTTAAAGTAGTCGACCGACAGCCCTGAAACGTTGCCAAAATCATCCAATAGCCTATATACAATTGGGAGGGAGGTGTTCGGGGAGGTTATGAATAGCAAAATATCGTCTGCGAATAAAGCACATTTATGAGACCTCAATCCGCATATGACTCCCTGTATGTCAGGATGATCTCTGATTGAAATGGCCAGAGTCTCGATGATCATGGCAAAGAGCAACGGAGATAAAGGGCACCCTTGTCTGGTACCATGGAGGATCGGGAATTGGGACGAGTGAAACCCTTGCATGTTAATTGTCACTTCCGGGTTAGAATATAAGGCTCCTACCACAACACTAAATTAATCCCCATACACATGGGCTGAATGTTGGGAGACAACGTTCAGTTGAAAGAAAAAACAAAACAAATTGACGACATTCGTCCCATGTGTATGTCTGACGTGCATGCTGGAAAACCAGCATCCGACTGACTCCTGATCAGCTCTCTCAGCCAATCCCCCTGTCAGAACACAACAGCTCAGTAGGGAAGATTGCTGTACTAACCTTGCATGGTTAATACAGAGGCTCCAACCAGGGCTGACAGTTTTTTTTTTCTTTCAATCCCTGCAGCTGATGTTTCCCATCCCAATCACTGATTTACCATGCTTGTTCTTGTCAGAGCCTCTAGCAAATAAAATTACGATTTTTATAATGTCTCCAATTCGGAACTATGAAACAGAGTGTGTGTACTATGAAAGATTTCAAATGGGCCGAGACACATGTTTCACAATAATGTGTAACTATCTGAAAGAGACAGAAATGGTAAAATATGTTATCCAAACAAGTTTGCGTGCAGAGCAAATTGTAGCAGGACAAGACACCATGGATAAATGAAGAGCACTACATCCAACCGAGAAGGATTATACATTTCATACATTGGGAATGGCCACAGTCTCCTCTTCAAAGATAGGCAGTTTTCTTTGGTCGGACCATGCCCCTATTTTTTTGGAGATAGATACGGCAAACTGTATTACACCAAGAGGTACGTGGAAGTTAAATGATAATTTATTATATGATGAGGTTTGTATCTCGGAAATACGGTCAGCAATATTGAGTTTTACACAAGATCATATTAATGATAGCACATTGTTACCCAATCAATGGGAAACACTAAAATGTATAGTGAGAGGATTATTTATAAAGCATGGAGCCAGGCTTAAAAAAGTAAAGGGAAATAGAATAATACTGCTTCAACAGGAAGTGATAGAACTAGAACAACAACATAAAAATAATCCAATCCAAAGAATACTAATGTCAGTAACAGATAAAAGATTACAACTATGTACATTATTAAATGAACAACCATTAAACATAAGGGATAGAAATCATACACTATACTATCAATATGGAAACAAACCCAGTAAATTATTAGCTAGAGCCCTACGTCAGCAAACAAATGCTACAGCCATTGTGAAGATCAATACAGAAACAGGGTACATGGTATATGGCCCAAAAAGTATTCTGGAAATATTTCATATGTTCTATTCAGGACTGTATAATATATCTAATCAATTAGCAGAGCATGATCCTGAAGTCTATCAGCATAAAATAAAGCAATATATAAAAAATACTGCTATACCAATCTTAACATCAACAGAGGTAGAACAATTAGAAAATGAGTTTTCAGAAACTGAAATTTTGAAAGTAATTAATTTATTAAAAATAGGTAAAGCCTGGGTCCGGACGGTTTTACTCCATGGTTTTATAAAACATTTAAAGATCTATTAGTTACAATTATGAAATGGGCCTTTAACTCAGTATCATTATCTCAATCATTTGTTCCACAAAGTATAAAGGCATATATCTCACTTATACCTAAACCAGACAAAGACCACACACTTTGTGGAAATTATCGACCAATATCGCTGACAAATGTCGACCTTCGAATATACTCAAAAATTATAGCTAATAGACTCACTCCGAAGCTAAAGGGGTTTCTATCCACCTTGATCAAGTGGGATTTATAAAAGGCCAAGAAGCAAGGGATAACGCCCTGAAGACCTTGACGTTAATTGAATATGACCGGAGACACGCCACCCCATCCTGTCTTCTGGCAATAGATGCCGAGAAGGGTGGGATGGCGATTCTTTGAGGAAGCATTGAGACAATGGGGAGTTGGACCAATGCTTTTGGAAAAAATAATGGTCTTATATCAGAACCCTACAGCTAGAATAAGAGAAAATTGGCAGGTATCCGAGATAGTTACTAGAGCAAATGGAACTTGGCATATAACAAAGATATACAGGGAATTAAGGTAAAAATGGAGGAATATAAAATATCGGCATATGCAGTTGATCTACTAATATACATTACAAACCCAATAGTGACAATACCTAATATAACGAGGGAGTTTAAACGTTATGCTAAATTAAGCAATTTTAAGGTTAATTATAATAAATCTGAAACCTTGAATATTACACTTCCTGTTAATACTGTTGAACAGCTTAAAAATAATTTCTCTTTTAAATGGCAATGCAATGCAATCAAATATCTGGGTATCTATATAACTAGAGAACTAGAGAAACTCCAGGACTATCTTCCTATATTGCACAAAATAATAAAGATGCTTCAACAGTATGATAGGGGGCGTTTTTAATGGATAGGCTGTACAAACATTATAAAAATGGACATACTCCTGAAAATACTGTACATCTTTCAGACAGTTCTGATTTTTCTCCCAAAGAATATTTTTAACTCCTTACATAAAGCTATCAGGAGCTTCATATGGGCGGGTAAACCAGCCAGGATTGGAAGGGAAGTTCTAACTAGGTTAAAAAGGGATAGGGGTTTGGCCCTCCCAGACCTATCGGTTTACCTTGGAGCAGTGTTGTTGGCCAGGATTGTGGATTGGTTCCACAACATTGAAGGTAAGCAATGGGTAAAGTTGGAGGAGGAGATTGTGGGCATTAAATTGAAATCACTGCCATGGATAAAAAAGAAAATAGACCCCCTAGAGAAGAGATGCAGTTTCTGGTGGTGTCAACACTAAAGATTTGGAATGGTTTGGTGAAAAGGGGAATAGGATCCACTTATGTGGACCCAATGACACCCCTCTTCTCCAACTCTGAATTCTTACCAGCAAAAGATGCTATGACCTTCCTGAAATGGCAGAGAAGGGAGGACACAAGGATTATACAGATAATGGAGAGTAGTAGAATCCCCCGGTTGGAAGCCTTGGGAAAGGAGCATGAAAAGAAGTGGATGCAATACAAGCAACTTCAAAAATGTATAACTGCCCTTAAGAGAAGGGGGACACTGGATAGAACACCAACCCCACTGGAATTATTATTTTTGCAAGAACAGAAACCAATACATAACCTATCTACTGTATATAAATATCTAATATCTAATAGCAAAGAACCAGAACTGAGTTATTTAAAAAAAGGGGAAATGAATTAGGGATAGATATCCCCAGAGCCAAGTGGGACAAAGCAATTACACATAAAATGTCAATCTCTAGTAAGCATCAAGAAAGAAATTATAAATTATTTGTGAGATGGTATAGGTGTCCAAAGGATATTCACAGAATGAATCCAGAGAATAAAAGACACCTGTTGGAGGTGTCAAGGGGAGGTAGGTACAATGTCACTTATTTGGTATTTCTGCCCAGAGATTCAGAAGTTCTGGAAGAAAATATATAAAATATATTGAGATATGACAGGGAGTAATTTACAACCAGATGTATTGGTTTCAGTACTGTCTATGATTCTGGAATCAGTTAAAAAAATAAAGAAAGGTATATTAAAACACTGTTTTTAACAGCAGCAAGAACGTTTATAGCAAGAAAATGGAAAATGAGATAGCACCCTCAATAGAGGAATGGATAATAGAGATGGACTAGATGCGTTTCCTGGGAGGAGAGAATTGTGATCGAGAAAGATCTGAAAAGGCAGATAATGTTAAGGCAAAAATGGAAAGAATATAAAGCAACAACATCGTTACTATCAGTATGGTAGCATGATAACTCAAATTATGATAGAGGAGAGAGGGGTATAGAGGAAAAAGGGTTTGGTTTAAAGTGGGGGGGAAGGGGGAATCCTTTTTTTTTTTTTTTATGAATGAGTGTGATAGGGAAAGACGATCAGAAAGGATACACATGGATATTGAAATGTAAATAATATTTGAGTGAAAATTGATTATAATCCGATAATATTGTGAAATAGAGAATGGCTTGATAAATGTTGAATGAGAAAAATTGTAAAAAAATGTTTTGTTAAATAAAGATTACAAAAAAAATTGTAGCAGGACCGCATTCAAACTATGAACAATGGAGTTAACTATCATTCAAACAGGATAACCGCCAGTCTATTACTGATTGTAGACAAAAGCTGTAGCCAGTATTGCATTGTTCCGGCAATGAAAAACCAACAAGTGTTATTTGACCAGTTGAATGAAACAGGACATCGGGTATAGTGAAAATTCTATGCATTGTGTTACTTGCGGACAAAAAACATTAACCAGCCACACAAGAGACAACTCAACTGACAAAGTGGAATGGCTGAAATAGCTCTACTGATGAGAATAGAACTGTTCTACATTTCAGTATTAAAACAAAATAATTAACTCTCATACACTATTACAAGTCACCAGGTTAAGATCAAACTGTTTATTTTATATTTATATATATATATATATTATATACAAAAGAACTTAAGCATTGCAAAATATCATATTGCCTTCTCCCTGAAAACCTGAAAATAATAATTCATAATCTCAGAGTGCCATCTGATGGTCACATTGAGCTAATACTTGTACAAACAAATAGTTAATCGATAATTCACCTTCCAGCCTTAACTAGGTAAATGGTACCAACTACACCCTTTGGGCAGGTTTCTAAATTGTATTTATTTTCAATAAATAAATAGCAAGATTCACACGTTTCATTGGAAGTACTCATCATCCTTCACCACAGATCATGGGACACACATCCTCCATCTTGACTAGATGCAATTTTGAAAGAAAGCTAAACTCAGCCCATATCCACTCATTGGATGCCATCTTGAGGGTTTGGTTGACATCCAACTTAAGACCCTATCCATTTAGCCCAGCGATTCACTCCCTTTTTCTACTGAGGGTAACTGTAACGCAGGGCCGTCTTTTCACATGGGCAAGCTAAGCAGTTGTCCCCCATACTTTCTATTTCATGTGTGCCCACAGGCTGCTCTCCAGCCACCATGTTTATTTTCCAGCTGCCCCTGTGATTGGGCGAATGGGGACATGTGCGGCTTTCCTCTTCCACCTACCCCTTGGTGCTGACGTCATTGTCACGCACCGGTCAGCTCAGCTCCCCTGGTCCTTGGATCTCAAGAGATATGGCTCCATTTGGTAGACCCCAGCTTGACCTAGGCTGGCCCCACGTCCTCTCACACCGCAGGTACCACCATCTTTTAGACACGGTTGCGTTTCTGCCCATAGCCTGCAGCCATCGGTCACTACACTTCCAGACAGGGATTGCATCCTCCTCAGCATGGTCGCTGGTGCCCTTCCATGATCCACCAGCAAACCTTCTGGCTATTGGTTACCTCTCAATGCCTGTAGGCTTCCAGTTGTCAGTGTAGTGTGTATTGCAGTGGCCAGTGTAGTGTGGTGTGTTGTAGTGGTCAGTGTAGTGTGTGCGTGTGTTGTAGTGGTTAGTGTAGTGTGTGTGTTGTAGTGGTTAGTGTGTTGCAGTGTAGTGTGTATTGCAGTGGTCAGTGTAGTGTGTGTGTTGTAGTGGTCAGTGTAGTGTGTGTTGTAGTGGTCAGTGTAGTGTGTGTTGTAGTAGTCAGTGTAGTGAATATTGCAGTGGTCAGTGTAGTGAATATTGCAGTGGTCAATGTAGTGAATATTGCAGTGGTCAATGTAGTGAATATTGCAGTGGTCAGTGTAGTGGGTGGGTCGTGATGGTCAGTGTAGTGTATGTGTTGCAGTGATCAATGTAGTGTGTGTTGTAGTGGTCAGTGTAATGTGTGTTTCAGTGGTCAGTGTAGTGTGCATTGCAGTGGTCAATGTAGTGTGTATTGCAGTGGTCAGTGTAGTGCGTATTGCAGCGGTCAGTGTAGTGTGTATTGCAGTGGTCAGTGTAGTGCGTATTGCAGTGGTCAGTGTAGTGCGTATTGCAGTGGTCAGTGTAGTGCGTATTGCAGTGGACAATTTAGTGTAGTGTAGTGCGTGTTGTAGTGGTCAGTGTAGTGTGTGTTGTAGTGGTCAGTGTAGTGTGTATTGCAGTGGTCAGTGTAGTGTAGTGTGTGTTGTAGTGGTCAGTGTAATGTGTATTCCAGTGGTCAGTGAAGTGTTTATGGTCAGTGTAGTGTAGTGGGTATTGTAGCAAACAATTTAGTGTAGTTGGTGTTGTAGTGGACAGTGTAGTGTAATGGTCAATGTTGTGGACAGGTAGGAAAATGTACTAGTCAGTATAGGAATCAGGATAGTCAGTGTAGTGGACAGTCTAGGAATCAAGTAGGTCAGTGTAAGGGTCAGTGTAGTGGTCAGTGTAGGAATCATGTAGGTCAGTGTAAGAGTCAGTCTAGGAATCATGTAGGTCAGTGTAGTGGACAGTGTAGGAATCATGTAGGTCAGTGTAAGCATCAGGGTAGGAATCATGTAGGTACGTTTAAGGGTCAGTGCAGTGGTCAGAGTAGGAATCGTGTAGGTCAGTGTAAGGGTCAGTGTAGGAATCATGTAGGTCAGTGTAAGGGTCAGTGTAGGAATCATGTAGGTCAGTGTAAAGGGTCAGTGTAGGAATCATGTAGGTCAGTGTAAGGGTCAGTGTAAGGGTCAGTGTAATGGACAGTGTAGGAATCACCTAGGTCAGTGTAAGGTCAGTGTAAGGGTCAGTGTAGTGGTCAGTATAGGAATCAGGTGCCAATAAATATAGCCTTATTTATAATTTGCATTTTTATTCTTGTGCCTGATTGTGTAGACAGGGCTCCAGTGCACTGTATTGCCCGGGGGCCTATAATGCTCTTAAGAGGGCACTGCTATAACGTATTATTCTCTTGATGATATTTGTTTGTTTTCTGGTCATGATAGCCTAACTCCTTATGATTAGGTTATTATATTTTATCCCCGTTGGCATAATTTACAGATGGACTCTGCCCTCAATTCTACTGCAATGAGTTAACAGACTTAGTCAATTACAGATCATTGTCTGCCAGCTTTAGTACAATTAATTTGGGTATCTATGAGAGGGAACTAATTTCTTGATATAATATAATATATCTATGTTGTAGCAGCTAAATTTAGGAATTCATTGTAAATACAATCGCAGTGTCTGTTTCACAATCTCAATTTCACTGTCATTTAGGGTGTTTGTAAGTAACTTCATGTAAAAAAAAAAATTTTTTCTTTCTAGTTTTGCAGTCTGTACTTTCACCCAATTTTACTATGTTTAAAGGGTATTTTCACCTTTACAGAAAATTTTGTAAGGTGAACTTACACAGGTCCCCCTCTTCACGCCCCCCCCCCCCCCCTGCAGACCTGGACCACAGCACTCTCCATTCTAAACCCCAGTATATCCGTGCCAGGAGTCCGGGGGTTAGAAATCTCCAGAGCTGAATGTCCAAAATGCCACTCGTCTCATGGGTGGTGCCGACCAATCAGCAGTCGCCGCATAGCCTGTCCTGTCAGCTATGGAAAAGACACATGGCTGCAGAGAGGATTTCTAAGCCCCGGGCTCCGCATATACCAGTGCTTAGAACCAAAGATTGCCGCAGTGTAGGTCAACGGGGCCGGGGGACCTTGTGTAAGTACACCTTACAGATTTTACTTTAGAGGTGAACTTACACATTAAATAATATCTGAATAGGGAAGAGAATATAAGGAATAATTAATTGATCAGTTTAATTATTTTTAATAATTTACTTTTATTGGAGGCAGGGTCATACACCGATGCATAAAATTATCAATATAACTGACACAATTAATCAAAAATAAAATGTGCTGACATTCTGTACTGCATCACTGTGTGGATGGCCATCTTGGTTGAGGCAGGGCTTTGTTTACTCATGCCAGAGCCTCTAGCAAGGAGAACAGTAAGCCACATTGTACTGACATTACCAAATCTCACTCCAAATCTCATAAGACATTTAATGGTAAAAAAAGTAATTTAAAACTGCTTGCGGTTTTAATGTCATGTCTGGTCCCGGCAATACGAATGAAAATCATCGAGAAAAATAGCATGGCTAGCCCCCCCTGCCCATTAACAGCCCCTTTGGGTCTTGTACAGATATTAAGGGGAACCCCTTACCCAAATTAAAAAAAGGAAAGGTGTGGGGCCCCCAGGCCCTATATGCTCAGAACAATAGTATACAGGCGGTGCAAACAAGGCAGGGACTCTGTAGGTTTGTTGTGTTAAGTAGAATCTGTTTGCAATTTTGAACTGGTACACTTTTAAAGGGTAGCTCCAGTCAAAAAATAAATGTTTAAGCTTTTTGGAAAACATAGGGAAGGGTTATCACCCCTGTATAACTTTTTTGGCGTCCATCTTTTTTCATCTCCCTTCCTGTTGTCTCTTTCCGTTTGCAAGTAGGAGACGTTTGTAATTTGGAAACACAGGTTTCCGTTACATCAGAGGGGGGCGGGGTCACCCACATATCATTGGGGTGATCAGAGGGGGGTGGGGTCAGGTGATGGGTGGCCCCGCCCTCCGCAAATAACAAATGTCAGGCCGCCAGGATCCCCGCAGTGTCTCCTTCGTGGAGACAGAAGATGGATGGATGCGCTGCGCTGGATCAGATCAGCCATCGCTGGACCCCGGAGAGATGATCATCCATCGCTGGATAGCAAGAGTGGATTACCACCGCTGGAATCTTTTTTTATTTTTTTTATTTTTGATAAAGGAATTTTTCAAAAGTCTGTTTGTCTTATTTAACTATTTTTTACACTTTCTTTATGAAAGGGTAGGGGTACTTTTGTACCCCCTTACCATTTCAAACAGGGGTGGCCGGGATCTGGGGTCCCCTTGTTAAAGGGTGCTTCCAGATTCTGATAAGGCCCCCGCCCGCAGACCCCCACAACCACCGGCCAGGGTTGTGGAGATGAGGCCCTTGTCCCCATCAACATGGGGACATGGTGCTTTGAGGGGTCACAGACCCCCAAAGCATCCTCCCAATGTTGAGGGCATGTGGCCTGGCATGGTTCAGGAGGGAGGGCACTCTCTCGTCCCCCCTCTTTTCCTGTGGCCTGCCAGGTTGCATGCTCGGATAAAGGGTCTGGTATGGATTTTTAGGGGGACCCCCACATCATTTTTTTTTAATTTGATGCAGGGTTCCCCTTAATATCCATACCAGATTTTAAATGATTTTTTTTCTGCAGAAATGACACTTTGTGCAGGGACAGTTCTAAGCACAGGAAACATGCGCCCCTTCACAGTCATACTATAGACACCCCCCAGGAATATTACACTTTTATTGTTTCACTTTAATCATTATTAAAATCACTGCTCCCGAAAAAACATCAGTTTTTAAAACTTTTTTTTTCATTGATCCATGTCCCCTGGGGCAGGACCCAGGTCCCCAAACACTTTTTAGGACAGTAACTTGCATATTAGACTTTAAAATTAGCACTTTAGATTTCTCCCATAGACTTGTACAGGGTGCTCCGCAGCTTTTCGAATTTGCCGCGAACAGCCCAAATTGTTCACTGTTCGCTGAACAGGCGAACAGGCAACGTTCGAGTCGAACATGAGTTCGATTCGAACTCGCAGCTCATCCCTATTCACAAGTTACTAAAATGTACCCAGTTGTTCAAGAATTGAAATGTGGTGGGGGGCGCATGCGCGGCGCGGTGAGGAGAGGACGCATGGAGTGAGAGCTCCGTGAACCCGTGAGAGTAATATCACTCCCCGAGGGGATTTCAGCCTGCAATTTCGATCGGTTACAGCCTATACCCCTTGGGGATTCAGAGGTGCATGCCGACACGTAAAGATCGCCGTGGGAAAACTACTCAGAAGTCCCTGACTACTTACCTTCTCCGGACGAGGGAACAGAGCGGGATGTCGCAAAATGGCGCCCAGCCTCCGCAGGCTCCAGCAGCCACGCCAGGCCCAAGTCTCCCTCCGGCGTCCACCGCACCATCAAATGAGTACGCTGTGCACCTCACTAAGGCAGAACTAGATGCTAGCCTCTCAGCCATGTACGAAAAGCTGGCTAATAAGTTCCAAGTGGAACTCCATAAATCAACTAACACCCTGACACAGGAGCTGGCAGCGCTGGGAGGGAGGACAGATTTATTGGAAGCCAAGCATGATGAACTGCTGGGGGTTTCCTTTCAAATTGCAAGTCCCTCACAACGGAACAACCCATACCGTCACCACTTTGCAAGGAGGAAAGGAGTTGCTTATCAAACTCGGCCTGCTGGCTCCAGAACAACCTCAGAGGCTTCCTTCCACCCCTCGTCCTTCGCCTATTTGGGCTACTCCGTCTCCACAGCGGGACCGTAGACGACAGCGTCAAGAGCTCCGTGACTTGCAATTGTGATCATCTTTGAAGATCTCCAGGAAGAATGAGCTCCCTCTTCCGAGAATCATTTGTGGCGCTACCAGCTTTACTACAGGTTTTCCCAGGTTTTCATGAAAGTTTTTGTTTTCTCTTTTTTTTTCTCCCCTTTTAATATATGCTTCAATCACTTTTTTATTTGGTGTCGAATGTCGGCGCCTTTTTCACCAGAACTATTCTCACTGCTCACGCTTGAGTGTCCCCCTGCTCTTCTTATTTAGTGACTGGTGACCCCGGTCTTTACAGCTATCAGGATTCGGGCTCCGGATCTTGGACCCTGGGGTCTGGAATCGCACTGCATTCTAACTTGACAGTGCTTACGGAATAGAGCATTGGACTTTTTAGTCCATTTGACTGATGACTGTTGGTTCTTTTGTCAGGGGTACCCACACGTTTGGTTTTGTTTTTGGTATACCCCCGAAGCCATGGTGTTTTACTAATGCTTTGTTTTTCTTTTTCTTCAGGTGTTTTTTTAGTTTTTTTTTTCTTCTTTTACCACATGTGAATTTGTCTTTAGTTTTGTATTGGCTGCCCTGCCATCCTGGAATGTACTATAGTATACCCTTATTGTGCTTACTGTCAAATGCTAGCAGGGAGGGATATGTGTGTAACTCAGCAGGGGGGTCCCTGTTTTCGGGTTCTCCCCTGCTGGGCCGGATTGCTCTGGGAATTGTTTTGCACTTAGGTAAGGGTTCTTATCTAATATTAGCGTTCTCCTTTCTCCTGTCATGGGTCTTAAAATAATCTCCCATAATGTAGAGGGCTTTAATGCTCCTCATAAACGTAGGAAAGCATTTCGGTATTATAGACATATGGGGGGGGATATATTGTTTCTACAGGAAACGCACTTCTCAGAAACCAATCACCCTCACTTCTTTGACCGACATTACAGGCAACATTATTTCACTACTTTTAGCTCGAAATCTAGGGGGGTGGCTATATTTATTAGAAATTCAGTTCGGTTTGAGGTTAAACACGTCTATAAAGATCCCTATAGTAGATTTATCATCCTGCAGGGTGTGCTGAATGGTAAGGAGATCACTTTGGCTAATGTTTATGCTCCTAACACCTCGCAGGCATCTTTTTTTATTTCTTTTTTCCAGATTTTGGACAGATACCTCTCTCCCCATCTGTTGTTAGGTGGTGATTTCAACTTGGTGGCACATTCTAAGCTGGATAGAAGCTGAGTGGTGAGTACTGCTAATGCCTTTCCGAAATCCCTGGTCTGTCTGCTCAGTTCCCATCAACTACTTGACACATGGCGCGCCCATAATGTGGGAGCCAAGGACTATACGTTCTATTCCCATCCTCACGACAGCTATTCCAGACTGGACTATATATTTAGCACTCCGGTACTGTTAGCAAATTCATCTAAGGCTTGTATTATCCCTTGCCCCTGGTCGGATCATCAGGCGGTGTCGTTCTCGGTAGCACATATTGGTATAGCCCCATCCCAGGCCTCGTGGCGCATTAACGACTCCATGCTTTCGGATCCGGCCCTGGTGACGGAGATTGCGGAACAAATTAAGGAATATTTTACTTTAAATGACAAGGAGGACGTCTCCCCCTCTACCCTTTGGGCCGCTCATAAGGCGGTCCTCAGAGGTCGTTTGATCTCTATGGCAGCCACACAGAAAAAACAGAGACTACATGACATCTCCAGACTCACTGAGGAATTGGCGAAACTATATCACACGCATGGCCACTTCCATTCCCCGGACATATTTGCACAGATCCTGACTAAACGAGCGGAACTAGACACACTTCTCTCTGAGCAGACGGAGAAGGCGTTAAGGTGGTCAAGGGCTAAATTTTTATTGCACAGTAACTCGGCTTCTGCGATGTTTGCCAGGAAGTTGAATGCTACTAGGAGACCGCCACACACTTACAAACTCAGGAATGGTAGGGGAGAATTGGTCACTCATCCGGCTGAGGTTTTGGGACTGTTTTCTAAATTTTACCGAGACTTGTTGGCAGCCCCGATCCCCATGCCGGGTCCAGCTGTCAAGGATTGGCTTGATGGCCTTCCCCTCCCCTCCCTAACAGTGGAGCAATCTCTGTCTTTGAATGCCCCTTGCAGTACGGAGGAACTCCAGACTATCATTTCATCACTAAAACCCTCTAAGGCCCCTGGACCGGACGGTTTCACCTCTACATATTATAAAAAATTTTCACCCCAACTACTTCCATATTTAGCGAAATTGTTTAATTATGTTTTAAAAGGCCACACTTTTCCCGAGGACATGCTTCTCGCGAACATGTCCTTGATTCCTAAACCGAACAAAGACCACTCCCTCCCCCAAAATTATAGACCAATTTCGGTTATTAATAATGATTTGAAATTATTTGGCCGCCTATTGGCAAACAGACTTTCTAATATTATCCCCACTCTGATATCCCCAGACCAGACAGGATTTATCCCTTCACGCCAAATTACGGACAATATCCGTCTAACCACCAATATTATTCAGGACGCCAATTTATTTTCTAAAAAGGTACTACTGCTAAGCTTGGATATTCATAAGGCGTTTGATAGCGTCACCTGGCCTTACCTAGAATCCGTCCTGTCCAGATTCGGGTTCGGAGGGGCTTTTGTGCACGGCTTTAGGGCTCTGTACCATCGCCCCTGCACCCGAATTAAACTCCCGGGATGTTCCTCTGAGTATTTTCCGCTTGGTAGAGGGACTAGGCAGGGTTGCCCCCTCTCCCCCCTGCTATTTGCCCTGGCGGTGGAGCCGCTGGCCAGGGCGATATGTTTACACCCAGATATCAAGGGGTATTCTAAAGGGGATCAGGTTTTCACACTGAGTATGTATGCAGATGATGTACTATTATTTTTATCGGACCCTGTGGTCTCGCTGCCGAACCTGATCCCCTTGTTGAATTCGTTCCATGGCATGTCTGGTCTGGGAGTCAATCTTGCAAAATGTGCGGCCCTTCCTATTAACATCCCCAATGCCACTCTTGCAGGTATACAGGCGAGCTTCGGTTTTACTTTGTGCTGCGACTCGTTGCCTTACCTGGGTATCAAGTTGGCTGCTTCCTTACCTAAAATGTATTATGCAAATTATCCCAAAGCCTTTGCTCACGTCACACAATTATTGAGATCATGGGACAGTTATCGGATTTCCTTTCTGGGTAGAATCCAGGCCATCAAAATGACTATCCTTCCGAAGCTTTTATTTTTTTTTAGAGCACTGCCCCTATATGTCTCCCGGAACACGATTGATGGTATACAGAAAGAGATCAATCGGTTCGTTTGGCAAAACAAAAAGCCTAGATTGCACAAGACGTTACTTTTCAGGCCAGCGGTCCGCGGGGGTCTGGGGCTCCCTCATCTATGGTTATATTACCTTGCGGCCAGGCTGGTGCAGCTGGCACAGTGGCATTATCCCCCGGGTACGGTCCCATGGATCCAATTTGAGAGATCCTCGGTGAATCCGTTTTACCTCCCGGGCCTCCTGTGGATGGATGGGGTTCGCCCCAAACAATTAGCCACCTTGAATGGAGTGGTTGCACAATCCCTTCAACTCTGGTCTTTATATAAAAAGAGATATGCCCTGTGCCCACCCTGCCCCGGCCTGGCCTCTTTTTTGGGGGACCCCAGATTCCCGCCGGCTTTTTCGGCACCGGAGAGCTTTGAGGGTTGGTCTCAGAAAGACCTGGTTACCCTTGAGGCCCTTTCCCAAGAACCGCCGTTTTGCACCTTTGCTTCTCTCCAGGAGCAGTTCGGGTTGCCCAGAGAAGATTTTTATAAATATTTGCAGGTTCGACATTTCTACACCACGCATTACTTGAAGAGGGGGATTCCCCCCCCTAATGATTTTGAAAGGATCTGTAAGTCCTCATCCAGGGATCGTGGAAATATCTCCTGGTTGTACCGTTCTCTTGGAGAGGTACAGCTACCGGCTAAATCACAGGCTATGCTGGGTTGGGAGAGGGAGGTTGGCTTCGAAATGACCCCTGATGAATGGGAAGATATGATTTCAAACATGTGTAAATGCACGAAATCGTTGGCAGTCAGGGAAACTGCATTAAAACTGCACACAAGATGGTACTACACCCCTGCTAGGCTGCATAGATTTAGCCCTCTGGTCCCGGGGAGTTGCTTTCGCGGATGTCTGGAGCCTGGCTCCTTCTCCCATATCTTTTGGGGCTGTGGAGTACTGCAGCCCATTTGGCAGCGGGTCGCTGATAAATTATTCCAGGTTACGGGTTCTAATATCGATATCACGTGCCGGATTGGTCTTTTGTTTGCTGACATCCCGGGACTAACTCCCCCGGCTCAGAAATTAGCTCATACACTAGTCAATGCAGTTCACTGGACTGTGGCGTTGCACTGGAGATCCCCGGTTGTTCCATGGGAACAAGTTCTGCAACGCATGGAGTCGATCAAGCTCATGGAGCGTTTACACCACACTTTGCAAGACTCCATGCAGATTTTTGATCGTAAATGGTCCGTTTGGACTTCTCTGCGATGGATAACCCCTAGGCCTGACAGTTTGGCGGAGCACAGTGCTTAATGGCAGGGTATGTGAAAGTTTTCGATGACACTCACTTGTGGTAGCATTTTTGTTATCTTTTTAGTTTTTCTTTTTTCTGTTTTTACTTTTCTCTTTCTTTGTTTTGTTTTTCTTTCTATGTTTACCCAATGAGGTACAAGTGCTCAACAGAATTTTTCTATGTGATCTCTTGGTTGGGTTTAGCATATCAAACTTTGACTTATCTGAGTATTAAAGGTTTATGGATGTTCCATTGTATGCTACTCTCTATGGCTACATTTGTACTGGTTGACCTTTTTATTGTACATGTTTCAATAACCCTCAATAAAAAAAAAACGTTTGTAAACAAAAAAAAAAAAAAAAAGAATTGAAATGTGGTATTTTATTATAAGAACTTGAATAATAGAAATGTGAATAATATTATCTATAGTACCATTTATCTTTGATAGGTAGAAGTACATACATGTATTTGTATTATCACAAAATATACCTGAAATTAATTTCGCACTGTATTTTTAGTTAATAAATATATATTTTTGAGCAATATCATTTGTGTCACTTGTCTTCAAAATAGCATGGATAAATGAACTTGAATTTGTTGGTATTGATAGAAAATTGTAAGTTTCCCAAATCAAAGATTTGCATATTTTCATAATTACTGTTTTATTATTTCAGTATAAACATTCTGACACCACTTTCCAGATGTGTTCGATACAGAAACAATACAACATTCTACTTTTGTTGACTACACTAGAATGCGCTGTACTGGTGTGTCCAAGTAATTGGAATCAAAGTTATACACTGTCCATGCATTCTTGATGCAGAAAAAAATGTACTGGACTGCATCTGGTGTGAACAAGTCCACTTTCTCATCCATAGGATCTCTGAAGACAACCAAGTTATAAAAAAGCAAAGACACTTGCTGTCCCAGAAACTAGAGGGCATCATCCACCCCTGAAAGTGCAATGCATAAACATAATTCAGCCATCCTATTTGGATAAAGTTCAGAGAACCTGTTACTGTAAATTGGTTTTCTGACAAGGTCTCGGTCATTCTTCATCAACAAGTGATTTACGCTCTGCCATTATGGCAAAAGATCATCCTTCATGAATGAGCGATTTACGCTCTATTGTTATGGGTGTTGCTTGTGGTGTGGATATTTGCAGCATACTTTCTGCTATAGCCACCTTAATATGAATTTTGCACAGCCACATCCTTGTAAGGCAGCCTGTGCAATTGCATTGCTCTGCCACTGCAGACTGCATGCAGGCCCAAATACACCCTGAGCTTGGCAAGGCAACTTCTATCATGCTGGCATAAATGCATGTGCCAATTTCCTGGATTCTATCCCTTCACAGGGTAATTGGAAACAACTCCTTTAAAGTGTATTGACCACATGCTTAATGAATGTGACAACCTGTCAGGTGTCGTCATCCTGTGATCGTTGGCGGGTCTTATGTTTTTTCGGAGCATTTGCATTCAGTGCTTCTGCTCCTAAAATAATGTATAACACCGTAATTTGCATATTTTCATTGGACACTCTTTTAACCAGTTAAGGACCGCCGCATGTAAATCTACATCGGCAGAATGGCATGTACGGGCACAAGCATGTACCCGTACGTGCTTGCCTTCCAGCGGGTGGGGGGTCCAATCGGACCCCCTCCCGCTGGCTGCGGCGGTCCGTTTCGCTTCAGGAGTGATCCGGGATGAGGGAATGGCCATTGGCAGCGTCACTAAGCGATCGTTTTTCCGCTAGGAAGCTAGTTATTTTTTAGGTTCACCGCCAGGTTTTTATAGTGTTAGGTACCCCCATATATAACCTAATAAAGGTTTTAACCCCCTGATTGCCCCTAGAGTTAACCCTTTTACCAGCGATCACTGTATAAGTGTCACTGGTGATGCTGGTTAGCCAGTTAGTTATTTAGTTATTTAGGTTCCCTGTCATGTTTTTATATAGCGTCAGGTACCTCCATATAATACCTAATACAGGTTTTAACCCCCTGATTGCCCCTAGAGTTAACCCTTTCACCAGTGATCACCGTATAAGTGTTACGGGTGACGCTGGTTAGGTAGTTCGCTTTTTATAGCATCAGGTCACCCGCCATGTATTACCCAATAAAGGTTTAACCTCCTGATCAACCAGCGGGTGATATCAATTAGGTTTTAGGGTCAGATAGCGCTGCCTGGGGCGACGCAGACCCTAGGTTAGTGCCAGTACCGCTAACACCCACACGCAAAGCATACACCTCCCTTAGCCCCTGTACACACGGTCGGAGATTATGGCAACCAAATCCGTCGGATTTTGTCTGACGGATTGTGTCCGAAACTGTATCATACACATGGTCGGACTAAGTTGTCGAAAAATCCAATCTTTCAGAACGTGATGACGTAATTTTGTTATGATGGGACTAGATTCAGGCTAATAGCCAATAGCTTTAATGTAGGAATTTGATCTGAGCATGCGTGGCACTTGGTCCGATCAAAATTCTCTACACATGATCGGATTACGTCCGACCGGCCCAGTTGGTCGGGAAATATTTCCAACATATTGGAAAATTGGGTCTGATGGAGATTCGGACGGAATCAGTCAGATGAATACCACACACAGTCGGATTATCTAACGACATGGTCCGATAAGACGCATTCCGACGGATTCTCCGACCGTGTGTACGCGGCATTAGTGGTATAGAATCTGAACAGATCAATATCTGATCTGATCAGATCTATACTAGCGTCCCCAGCAGTTTAGGGTTCCAAAAAAAACGCATTGTTAGCGGGATCAATCCAGATACCTGCTAGCACCTGCATTTTGCCCCTCCGCCCAGCCCAGCCCACCCAAGTGCAGTATCGATCGATCACTGTCACTTACAAAACACAACACACATAGCTGCAGGGTTCGCAGAGTCAGGCTTGATCCCTGCGATCGCTAACAGTTTTTTTGGTAGCATTTTATACAATCGCTGACAGCCTAGGTGCTTTTTTACCTGTGAGTCTCACTAGTGTACCCCTAAATTTAGAGCCCAAAATGGCAAAGCGAAGGTACACTAGTGAAGAGGCCTACACATTTCTGAGCATGACAGATAGTGAAGAGGAAGTCACTGATCTGTCAGATTCAGGCTCAGAATACGATCCTGTAGAGGACAGCCGCTCCATGACAGATAGCTCTGACGATGAAGATGAGGTCCCTGCTAACGTCATGTGTACCAGACACCAATCTTCTGATGTTGTTGAGGTGCAAGAATCGCAGGTCCCTCGTATGGAGCAGAGAAGTACTAGAGCCGCTCATCCTTCTGGTGAACTGGCAAGCACCAGCGGCCTAGTACACCCTGGACGTACATCCAGCACTGCAGTATCTCGCGGTGACGTGGCAAGTCCTATAAGTGCAGTTCAAGCTGGCGAGGTGGCAAGCACAAGTAGTGTCCCGCTGCCACCAAGAAGAAGACAAAGGCAGGCCCGTCGTTCCCATAGTGCCCTTCCTGCAGAATTCGCCAATCCTGATTTGGTGCCCACCACTTCTGCAGCACCAGTACTTCCCCCATTCACTGGCCAACCCAGTATTCAGGTAGATACAGCTGATTTTACGCCACTTGATTTTTATTCGCTGTATTTCACGGAAGATCTCTATAGATCTATTGTGGACCAAACTAATTTATATGCATGTCAACACATCACCGCTAATCCCCAGTTGCCTTCCCTTGCCAGAGATTGGAAACCAGTTGCGGTTTCCGAATTTAAGACCTTTCTGGGCTTTTCCCTCAACATGGGCACACATAAATTCATGACGTTGCGGGCATATTGGTCCACACATCCGACTGACCACATGACCGTGTTCTCTAACTCCATGTCCAGGAAACGATACGAGCAGATCTTGCGGTTCATGCACTTCAATGGCAATGAACTTTGTCATCCTCGTGGAGACCCTGAATGCGATCGGCTCTACAAAATTCGGCCCCTCATAAACCACTTCAACCAACGTTTTGCAGACTTGTTTACTCCCCATCAAGTTGTCTGCGTTGATGAGTCCCTGATTAAGTTTTCTGGTCGCTTGTCATTCAAACAATACATTCCCAACAAGCGTACCAGTTACGGGGTCAAGCGCTATAAGTTCTGTGACAGGGCCACAGGCTATACATGGAGCTTTATGGTTTATGAGGGTAAAGATGGTTACGTAAAGCCAGAGAACTACCCTGACTACATAGGAAGTGCTGGCAAGATAGGGTGGAACTTGGTGTCACCCTTGTTCGGAAAGGGGTACCACTTGTACATGGACAACTATTACACGAGTGTGCCACTGTTTAGTCATTTGTTTGATCATCAGATTGGAGCATGTGGCACCGTGCGACCTAATCGCCGGGGCTTTCCCCAGCGGCTTGTAGATTCCCGTCTTAGGCTGGGGGAGAGAGCCTGCTATCAGTGTAATAATTTGCTCGCTATGAAGTGGAGATAATAAGAATATTTTCGTTCTTACCTCCCTTCATGCAGACACGACGGTCCAAATTCATACGGCGACTGGTATTGTGGAGAAACCCCTCAATGACCAGTTGTTGGCGCCGTATCTAGTTGCCCGTAAGGCCAGACGCTGGTACAAAAAAGTGTCCGTTTACTTATTTCAATTAGCTTTGCTGAATGCTTATGTGCTATACAGAGCTTCAGGCGGGACTTTAACCTTTCTTTTTTTCCAGAGAGAGGTTGTCACAGACCTTCTGTATCCAGACGGTTCTGCACCTCACCATTTCCAACCAAATGCAGTAAGCCGGCCGCATGAGAGGCATTTTCCTTATGCCCTCCCGAGTACCCCTACCTAACGAACCCCCCAAAGAAGATGCCGTGTCTGTACCAAGTGCGGATATAGGCGTGACACCCGTTGTTATTGTCCATGCTGTCCTGGCAATCCTGGTCTTTGCCTTGGTGAATGTTTTGAACGCTACCATTCACTAGTGAAGTTTTAGCGTAGGGTACAGCATACGGCACACTAACACTGGGTAAAAAGAAAGTAAAATAGAAAAAAAAAGTTGTCGTTTTATTGTTCTTTCTCTCTTCTCTCTAATTTTTTATACTTTACTGTTTACTGTGTTTTATTGTTAACCATTTTGTTTTGTTTTCAGGTACGCCATTCAGCTGCAGCATGGATTTATTTATCTTGACAGCAATAGCGTTTGCTCCCACGATACATAAAGCCGTAGGAGGTGATTTCACCACCACAGTTAAAAAAAAAAAAAGAGCATATATGCGGCATAATTTTTTTCGCAGGAGGATGCCCCCATGCTTCGGCATATATATATTTTAGGCACAGGTTGTGTTAAAAAAAAAATTATTTTTTACTGTTTTTTTGGCATTTGCTTTGCAGGTATGGTAAGGTTTTACTGTTATACTGTAATGTTACTTTGTTTTAATGTTAACCATAATTTGCTTAGCAGGTATGGCATGCAGTTGCAGCGCGGATTTATTTATCTTGACAGCAACAGCGTTTGCTCCCACGATACATAAAGCCGTGACTCCAGCTCTGTAGGAGGTGATTTGACCACTACATTTAAAAAAAAAGAGCATATTTGCTGAAGCATGGGGGCAGCAGGGGCGGAGGAGCGATTTTGCTCCTAATGCCGTGTACATACGGTCGAAATTCTGACGGAGGGCTTGCCCATGGAAAAGTTCGACCGTGTGTACGTGGCATAACTTTTTTGTGGGAGGATGCCCCCATGCTTCGGCATATATAAATGGTGCATGTATGCCCATCATTAGAAGTGGGTGGATGAAGGGAGGTATTCTAATGGTGGGCATACCCACCGATCAATCTCTTTTTTTTTTGTTCAGCCAACATGACTCTCAGCAAATAGCTTGGCGTGTCTACTTTCCAAAATGGGGTCATTTGGGGGGGTTTTGTGCCATTTTGGCATTTTATGGCCTTCGAAACTGTAATAGGTAGTGAGGAGTGAAATCAAAAATGTGCGCCCTTAGAAATCCAGAAGGTGGCAATTGGTTCTTGGGGCCCCATACGCAGCTATATACCAAAAAGTCCCAATTGGGGTGCAATTCCACATATAACCATGGCATGTGTGAGCAATATATAATTTAGTGACAACTTTTTGTAAAAAAAATAGATTTTTATTTTTTGTCATTATTCAATCCCTTGGGACAAAAAAAAAAATTCAATGGGCTCAACATGCCCCTCAGCAAATAGCTTTGGGTATCTACTTTCCAAAATGGGGTCATTTGGGGGGGGGGGGGTTTGTGCCATCTTGGCATTTTATGGCCTTTAAAACTGTGATAGGTAGTAAGGAGTAAAATAAAAAAATGAATGCCCTTAGAAATCCTGAAGGCGGTGCTTGGATTTCGGGGTCCCGTACGCGACTAGGCTTCCAAAAAGTCCCACACATGTGGTATCCCCGTACTCAGGAGAAGCAGCAGAATGTATTTTGGGGTGTAATTTCACATATGCCTATAGCATGTGTGAGCAATATATCATTTAGTGACAACTTTGTGCAAAAAAAAGTGTGTAATATTCCCACAACAAAATATAAAATATTCCATGGACTCAACATGCTTCTCAGCAAATAGCTTGGGGTGTCTACTTTCCAAAATGGGGTCATTTTGGGGGGTTTTGTGCTATTTTGGCATTTTATGGCCTTCGAAACTGTGCTAGGTAGTGAGGAGTGAAATCAAAAATTTTCACCCTTAGAAATCCTGAAGGTGGTGATTGGTTTCAGGGTGCCGTACACGGCTAGGCTCCCAAAAAGTCCCACACATGTGGTATCCCCGTACTCGGGAGAAATAGCAGAATATATTTTGTGGTGCAATTCCACATATAACCATGGCATTATATCATTTAGTGACAACTTTTTGTAAAATCTTTATTTTTTTTGTCATTATTCAATCCCTTGGGACAAAAAAATAAATATTCAATGGGCTCAACATGCCCCTCAGCTATTTCCTTGGGATGTCTACTTTCCAAAATGGGGTCATTTGGGGGGGGGGGGGGGGGGGTTGTACTGCCCAGCTATTTTAGCACCGCAAGAAATGAGATAGGCAGTCATAAATTAAAAGCTGTGTAAATTCCAGAAAATGTACTAGTTTGTAGACGCTATAACTTTTGCCCAAACCAATAAATAAATATACGCTTATTGACATTTTTTTTTACTAAAAACATGTGGCTGAATACATTTTGCCCTAAATGTATGACTAAAATTGAGTTTATTCAATTTTTCTTATAACAAAAAGTAGAAAATATATTTTTTTCTCAAAATTTTTGTGCATTTTTCCATTTATATTGCAAAAAATAAAAATCGCAGAGGCAATCAAATACCATCAAAAGAAAGCTCTATTTGTGGGAAGAAAAGGACACAAATTTCGTTTGGGTACAACATTGCATGACCGCACAATTACCAGTTAAAGCAGTGCAGTGCGAAATTGTAAAAAGACCTCTGTTCCTTAGGCTGACAATTGGTCCGGGGCTTAAGTGGTTAAGAACCATGTCCCACTAATAGGTGTGGCAAGCTCATAGTTGCACAAAATATATGGAGAAAAGCATATTTCCTCTCACCAAAAAATATGGTACTATTAAGACCTATCTGCCTTCATCCACTCACTTTAAAGCATCAGCAGGTGAGCTTTAGGCAGCATTTCCAAAGGCAGACAGCAGACATAGTTAGAGTCTGAGACAAAAAACATTCAGACTGTCAAACCCATAAAAGTAGACAGCATAGCAAGGGAGCCAGGACAGCACATCCAAAGACAGGCAGGAGACCCAGTCAGAATCTGAGGTAAGTCCTTTAACTGGCAGGACTGCAGACCTCCAAAATTATTTACACCATTGCATGGCGTCTGGCGGTTCCCACCCTGTGCTGCCCATCACCCTGCCACCTGTGACACCATTCACAGCCACTCTCAGACTGACGATAAAGCCAGGAGAGCAGTGCTTAAAACGACAGGATAAAAAAAATAATGGGAGATGCAATGATGACATTGCAGAGCTCTTTCAATACTACATCTGTACAATATCAATGCTGTTTAACCATCATTTTGCCTGGGGCCTTGGTACAAGGCACCCCGTTTTTAGAAAGATTTACCTTCAGCATACAGAGTCTTCCAACTCCATGAGAGGCTGAACATGGGGGGGTAGGTTTGGCGGGGGGATGAAGCAAACAAATAACTTACCAAGTGCAATCAGCAGGTGGCCTGATGCAGACCAAAAAAGAAGAACATCCTAGTTGGGGGAGGGGCTGTCTTTTATTGAGCTAGATACAGTTGGTCATGTGGGGCGCTGTAGAAGATGTTAACCCATTGTGTGCTGAAGTGAGGTGCCCATCAGGTGGCCAGGAAATATATTTTGCACCCTCTGTGGTCTAGGTGTGCTTCTACCTGACAATTGTGAATAAAGGATAGTATTCCCTTTCGCAATCAGCCCTATAGTGTTGTCATTTAGAGGTTTTACACTAGAGCAAAAGTTGTGAACATAAGCAGACTTTCACTGGTCAGTTTATTATTCTTTATTTAATAAGCAAAACTACAGCTAGCTCTAGTCTCAAAAAGCTATAGCTAACTCTAATCCTGAAATCTTTTTTAATATACTGGAGAAATATGTTGATAGTGAAAAAGCACTCACTAGATCTAATTATTTTGCTGTAATATTGGACACAGTACTTTCATACAAACATCAAGATGTGTTTTGCTATTTTGGTTTATGACAAATGTTTAATGGGATATACTGTGTTTGGTTTCTTTCTCTCTTTTCTTGTACACATCCCCAAAGAAATCTGAGCATCTTAATGTTGCTGCTGTATTCTTTCCAGTTATGAGATATTCTGCTGTGAACCCATCTGTTCTGGATAGATTTTGCTTTCAGATCTGCATTTTCTAATGTTGCATCCTCCTGTTTGCTGTCTTTTGTGATTTATACTCTTTTCAAAGTGATAATGATGGTAAAGTTTAATTTCTGATTTTTTATTTTAGGATAATGTGTTCTTTTTCTCTTTTTTTTTTTTTGAATAATGGCTGTTCTGAATTTTCTTTCTCAATAAATGGCATGTGCAAATAGATCTATTTTTACCCACATTATCTAACCAGTATAACATAAATCGTGTCTCTAGTTACAATTAAATAATAACTGAATTCTCAAAATATCTTTACCTTAAAGCATTGCATAAATTGCATCAAGAGTTTTGTGGGCTCTAATTATATATGTCTGCACAAAATAAAAAAAGAACATATTTATTACATCTTTCTTATGCAAACACATTCCCTATGTTTTACAATTCTTCAGGTAGAAAGAAAATACCTGTTGATCCTATAATACTTTTGTGTACCGACTATACTGCTTCTGTTTCACTCAGTCTGAAGTAATTTTATCAGCCCTGCCCAGGTCTCCTCCATAGACAACAAAACAACTCCCGCATTTATGGAGATGAGGAGAGGGGGAGGTGTTCTGTAGTCCAGAAGAGTGCAAAAAACACAGTTCGAAATTTCAATTCAGCAGAGGCACTGAGGATGATTTTGTCTCTATAAGGAAGCTTAACCACTTGAGACCCGCGCTATAGCCGAATGACGGCTACAGCGCGGACCTCCTTTGCCGGGACGACGTCTATTGACGTCGTCCCGTGCACGAGCGGCCTGCGTGCCCCCTGAGGGGCGCGCGCGCCACGCTCTGTGATCGGCGAGTCTATGAGACTCACCTGATCACTGATCCGAGCAAGGGGTCGATCCTGACCCCTTATCACGTGATCAGCTGTCAGCCAATGACAGCTGATCACGTGATACAACGGAGCCGGTAATCGGCTATTATTCCTCCTCGCGCTGACAGCGCGAGGAGAAAAAAAAAGAGCCGATCACCGGCGGCCGTGATCGGGACATCAGTTCCGATCACGGCCAGCCCTGCCAGTGCCCACCTGCCCCCTGCCAGTGCCACCTCATTAAAAAATAAGTGCCCCCCGTCAGTGCCACCCAGCAGTGCCCATAGTGCCACCCAGCAGTGCCCACAGTGCCACCCAGCAGTGCCCACAATCTGCCTCAACAAAGGTGCTGCACCCCAGTGCCACATATCCGTGCCCATCAGTGTCATCTACCAGTGCCCATCAGTGCCCAGCAGTGCCGCCCATCAGTGCCCAGCAGTGCCACCTATCAGAGCCACCTATCAGTGCCACCTATCAGTGCCCATCAGTCCCATCTATCAGTGGTACCTATCAGTGCCCCTTAGTGCCACCCATCCGTGCCACCCATCCGTGCCATCTTATCTGTGCCCATCTTTGCCCATCAGTGCCGCCTTATCTGTGCCCATCGGTGCCGCCTTATCTGTGCCTATTAGTGTCGCCTTAACTATGCCTATCAGTGCCCACCAATGCAGCCTATCAGTGCCCACCAATGCAGCCTATCAGTGCCCACCAGTGCAGCCTATCAGTGCCGCCTCATCAGCGCACTTCAATGAAGGAGAAAAATTACCTGTTTGCAAAATTTTATAATTTTTATAAACATTATTTTATTTTTTTTGCATCTTTTTTTTGTTTGTTTAGCAAAAAATAAAACTCCCAGCTGTAATTAAATACCACCAAAAGAAAGCTCTATTTGTGGGAAAAAAATTATAAAATTTTAATTTGGGTACAGTGTTGTATGCCCGCACAATTGTCATTCAAAGTGCATCAGCGCTGAAAGCTGAAAATTGGTCTGGGCAGGAGGGGGGTTTAAGTGCCCAGTAAGCAAATGGTTAAAAAATAATGTGACTATAGACACTCAGAGTACAATCACATTCAAATCTATGAAATCTCACTGCACAAACAAAGCCAACCCTCAAAAATATTTTAGCCCAGAGAAGATAAAAGCATAGGAGGCTGTGCTGCGGTAAGTAAACATAATATAGAAGTAGTATTTATCAAAAATGAACTTTTCATTCAAAAAAAATGTTTTTCTTATTTTTTTTAACCACCTGGCATCCACGCTATGGCCGAATGATGGCCACAGCATGTATGTGAATTCTTGGGAGGCTGTCATATGACGGCTTCCCCTGTGCACGCTCCCTGCGCGTGCCCTGTGGAGCGCGCTGTGATCACTGAATCACTGAGACTCTGATCTGATTAAGGGCCGGTCCTGGCCCCTTACCATGTGATCAGCTTCAGCCAATGACAGCTGATCACATGATCAAAACAAAAGCTCGGTGATCTTTTTTTTTTCTCCTCATGCTGACAGCAGAGGAGGAAAAAAAAAGCCAATCACTGGCTCACCTTAAAGGGACATCCGTCCCGAAACAGAAGAGGCAATTATGCCTCATAATGGAATAGGCAATTATGCCTCATAATTGCCACCTATCAATGCCCACAAGTGCCACCTATCTATGCCCACAAGTGCCACCTATCTATGCCCACCAGTTTTAAAATTGTATAACAAAATAAAATATATATTTTTTTAATTCAGTCTTTTTACATTTTTTTAACAAAAAAATTAAAATCGCACAGGTGATCAAATACCTAAAATTTTCAGACAACAAAATCCGATCACATAAATTCCAATCGTGTGTAGACAATTCCAACTGACAAAGTGCCACACATGCTCAGAATAAACTAATGCCGCGTACACACGACCGGACTTTTCAACATCAAAAGTCTGACGGAATGATTCCGGCAGACTATTCGATCGTGTGTGGGCTGCAGCGGACTTTTGATTCGCAAAAGTCTGACAGACTTTAGAAATGGAACATGTTTCAAATTTTTCCGCCAGAACTCTGCCGGACCCAGTTCCTACCGAGAAATCCGCTCGTGTGTATGCTAGTCCGACGGACAAAAACCGACGCTAGGGCAGCTATTGGCTACTGGCTATGAACTTCCTTATTCTAGTCCAGTCGTACGTCATCACGTTCGAATCCGTTGGACTTTGGTGTGATTGTGTGTGGCCAAGTCCGTTCATTCGGAAAGTCCATCAGAACTCTGTCAGAACTCCGTCAGAACTCTGTCGAAAGTCTGTCGGACCTAAGTCTGGTCGTGTGTACGCGGCATTAGAGACAAAAGCTATTGGCTACTGGCCCGTTTAAAGTCCCAATGTACGTGTTTGACGTCACCTCGTTCAGAATGATCGGATTTTCTGACAACTGTGTGCGACCGCGTGTATGCAACACAAATTTCGGCCAAAATCCATCAGAAAAAATCAGATGGATTTTGTTGTCAGAATGTCCAACCGTCTGTATGGGTCAAAACACATCAAAATTCCTGCTAAAGTTCTGTGTGTGAATGAGGTAGTGAGGTTCATGCACATGGGTGCTGGGGCCTGTACATTGTGAATCAGTGGCTTGTTTATGTGGCTGGAGCCACCTGGAAACCTGGAACTGTGTGTATGCAGCCTATGTTACCGGGATGCAGCAGCTGTAAGAACACAGCCACAGGTCCTAATTTGACAGGTGTGTGCAAGTGTATGGACCCATAACAAAGCAGTGTGCATTTAGGGCCACTCACCACTACCCACAACAGAAGCCGTGGCTAAGGGTGTACACATGTTATGACCACGATGCTATGCTTCACAGCCATGCCAGACAGTATAGAAAGCAAAGCACATATGAACAAATCCTAATTACAGTTTTTAAACTAAATTGTTCTTTCTTTCTTTAGAATTTTAATAATTTTTTAATTTATTTATTTACATTTTTTGTAACTACCCTGTTGAAGGGCTTTAGCAAAATATCATGGGTCTAAACATATCCTTGATGTCTCACATTTATGCAAAAACAAACACAAATGTCACTCCAAGGAGGTAGCCTATTTGTAAAGCCGCGTACACACGGGCGGACTGTCTGGCCAACTTAGTCCGTCAGACAATCCGACGGACAGTCCGTCATACTTTCGAATGAACGGACTTGCCCACACACGGCACTTTTTGAGCGGACTAATACGGCGGACTAAGTCCGCCATACTATCCGCCCTACTTTTGAAATGAACGGACTCGCCCCCACACGCGGAGAAAAGTCCGCTCATTTGGAGCGCGTATCCAGGTAGGCATGGCCCGCGACGGAGACATCGCTGACCCCGCCGCCTGGTATGGACCTAAAGGGGAACCCCAACGCCGAAAAAAAATCGGCGTGGGGTCCCCCCTAAGTCCACAACAGACCCTTGTCCGAGCACGCTACCCGGCCGGCCAGGAAAGGGGGGCGAGCGAGCGCCCCCCCTCCTGACTCGTACCAGGCCGCGTGCCCTCAACGTGGGGGGTGCCTTGGGGAAGGGGGGGCCGCGCGGCCCCCCCACCCCAAAGCACCTTGCCCCCATGTTGATGAGGACAAGGGCCTCTTCCCGACAACCCTGGCCGTTGGTTGTCGGGGTCTGCGGGCGGGGGGCTTATCGGAATCCGGGAGCCCCCTTTAATAAGGGGGCCCCCGGACACGGGCCCCCCACCCTATGTGAATGAGTATGGGGTACAATGTACCCCTACCCATTCACCTGTGAAAAAAAGTACAAAAAAAACACAACACAGGGTTAAAATATTTTATTGCACAGCTCCGGGGGTCTTCCGTCTTCGGGGGTCTTCTCGCCGGACTCCTCCGCTATCTTCTTGTAGCTCTTTTGCTAGCAGAGGAGTCCGGCTTTCTTCCTCGCCGCCGGCCTCTTCTCCCGACTTCGGGGGTCTTGTCCCCCTCTTCGGTTCTTCTGCCGGGCCACCGCGCCTTCTTATAGCTCTTTTACAGGCGGTGGCCCGGTCTTCTGTTGCCGCCGCCGTCGCCGCCGCCTTCCGTTCTTCTTCTTCTTCTTCTTCTTCTCCAGGAGATGTTGCCTCGACGATCTCTCCGGCCGGAATGCCAGAGCCGCGCTGCGCGGCCACTTATATAGTGACAATGGGGCGGTGTCACATGGCTTTATGTCACATGGGTTGGTCACATGGGTTGATGTCACATGGGGACTATGACATCGTAAGGGGGCGGGGTCACCATGTGACCAACCCATGTGACATAAAGCCATGTGACACCGCCCCATTGTCCCTATATAAGTGGCCGCGCAGCGCGGCCCTGGCATTGTGGCCGGAGAGATCGTCGAGGCAACATCTCCTGGAGAAGAAGAAGAAGAAGAAGAAGAAGAAGAAGAAGAACGGAAAGCGGCGGTGACGGCGGCGACAGAAGACCGGGCCACCGCCTGCAAAAGAGCTATAAGAAGGCGCGGTGGCCCGGCAGAAGAACCGAAGAGGGGGACAAGACCCCCGAAGTCGGGAGAAGAGGCCGGCGGCGAGGAAGAAAGCCGGACTCCTCCGCTAGCAAAAGAGCTACAAGAAGATAGCGGAGGAGTCCGGCGAGAAGACCCCCGAAGACGGAAGACCCCCGGAGCTGTGCAATAAAATATTTTAACCCTGTGTTGTGTTTTTTTTGTACTTTTTTTCACAGATGAATGGGTAGGGGTACATTGTACCCCATACTCATTCACATAGGGTGGGGGGCCAGTATCCGGGGGCCCCCTTATTAAAGGGGGCTCCCGGATTCCGATAAACCCCCCGCCCGCAGACCCCGACAACCAACGGCCAGGGTTGTCGGGAAGAGGCCCTTGTCCTCATCAACATGGGTACAAGGTGCTTTGGGGTGGGGGGGCCGCATGGCCCCCCTTCCCCAAGGCACCCCCCCATGTTGAGGGCACGCGGCCTGGTGCGGCTCAGGAGGGGGGCGCTCCCTCGCCCCCCTTTCCTGGCCGGCCGGGTAGCGTGCTCGGACAAGGGTCTGTTGTGGACTTGGGGGGACCCCACGCTGATTTTTTTCGGCGTTGGGGTTCCCCTTTAAGTCCATACCAGGCGGCGGGGCCAGCGACGTCTCCGTCGCGGGCCCCGCCTACCTGGATACCCGCTCGAAATGAGCGGACTTTTCTCCGGGCGGGAAAAGTCTGCTCATTTCAAAAGTACGGCGGACTGGCACATACACGGGCGGATTGTCCGCCGAAATGCGAGTCCAGCGGACAGTATTTCCAACATTCCGAAATACTTAGTCCACCAGACTGTCCGCTGAAAAAGTCCGCTGAAGCCCACACACGAGCAGACTGTCCGCTGAAATGTGTTTCAGCGGACTAAGTTGGACAGACAGTCCGCCCGTGTGTACGCGGCCTAACCCAGCGCAAAAAAGTCCCACCAGTATAAGAGTCTTTCCACAAGTGATTGCTGGATAGCTAACAACTATGCATGATGAAGAAATTCACTGTCAGAAGTTTATTCTATCCTTCTTGCAAACTCTAGAATATTCTTGCTGGTGTATAAAAAAATGGATGGAGGAGAGTGTGCCACATCTAAGTGCAGAAATAATTAGGAAAACAATGGTAGTCAAGAAGAGGTAAGTATTGCACTCAGAAACTAATTGATGAAACCAGCATATTCATATGTAATATAGCAATAAATATAGGCTGAAAAAGGAAAAGGAGACTTTCTAAGTATAGTATTGATGATTGACCAATAATGATGTATAGAAGGTAGGTATTGCACTCATAGATAGATATCACGTGTCAATAGGTACTCGGTGATGCGTCATTAAGTAGCAAGTTCATAAGTTGTAAAAGTGGATAGGCAAAATGTGTCAATCCGGATTAGGTGATTATTTTTAAATCACACCAGAGATGGAAACAAGGATAAAGGATACCTGTGCACTCTCCAAGCACAGTACTGTATTTGTGACACAAACATTGATGAATAAGAAGAATGGTAAGTTTTGTACTCATGTGAGCAGGTGGATACAGAATGTAAATGGGTGTTATGATACAACAATCACAAATATCAGCTTCACAATATCCTTCAATAGATATAAAACAAACAAAAAAAGGGACTCTAATGCCCTGTAGACACAATCGGGTTTTCAGACAACAAAACCGTGGAATTTTTTCCTTTGGATGTTAGCTCAAACTTGTCTTGCATACACACGGTCACACAAATGTTGTCGGAAATTCCGAACATCAAGAATGTGGTGGCGTACAACACGTACGACGGGACTATAAAAAGGAAGTTCAATAGTCAGTGCACCACCCTTTGGGCTCCTTCTGTTAATCTCGTGTTTATCTCATGTTATGCCGCGTACACACGATCAAACAAGCGGGTGGAAAAGTCCAGCAAACTCAAGTCTGCCAAACAATCCCCCCGTGTGTAGCCTCCGGCATACTTTTTTGACCCGAAAGTATGGCGGACTTAGAAAGTAGTTTTACACTCCAATCTTCCCGCCGGACTCGCATTTCACCGGACAATCCGGCCGTGTGTATGCCAGTCCGCCGTACTTTTGAAATGAGCTGACTTTTCCCACCCGGAGAAAAGTCTGCTTATTTCGAGCGGTCTCCAGGTAGGCGGGGCCCGCGAAGGAGACGTCGCTGGCCCCGCCGCCTGGTATGGACTTAAAGGGGAACCCCAACGCCGAAAAAAATCGGCGTGGGGTCCCCCCAGGTCCACATCAGACCCTTGTCCGAGCACGCTACCCGGCCGGCCAGGAAAGGGGGGGACTAGCGAGCGCCCCCCCTCCTGAGCCGTACCAGGCCGCGTGCCCTCAACATGGGGGTGCCTTGGGGAAGGGGGGGCCGCGCGGCCCCCCTACCCCAAAGCACCTTGTCCCCATGTTGATGAGGACAAGGGCCTCTTCCCGACAACCCTGGCCGTTGGTTGTCGGGGTCTGCGGGCGGGGGCCTTATCGGAATCCGGGAGCCCCCTTTAATAAGGGGGCCCCCGGATACGGGCCCCCCACCCTATGTGAATGAGTATGGGGTACAATGTACCCCTACCCATTCACCTGTAAAATAAAAGTACAAAAAAACACAACACACAAGATAAAATAGTTTATTGCACAGCTCCGGGGGTCTTCCATCTTCGGGGGTCTTCTCGCCGGACTCTTCCGCTATCTTCTTGTAGCTCTTTTGCTAGCGGAGGAGCCTTGTCTTCTTCCGACTTCGGGGGTCTTGTCCCCCTCTTCGGTTCTTCTGCCGGGCCACCGCGCCTTCTTCTAGCTCTTTTACAGGCGGTGGCCCGGTCTTCTGTCGCCGCCGCCGCCTTCCGTTCTTCCATTCTTCTGTTCTTCTTCTTCTTCTTCTTCTTCTTCAGATGTTGCCTCGCCGAGTCCTCCGCTCACAATGACGGGGACCGGGCACACGGCGACTTATATAGGGACAAGGGGCGGGGTCTTCGGTTGATGTCACATGGGTTTATGTCACATGGTGACAGTCCCAGCATCCTCCGGGACTGTGACATGGTAAGGGGCGGGGTCACCATGTGACAACAACCCATGTGACATCAACCGAATACCCCGCCCCTTGTCCCTATATAAGTCGCCGCGTGCCCGGTCCCCGTCATTGTGAGCGGAGGACTCGGCGAGGCAACATCTGAAGAAGAAGAAGAGAAGAACAGAAGAACGGAAGGCGGCAGCGGCGGCGGCGACAGAAGACCGGGCCACCGCCTGTAAAAGAGCTAGAAGAAGGCGCGGTGGCCCGGCAGAAGAACCGAAGAGGGGGACAAGACCCCCGAAGTCGGAAGAAGAGGCCGGCGGCGAGGAAGAAAGCCGGGCTCCTCTGCTAGCAAAAGAGCTACAAGAAGATAGCGGAGGAGTCCGGCGAGAAGACCCCCGAAGACGGAAGACCCCCAGAGCTGTGTAATAAACTATTTTATCTTGTGTGTTGTGTTTTATTTGTACTTTTATTTTACAGGTGAATGGGTAGGGGTACATTGTACCCCATACTCATTCACATAGGGTGGGGGGCCCGTATCCGGGGGCCCCCTTATTAAAGGGGGCTCCCAGATTCCGATAAGCCCCCCGCCCGCAGACCCCGACAACCAACGGCCAGGGTTGTCGGGAAGAGGCCCTTGTCCTCATCAACATGGGGACAAGGTGCTTTGGGGTGGGGGGGCCGCGCGGCTCCCCCTTCCCCAAGGCACCCCCCATGTTGAGGGCATGCGGCCTGGTACGGCTCAGGAGGGGGGGGGGGGGGCGCTCGCTCGTCCCCCCCATTCCTGGCCGGCCGGGTAGCGCGCTCGGATAAGGGTCTGATGTGGACCTGGGGGGACCCCCACGCCGATTTTTTTCAGCGTTGGGGTTCCCCTTTAAGTCCATACCAGGCGGCAGGGCCAGCGACGTATCCCTCGCGGGCCCCGCCTACCTGGAGATGCGCTCGAAATGAGCGGACTTTCCTCCACGTGTGGGGGCGAGTCCGTTCATTTCAAAAGTAGGGCGGATAGTACGGCGGACTTAGTACACCGTATTAGTCCACTGAAAAAGTGCCGTGTGTGGGCAAGCAGCCCGTTCGGAAAGTCCGGACAGTCTGGCGGGAAGTCCGCCAGACTAAGTACGTTGGACAGATGGCTAAGTGTGTACGCGGCTTTAGTAGAAGTTTTAAGAGAGATGATTCATGCTTTTCAGTTAGTTTCTGCTTTTCAGTTTGGGCTTGTGAGTTCATACCTATTCTTCAGTGTGTGTTGTCAGTTCGTTACTGTCTTTTAGTGCATTCTATTTAATAGTTTGCTTCTGTTTTTCAGTGTGTTCTTCTCTGCTCGTTTCTGATTTTCAGCTCGTTCTTCTCAGGCTCTTTCTAATTTTCAATGCGTTCTGTTAGTTTGTTCTGACCAGCTGACCCTTTTCAAGCCATGTTGCAGGTACATTCTTGTTGTAGAGTTCCTGCTGTGCTTGGGCTCGGTGTTTGGAGTTCTTGCTTTGACCCAAGTGCAGTCCATGGACAGGGCAAGGAGGAGTTCATGGACAAAGAATTGGTTGCTCCAACGTGACCAATTATCGCACATGCCTTTGTTGCGGGAGATCCAGGAGAATAATCCTGATGATTTCAGGAATTATCTCTGGATGATGGACCCCGTTTTTCACCATCTGTTGGCTTTGCTGTCCCCTTATATTACAAAGTAGGACACCTGCATGCGGCAAGCCATCACTCCCAAGTAGAGGCTCGTCGCCACCTTGTGGTACTTGGCAACGTAGAGAATTCTCCAGGATATCAAGTTTATGACTGCAATGTCCCCTCAGGCTCTGGATATCATTATTCCAGAGACCTGTTCCACCATCATACAGGTCCTACAGAAGGACTATATTAAGGTAAGTTTTATCCTTTAACATCACATTCTATGTATTTGATGTTTGATAATGTATTGTATTTATTTCATATTTCCATAATTACCATTATTGTAAAATGCTGTGAATGTCTTCTTTGTCCTCATGCATGCTGGGAGCTTTTAATGCTCCTTTTTTTTCCTTTCATGCATATTTTCCTTTACTAACCTCCCCAGCAGGCTATCCTGGGCCCGTAAACGCCTAGACTAATCACTTAACAATGTATTTTGTCAGCTCCATTGTAATGCTTACCCTAAACACCTCCTAACATGTGTCCAAATGTTATTGTTGAACAAAAATATTACAGCGCACACATTAAAAAACTAACATTTACCTCCAGCAAGGCTTTTTAAAAACACCTAGACATTTTCAAAAAACATTATCAAAAAATATGGGGATTTGGTCACACCATATTGCTATATGGTGCTTAAGCCCACTTACTGCGACAAAGTACCCATGATTAGTGGGTCCTACACTATCCATAGATTGGGAGATCCTGCTTCTCAGAACCATGGGAGCTATACTCCTCTATATGGGAGAACATGAGGTCTCCACCATGACACAGGTGGTCACTAATGAGAGGTACTTACTGAGGGAGTAGGGTTCTCTACCCAAAATTTTGTCAGAATCCATACAATATAAAACAAGATATTTGGGGGCACACCCTTAAAAAATACATAAAGATGTTGCTGCCATAAGACCATACCACAGAACAAAAATATTACAGTGCCCACATACAAAACTAACATTTACTTCCAGCAAGGCTTTTTAAAAACACCTAGACATTTTCAAAAAACATTATCAAAAATTATGGGGATTTGCTCACACCAAATTGCTATATGGTGCTTAAGTCCACTTACTGCGACAAAGTACCCCATGATTAGTGGGTCCTACTAAATAGGAACAACGATATGTCTCCTCCCCCAGTCAGTCCAATCCCCCAGTCAGTCCAATCACAGTTAGAACACACCTAGGAAACACACCTTTAACCCCTTGATCACCCCCTAGTGTTAACCCCTTCTCTGCCAGTGACATTTATACAGTAATCAATGCATTTGTATAGCACTGATCTCTGTATAAATGTGAATGGTCCCAAAATAGTGTAAAAAATGTCAGATATGTCCGCCGCAATGTTGCAGTTACGATAAAAATTGCAGAACACTGCCATTACTAGTAAAAAATAAATAAATATATAAATGCCATAAAATTAACCCTATTTTGTAGACGCTATATCTTTTGTGCAAACAAATCAATATATGCTTATTGCATTTTTTTTTTTTTTTTTTTTACCAGAAATATGTCGAAGAATACACATCAGCCTAGACTGAGGAAAAAATGATTTAAAAAAAAAATATATAGCAAAAAGTAAAAAATATTGTGTTTTTTTCAAACTTGTTGCTCTTCTTTTGTTTATAGCACAAAAAATAAAAATCGTAGAGGCTATCAAATACCACAAAAAGAAAGCTCTCTTTGTGGGAAAAAAAACGGATAAAAATTTAATTTGGGTAAAGTGTTGCATGACCACGCAATTGTCATTCAAATTGAGAAAGCGCTGAAAAGTGAAGATTTACTTGGAAGGGAGTGCAAATGCCCTGTATTGAAGTGAGGGTGTCCACAGTATGTCTGTAAAGTGGCCATTTGTTCCATGTTTAGAACAGTACCACAGCAAAATGACATTTCTAAGGAAAAATTATCATTTAAAATTGATTGCGGCTGTAATGAATTGTCGGGTCTCGGTGATATAGCTAAAACTCAATGAAAAAAATGGCCCGGGGCCCCCCAGTCCGTTACCAGGCCCTTTGGGTCTGGTATGAATATTAAAGGGAATCTCAAACAAAAAAAAATAGCTTGGGGTCCCCCCTAAAATCCATACCAGGCCCTTCATATCTGATATGGAAATTAAGGGGAACCCTGTGCCAATTTGAAAAAAATAGCATAGGGGTCCCCCCAAAATCCATAACAGAACCTTCAGGTCTGCTATGGATTTTAAGGGGAACCCTGCACCAAAATGAAAAAGAAATGGCACGGGGGCATGGCCTGGCGGCGGAGCTGCATGGACGTGTGAGCCCTGAGCTCCGAGCGAACGGGGACTACAGCAGCTATTAGCGACTAAGCTCGGTGGCCCTCTACAACGCTACAGCGGCGGGACACATCGCAGCACCAAGAGCCATGTCGGGGAGACGCCGCCCGCATCGTAAACCACAACACTTGACCGATTTCTATCCGCTCAGCGGCAGAGGGGTGGACCAAGATGGTACCGGGGCCTACACACTGTGGAGGACCGCATCCAAGCACAAGACAGCAAAAAGAGGTACTCTCTCTAATAATAGAGACTTAGATGAGGAGAAATTCGGTTCCCCTCAACCCCATCCTCCCGCAGCCCTGTTAAAGCCAAACCTAGGCTAAATGAGGGCGGATTGAGTCCAACGGCGAGCCAGGCCTCGGACTCATGTGAGGACACAAGAGACTTGCCTGAGCCAATCGACACATTCCCCACACAAAACCAGCCTGTGCTGGACACAGTCCTGAAGGACATGCTACTATCCTTGCACAGCACATTGCAATCCGATATGGCCAAGCACATGCATAGATTCCATACTGATATAAAAGAATTGGGCACTAGAGTGGATCATATTGAGACAAAAATAGAAGAATATGCCGGAACTATAAATGATTTAGTGGACGCTCACGACGAGCGGTAGACGGATATGGAAAGGGTTAAGGCAAAGATGGCGGACATGGAAGACAGGTCCAGGAGAAATAACCTTAAAATTAGAGGTATCCCTGAATCCATACAACAATCGGATCAGACCCTCTATGCAGCCAACATGTTCAAGGCATTGCTCCCTGAACTTAGCGACTTGGACGTCACAATTGATAGAATCCACCGCCTGCCAAACCTGGCTCATTTGCAAGAGCAAGTGCCTAGGGATGTTCTCCTGAGACTACACTTTCTTCACGTAAAGGAGCAACTAATGACACTTATGCGGAAACAAGAGTTGCTCCCGCCGCAATACCACCGACTGCAATTCTTTAGCGACTTGACGCAATACACCCTGCAAAAGAGGAAAAACCTCAACACAGTGACCACGATCCTACGTAACCACAAGATCATGTATCGCTGTGGCTATCCCACTAAACTCTCTATCACCAAAGATAATCGCTCCTTCATCATAACGTCTCTGGAAAAGGGCATCGATTTACTCAGAGAGTGGGGCATACTGCGGGAAGAGGAGGAGGGTGCCACAACTACCAGCACTCCACATGGTTTACCACAGGAATGGAGGTGAGTCACCGCCAAAAATGCTACTTCGCACAATTGAAAGAGGGCTACATAGCTCCTTTACTTTTAGTCCCTGGACAGGACTGACTTTATACCAGGACCAAACTTATCCCCCCGTTACAGGTTCGGCTTAGTGCTGCTTTTGGGGGTCAAACACCCCCAACACAGGATGGATGGACGTAGGTTGAAGACGCCCCATACCATCTTTGGACCTGACCAGTGGGTTTCCATATTATCCGAAGACAGTTCAAGGTCTGAAGAAAGAAATATAGAGGTTATGACTAATGGTGTTATAAGAGATAATAAAACTCAGCTGAACTCGGTTGAGAAGATTTGTGGTGGGCCCTTGACCTCCAGCTGCAGTGTGATCCCCTGGGGGCGGCTGGTGGTGGAGGACCCTTAATGCCATAGACTAACAGGGGTATGACGCGGGGTGTGCGCGGACACCTCATGATCAGCTTAGGATTGCCTTATGTTCTATTTTCCTTTTTCCGTGATGCCTTTCTAAGATTAAGCTAATTTTGCTAATTACATTGTCTGTACTCTATGTATTGTTCATCAGCTGGATGTATCTATATTTTATGGAAAAGCATTACTGTTTGTATGTTCTATATATCTTTTAAAGAAAAAAAAAATCTAATGAACGAAAAAAAAAGAAATGGCATAGGGGTCCCCCGATAATCCATACAAACCCTTATCCGAGCATGCAACCTGGCAGGCCACAGGAAAAGAGGGGGGAAGAGAGAGCACACCCCCCAAACCATACCATGCCACATGCCCTCAACATGGGGAGGGTGCTTTGGGGTGGCCCCCAAAGCACCTTGTCCCCATGTTGATGGGGATAGGGGCCTCATCCCCACAACCCTTGCCAGGTGGTTGTGGGGGTGTGTGGGTGGGAGTTATCAGAATCTGGGAGCCCCCTTTAACAAGGGGACCCCCAGATCCTGGCCTCCTACCCTAAGTGAATTGGTGACGGGTACATTTTACCCCTACTATTTCACAAAAAAGTGTCAAAAATGGTAAAAAAGACAAGATACAGCTTGGGACAAGTCCTTTATTAAATAAAAATGTCCTGCGATGGAAATTCATGCCACCCCATAGACAGAAAAAAAAAAGATGCAACCATTCCGTCTCCATGGGAAGCTCCCACCAAAAGACACTTCTTCTGGGTAACAGTTCTTATATACTGTAGCTGAGGGTGGGGCCACCCAGTGGCATAAATGGGTGACCCCGCCCCCTCTGATGCCATGGGGGCTTCCCCGTGGCTTCCTCGTGGAGTCAGGGGGATGGGGTCTGGTACGGTTAAGGAGGGGGGCACTCCCTAGCCCCCCTCTTTTGCTGTGGCCTGCCAGGTTGCATGCATAAGGGTATGGTAAGGATTTTGGGTAACCCCTATGCAATTTTTTAAAAATTTTGGCACAGGGTTCCCTTTAAAATCCATACCAGACCTGAAAGGCCTGGTATGAATTTTGAGGGACCCCCACGCAAGTTTTTTTTTGGTTTCAGGGTTTTTTGGTAATGGACTGGAGGAACCCATGCACTTTTTTTCAATGAGTTTTATCTATATTGCCGAAACCCAATAATACATTACAGCCGCGATCATGACAATTTTTCCTTTAGAGATGTAATTTTTTCTGCAGCACTGTTCTAAACATGGGGAAAAATGTGCCACTTTATATGTACTATAGACACCCCCCAGGCACAATATTTAAAGGAATATTTCATTTTTATTGTTTCACTTTAAGAAATAGAGAAATTACTGCTCCCAAAATAATGGGTGTTTAAAAAAAAAATTTATTGATCCACGTCCCCTGGGGCAGGACCTGGTCCCCAAACACTTTTATGACAATAACTTGCATATACGCCTTTAAAATGAGTACTTTTGATTTTTCATGTTACTGTCCCATAGACTTTAATGGTATTCCGGCAGCTTTTGAATTTGCCCCGAACACCACATATTGTTCGGTGTTCACAGAACATCCGTACAACCAAAGTCCAGCCCAAACTTATGCTCAGGCCGAACTGTTCGCTCATCCCTAATAGCAAGCTGCTTGCTGTGGGGGCACTGAACAGGAGGGAGGTTCCAGGATCACAGAAGAGGGACCCGAGAAGAGGAGGATTTGGGCTGCTCTGTGCAAATCGACTGCAACAGAGCAGGCATGTATAACATGTTTATTATTTTTATAGGGGAAAAAAATGACTTTACAATCACTTTAAATAGGAAGTTCATGGGAGGAGCTAAACGTTCAAGGTTTATTAGAAACAAAACCAAAAGTAAGGTTGTCCAATGGATCAGGCAGTGAGATGTCCAGCATCTCAAGCGGCACAGTAAGAAGACCTACTATTTTGCATTTGTCACCAGAATTGCAATACATGGCAAATTCCTTATTGGGGATACTTGCTCTGGTTAAAACGCAAGATTTCTCCTCTTTGATATTATCCCTCACTTCCCTCACCTCCAGGCATATTTTTACAATTCTTTACTTCAACAATAAAAGTACAATATTGATTATATATAGCTTATTTGTGAACTTAAAATTGTATGCAAACAATGAAAACAAAAATGTGCTATGGATGCAAAGCAAAGTTTACTAAAAATGTTAAATGTTTCCCTTTAAGAAAAAAAAACAAAACTGTATTTTAATCTCCCCTTAAACATATTGGTAGCTTGTTAACTCAGATTCACTGAGATTTGCTAACATTTTCTCCTTTATTAAGTTGCCTCTACAGTATTTTAATTTCCTTTCAGCACATCCATCTCTGAACATCTTCCTTACAGTTTTAAAGCTAAAAGCACACTATAGGCAATTAATTAGTCTTTTCATATCCCTAAAAGATATAAGGATGAAAGTGCATATCTTTTCCATATAAAAGTTATACCTGCATACTTTATTTCAAACATGTTTGCACTGTAATTCAAACTTTGATCTTTAAGCAGGTTACAGTAGTTTTAAATTAAAATAGTGATGGCTTTTATTAAAGAATCTGTATTCATTTATTGTGAATTGAATTATATCTACTGCAATCAAACTTAACCATTATTAATAAAACGTATTTCTTTTGAAACATGATAATTAAAAATGCTGTCATGCTGATGGAAATAACCCTAAGAAATATGTGTTATATACCATGGTTATAGTAATAATTAGGTATTTATACCTAAGTAACAAATTCCTGCTTAGATACTGTATATTGCAACTACCAGATTGCCAGTCCACTCAATCTGTATTTGAACAAAACACATATGCTATTTAAAATGAAAGCATACTTTATTTTCATAATGTGCGTATTAAACATTAAGCACATTAAGTGTGAAATATAGGAATTTGTATATTAGCCACAACAGGGATAGTGATGGACGAACTTCCGACGGGACGTTTCGCGAACGCGAAATGCGAACGGACCCAAACGTTCGCGAAACAGAACGTTCGCCGCGGGCCCCATTGACTTCAATGGGAGGCGAACTTTGCAAACCTTCATGTCGAATTTGCGGCCACGTGGTAATTATTAGGGGGTAAAACGTAGTCCCACCATCTGGACAATGACATAATACATGTATGAGGTGAATTTGGGATCGATAACTACAAGCATTTTTATTTTATTTGGGAAATTGTTCTAACAATTCAGGACTATGGAGCTAATGAAGGCAATGGAGGAGAGGGAAGGTCAGGGACCAGGGTAGGCAAAGAAGAGGGTGCAGGAGATGATCACCAGCAGCGTGACATACCGGAATGACACATGCACCGTGATAGAGGCATCTGACAGCAGCACCGTAATACAGAGCACTGACAGCAGCACCGTGACATACAGCGCTGACAGCAGCACCGTGACATACAGCGCTGACAGCAGCACCGTGACATACAGCGCTGACAGCAGCACCGTGACATACAGCGCTGACAGCAGCACCGTGACATACAGCGCTGACAGCAGCACCGTGACATACAGCGCTGACAGCAGCACCGTGACATACAGCGCTGACAGCAGCACCGTGACATACAGCGCTGACAGCAGCACCGTGACATACAGCGCTGACAGCAGCACCGTGACATACAGCGCTGACAGCAGCACCGTGACATACAGCACTGACAGCAGCACCGTAAGCAGCCCCAGGAGGAAGTCAGCACAGCACAGGGATGGTGTGATCCCCTCATAATAAGAACCCCCAGGAGGAAGTCAGCACAGCACAGGGATAGTGTGATCCCTTCATAATAAGAACCCCCAGGAGGAAGTCAGCACAGCACAGGGATATCATAAGCAGCCCCAGTAGAAATATGACACCGCTCAACCTCTTCAAAGAGGAGGGTAGGGGCATATAGTACGGTGTGCTTTTTTGGGTCAAGGAAGTGAGCCAAATGAATTAAGAAGGTCTGTGTGCTTGATTAAAAAAATAGTTTATAGACATATACATGGTCTACTGGTCACATGTGTTGAATTCCTCCGAGATCCATGCCTCATTCATTTTTAGAAATGTGAGGTAGTTAACACTGTCGTGAGCTAGGCGAGTACGCTTATCGGTCACAATCCCCCCTGCTGCGCTGAACGTCCTTTCGGACAGGACACTGGATGAGGGGCAAGCCAACAGTTCGATTGCAAATTGGGCAAGCTCTGGCCAGAGGTCAAGCCTGCCCACCCAGTAGTCTAGGGGTTCATCACTCCTCAGAGCGTCCACATCGGCCGTTAACCCAATGTAGTCGGACACCTGACGGTCTAGGCGTTCCCTGATGCTGGATCCGGATGACACCTGTCGATGGGTCGGCTGAAAGAATGACCTCATATCCGAAGTCACCAACACATCTTCAAACCGGCCTCTTCTTGCAGGCGCTGTTGGATTGGTACCCGCAAATCCTTCTCTGGGAGTGGGAATTGCTCCTCTGCCAGCGCACGCAAAAGCAGAATGCAGCATTTCTCGAAGCAAGGCCTGGAAGTGCTGCATTCTGACAGCCCTCTGCGACGGCGGTAACATTTCCGCCATTTTGTGTTTGTACCGGGGGTCTAAGTACGTTGCCACCCAGTACTGGTCCTTGACCCTCATGCTTTTTATACGGGGGTCCCTATTAAAACACTGGAGCATGAAGGCCCCCATTTGCACTAAAGTGGAAGCGGTGTGGTGGCCTGGCTCCTGCTCATCATCCAGGATAATGTCGTCCTCTTCATTCTCCTCTCCCCATCCACGCACAACAGGGATCCCAGAAAGGTTTAAAGCATGCTCTTCTTGCTCCTGCTCATCCGCCCCGGCACCATCCTCCTCTGACTCCTCATCAGACTCCTGTTGTTGACTTGTCTCAGATAGAGTAGCCCCCCCTGGGAATTCATCCAGCATTGCGACTTCCTCATCTTCCCGCTCCTGCTCCTCCACAGCCTGATCAATGACACGACGCAATGCACGCTCCAGAAAGAAGGCATAAGGTACCATGTCACTGATGGCGCCATGGCTGCGACTGACCAGTTTGGTGATCTCCTCAAATGGCCGCAGAAGTCTGCATGTGTCGCGCATGAGCAGCCACTGGCGCGGTGAAAAAAAACCCAGCTCCCCAGAACCGTTTCTTTCGCAGAGTTCATACAGGTAGACGTTAACTGCACGTTTCTGCTGGAGCAGCCTATCAAGCATATAGAAGGTTGAGTTCCATCGCGTCGGGCAATCGCAAATAAGACGTCTGACCGGCAGATGGTGTCGCCGCTGAATGTCAGCAAGGCGAGCCATGGCCGTGTAAGATCTTCTGAAATGGGCCGAGATTTTCCTTGCCTGCCGCAAGATGTCCTGGACCCCAGGGTATTTGACAAGGAATCGCTGCACGACCAAGTTTAAGACGTGTGCCATGCACGGCACGTGCGTGATTTTGCCCTGTTTCAATGCGCTAAGCAGATTGGCACCGTTGTCACACACCACTTTACCAACTGTCAAATTGAGCGGTGTTAGCCACTCATCTGCCTGTGAACGCAAAGCTGAAAGGAGTGCCGGGCCAGTGTGGCTCTTTGCTTCCAGGCACAACAGACGCAGCACGGCATGGCAACGTCTCACCTGGCATGTGGAATAGGTTCTGGGGAGCTTGGGCGGTGCAGTGGAAGAGACGCTAGCAGCGGAAAAGGAGGAGGCAGCTGAGGAGGAGAGGGAGGAGGATGGAGTAGGAGGAGGAGAAGAAGAGTCAGGCCTGCATGCAATCCGTGGCGGTAAAACCAAATCTACACGGGTGCCACGGGTTACATGCTTGACGGCCGTCAGAAGGTTCACCCAGTGGGCAGTAAAACTGATATACCTTCCCTGCCCGTGTTTGCTAGACCACGTGTCTGTGGTCAGATGTATCTTGGCACCGACACTGTGTGCCAGAGATACATTCACTTGCCGCTGAACATGGCCATATAGCTCTGGGATGCCCTTCTCTGAGAAATACTTCCTTCCTGGGACCTTCCATTGTGGTGTTCCAATGGCCACAAATTTGCGAAAGGCCTCCGAGTCCACCAGTTTATATGGCAGTAGTTGGCGGGCTATGAGTTCTGACAAGCCAGCCGCCAACCGTTGGGCAAGAGGGTTATCCGGCATCATCATTTTTTTACGCTCAAACATTAGGCCCACGGAAGCCTGCCTTTTTGCAGAAAAATGTGAGCTTGGCGTGATGGAAGGTGGAGTGGAGGACAATTGTGAGGAGAGAGGAGAAGGAGAAGTAGAAGACGAGGCTGGACGGTGAGAGCCTGCAGTGTGGCTTTGTGTGTTCCGTTGCTCCCACTGGGCTCGGTGATGGCTGCTCATGTGCCTTCTTAAGGCGGTCGTCCCTAGGTGAGTATTGGGCTTACCGCGACTAACGCGTTGACTGCAAAGATTGCAGATGGCAACGCTATTGTCAGCAGCGGACACGTTAAAAAAAGCCCACACTGCGGAGCCATGTGCCGGTGTCCTGGGAGCGCCAGATGTGACCGTACATGGTCGATGACTCGCTCCTGATACATTTGCAGTCTGCTTTGTCCCTGCTGTGCAATGTAAGTCATTGCTGCTTCTCCTCCCTATCTGCTGGTCCATATCTCCCTCTGAACTCCCCTCCTCTTCCTCTCTTGTGGGCACCCACGTGACATCACTAGACACGTCATCATCAACGTCACCTTCCCCACCGCTATAAGTAGAGATCTCGGAGTAGGCAGCAACACCGGGGACCAACCTCCTCCTTGGGCTGATCTGGGTACTGGCGTCAGACTGCTGAGTAGCGCTTGTTGCTACCTCCTCTTCCTGATCCAATACCAAGAGTGGCTGCGCATCAGAAATGTCCTCTTGATATGGATCGGAAAATAATTCCAGTGACTCAAGCGGAAGGTATGTGGTGGTGGTGGTGGTGGTCGTGTTGTTGGTGGTAGTGTCTTTGGGGGTGCACATAGCAGAGAGTGAAGAAGAGGGTGCAGATCGAGAGGATGAGGAGGGTGCAGAAGAGTAAGGCTGAGCGAGCCACTCAACCAAGTCTGGTGCATCCTTTAAAGTAATTGAACGCACCTTCTGCAACTTCCCACTTTGGCTCAAGCCTGTTGCTCCTGCCCTACCCCTACCACCCCTGCGGAAGGGCCTGCCTCTTCCTCTGCATGTCATTTTTTAAATGACCCTGTGACAAAACTCTTAGTCCCTATACCGCTGAAGGACTGCTGCAGTATAGGTGAGCGGTCAGCAGTGGTGCACGTCAACCCTATCTATTGTGGACCTATAGCGGTCCTTACAGAACAGCAGACTGTACCGCACTCAAGCCTATGTACCGTAGCACCCTATACCAAGTTACCAGTCCTTATAAGAACTTTTGTGGACCAAGCAGGTTGTGTATTAGTGTTTAGCAGACTGTACGTCAGTCCCTATACCGCTGAAGGACTGCTGCAGTATAGGGCAGCGGTCAGCAGTGGTGCACGTCAACCCTATCTATTGTGGACCGATAGCGGTCCTTACAGAACAGCAGACTGTACCGCACTCAAGCCTATGTACCGTAGCACCCTATACCAAGTTACCAGTCCTTATAAGAACTTTTGTGGAACAAGCAGGTTGTGTGTTAGTGATTAGCAGACTGTACGTCAGTCCCTATACCGCTGAAGGACTGCTGCAGTATAGGGCAGCGGTCAGCAGTGGTGCACGTCAACCCTATCTATTGTGGACCGATAGCGGTCCTTACAGAACAGCAGACTGTACCGCACTCAAGCCTATGTACCGTAGCACCCTATACCAAGTTACCAGTCCTTATAAGAACTTTTGTGGAACAAGCAGGTTGTGTGTTAGTGATTAGCAGACTGTACGTCAGTCCCTATACCGCTGAAGGACTGCTGCAGTATAGGGCAGCGGTCAGCAGTGGTGCACGTCAACCCTATCTATTGTGGACCGATAGCGGTCCTTACAGAACAGCAGACTGTACCGCACTCAAGCCTATGTACCGTAGCACCCTATACCAAGTTACCAGTCCTTATAAGAACTTTTGTGGAACAAGCAGGTTGTGTGTTAGTGATTAGCAGACTGTACGTCAGTCCCTATACCGCTGAAGGACTGCTGCAGTATAGGTGAGCGGTCAGCAGTGGTGCACGTCAACCCTATCTATTGTGGACCTATAGCGGTCCTTACAGAACAGCAGACTGTACCGCACTCAAGCCTATGTACCGTAGCACCCTATACCAAGTTACCAGTCCTTATAAGAACTTTTGTGGAACAAGCAGGTTGTGTGTTAGTGATTAGCAGACTGTACGTCAGTCCCTATACCGCTGAAGGACTGCTGCAGTATAGGGCAGCGGTCAGCAGTGGTGCACGTCAACCCTATCTATTGTGGACCGATAGCGGTCCTTACAGAACAGCAGACTGTACCGCACTCAAGCCTATGTACCGTAGCACCCTATACCAAGTTACCAGTCCTTATAAGAACTTTTGTGGACCAAGCAGGTTGTGTATTAGTGTTTAGCAGACTGTACGTCAGTCCCTATACCGCTGAAGGACTGCTGCAGTATAGGGCAGCGGTCAGCAGTGGTGCACGTCAACCCTATCTATTGTGGACCGATAGCGGTCCTTACAGAACAGCAGACTGTACCGCACTCAAGCCTATGTACCGTAGCACCCTATACCAAGTTACCAGTCCTTATAAGAACTTTTGTGGACCAAGCAGGTTGTGTATTAGTGTTTAGCAGACTGTACGTCAGTCCCTATACCGCTGAAGGACTGCTGCAGTATAGGGCAGCGGTCAGCAGTGGTGCACGTCAACCCTATCTATTGTGGACCGATAGCGGTCCTTACAGAACAGCAGACTGTACCGCACTCAAGCCTATGTACCGTAGCACCCTATACCAAGTTACCAGTCCTTATAAGAACTTTTGTGGAACAAGCAGGTTGTGTGTTAGTGATTAGCAGACTGTACGTCAGTCCCTATACCGCTGAAGGACTGCTGCAGTATAGGGCAGCGGTCAGCAGTGGTGCACGTCAACCCTATCTATTGTGGACCGATAGCGGTCCTTACAGAACAGCAGACTGTACCGCACTCAAGCCTATGTACCGTAGCACCCTATACCAAGTTACCAGTCCTTATAAGAACTTTTGTGGAACAAGTGAGTTGTGAATGTTTAGCAGACTGCAGCAGAAGGGCAGCAGTCAAGTATAATATCCTTTCTATATTTGGAAGAAAGAATATTATACATGTACAAGCCTATTACTGTACCACTGATACCAGTCCTGAAAAGAACCTTTGTGGAACTAATAATAACAGCAAGTCTTTAAAATTACCCTCACTGCCTGACAACACTGCTTCCTTCCTGTCCCTATACAAATTGGCAAAAAAAGAGAACGATTAGTGGTTACTGGAACAGCTCTTTTGTGGACCTTGATAGTAACAGCTAATGATGATGATGATGATGATGATGATGAAAGACTAATCTGGCTGTCCCTGTAGCATACACCGTCCTTTCCCTTTCTCTAAACTAACAAAAGACACTCAGGCTGCTGCAAGAATCAGCAGCACAGCAAACCTATCAACACCTAACACCTATACCAGTCCTGAAAAGAACTTTTGTGTACCAAATAGCTAGTGGTTTATCTCTCCCTACTCCACACAGGAACCTGTCCCTATCGTAACAGAAGAAAGAATGTAAAATGGCCACCGGATCGGGTGTATTTATAGGTTAGGGGGAATGTACAAGTGTCCATGTGCTGTCATGTCTCAATTGGCTGTCCTGTATCACATGATAAACGTGTCACCAAAGGTTAAAGTTCTTGTATACATTAAACACGTAAGTCCGCCGCGGCGAACGACGGAAAAAGGCGTTCGAACGTGCGGACCGCGAATGTCGGAAATTCGCCGCGAAACGACCGCCGGGCGAACCGTTCGGCCATCACTAAACAGGGAGTTCTCAGTGGTTTATTGCAGTTTTTTAGTCCAACTCTTAAAAATTGTTTTGGTAAAATATAGGCTACAAGGACAAGGAGTGCATTGTTTAAATCAGTAAGCCTGTCTGCATTGTGAGAAATACTGGACAACATTTTTATTTCAAAAAGCTTACCTTTCTGGAAAAAAAAAACATTTGGTGATCATGATAGACCCCCCTTCAAACTGACCCCAAAATTCAGTCTCTCACCAAACTTCCAGTTTGTGCATGACCGAAACTGATGGAGCGGATGACGTTTGGTGAGAGACTTAATTTTGTTGGCTGGAATACTGCTCTCTGATTTTTGTTTTTATGTGCGTTCATATTTGACCAAAAAAATTGCCACAACTACATTGAAGAAAGTTGGGACAGGTCTCTTAAAGGCACCCTGCACATGAAGTAGCTGTTAAGAGCTGGAGGTGCAATTACACAGAGTACCTGTAAAAAGCTTGAGTGACCAATTGATTTTCGGTTCACTACCAAGGTGAGCAGGCATTTCACTTATAGGCGGAGTGGTGACACTGGTGGATTGGAGCATATTGTTGTGGAAAATTTGGTGTTATGGAATAAACACTTGCAATGCTGGAATAGTGAATGTATGGATATTTGGACATGCATTTAAGGATTAACACCCCAAAGCTGTGATTTATTTAGTATCACAATATTTGTACATATGGATAGAGAAGCACATGAAAGTTAGTATTTATAAAGTTTGTTGGATTTATTTAAAGGAACAGCATACTATTTATTTGTCTATACTGTTTTGTGTTTAGTGTGGGAGTAGACTTATGCCCCGTACACACTCTCAGATTTTCCGCCAACAAATGTTGGATGTGAGCTTGTTGTCGGAAAGTCCGACCGTGTGTATGCTCCATCAAACATTTACTGTTGGAATTTCTGCCCACAAATGTTTGAGAGCAGGTTCACAAATTTTCCACCAACAAACCTTGGTTGTCGGAATTGCTGATCGAGTGTACACAAGTCCGTCGCACAAAAGTTCACGCACGCTCGGAATCAAGCAGAAGGAGCCGCACTGGCTATTGAACTTCCTTTTTCTCGGCTCGTCGTACATCTTGTATGTCACCGTGTTCTCACGTTTGGAATTTTTGGCCAACATTTGCATGACTGTGTGTATGCAAGACAAGTTTGAGCCAACATCCTTCGGAAAATCCGATCGTATGTATGAGTGGTAGTAGCAGTTCCATAAAGACAATGAGTGCATTGAGAATCACTTTATAATATTTAACCAATGCAACTTTTTATTTTATTCATATTTTTTCTTTATTTTGATCCCAAAAGTAGCAGGAAACAAGTTTCCTTACATATTTTCAGAATGACTCTGTTACATAGGAATCATGATAAAAATTAAGTTACCTTTAACCACTTGCCTACAGGACATTTTCTTTCACCCCCTTCCTGCCCAGGCCAATTTTCAGCTTTCAGCGCTGTCACACTTTAAATGTCAATTGCACGGTCATGCTACACTGTAACCATGTGAATTTTTTTAAATTTTCTTCACACAAATAGAACTTTCTTTTGGTGGTATTTGTTCACCTCTGGGTTTTTTAATTTTTTGCAAAAAAGACTGAAAATTTGAAGAAAATAAACGTTTTTTCTAGTTTCTGTCAGTGAATTTTGTAAATAAGTAATTTTTCTCCTTCGCTGATGTGCGCTGATGAGGTCGCACTGATCACTGATGGGCACTGATGAGGTGGCACGTATGGGCACTGATGAGGTGGCACTTATGGGCACTAATTAGGTGGCACTGATGAGGATGCACTGATATGCTACACTTATGAACACTGATAGGTGGGACTGCTTTGTGACACTAATGAGCACTGATTGGCAGCACTGGTGGGAACTGATAGGCGGCATTGGTGGACACTGATAGGTGGCTCTAGTGGGCACTGATATGTGGCATAGATAGACAGCACTGATGGGCATTGATGGTCAGCAATGATAGGCATTGGTGGGCAGCACTAATAGTCAGCACTGATAGCCAGCACTGACTGGCATCACTAATGGGCATTGATTGGTGGCACTGGTGGGCACTGATTTTTGGCACTGGGGGTGCTTTATTGTAATCAGGGCACTGATGATCAGTGCCCTGATTACATGTCTCGATGTCCCCTGCGAGGAGATGCTGCTGATCGGCTCTCCTCCCCACACACTCTGTCAGTGTGAGGTATTGAGAGACGATTACCAGCATTTTCGTGTTTACATGTGACCAGCTGTGATTGGACACAGCTGATCACATGGTTAAAGAGCCACAGCCATGGCTCTTTACAGAGATTGGATTGCGCCATGTCCTGGCAACATTGATCCCCACACTGCATGCCCCCGCAGGCATGCGGGAGTGGCCATTTGGGTGCACTGTCATGCACTTGGGTGCACTGTCATATTATGTCCATCCAGAACGTGAGCCGCACTGCCCCTTCATCATTTGACTGGGGGTGGGTGGGAGGCAAGTGGTTAAATGACTATAATGTATTGAATAGCTTAATGTTTCTGACACACTGCATGAGTTCAATAGATCTAAAAGTGTTCTGCTAATTTTCATTGTCCTGACAATGTCCTGGTGCGAACTGTCAGGCCGCGTACACACAGGCGGACTGTTCACTCAACTTTGTTTGACAAACAGTCCGCTCAAAATTAGCATGAGCGGACTTGACCACACACGATGAACGAACAGTCCGCTGAAACCGTGCGCGATGACGTGAACGGCACGTACGACGGGACTAGAAAAACGACGTCCTATACACTGCAATGCAACCTTCGGCGTGTAAATTCTTTCTGAGCATGCGCGAGACTTAGTTTGACGAACAAGCCTAAACACGAGCGGACTGTCCGCTCAAACCAAGTTTCAGCGGACAGTTTTACGGAAATTCCGAAAAACTTTGTTCGTCAGACTGTCTGCTGAAACTGTCCGCTGAAGCCCACACACGAGCGGACTGTCCGCTGAAACACTGTTCAGCAGACAAAGTTGAGCGAACAGTCCGCCAGTGTGTACGCGGCCTCACTGTTTGTCAGTGAGTGCCCCTAGAAGTGTGAAAATTAATCTTCAGTAACATGTTGCACTTCATGGTCTTGTATGCTGTAAGAAGTTTATAAACCAGCTGAATGTAGTTTGGTGCTCTGTAATAGCCAAGATATTTTTATATGATCTTTGTTGGGTCAACAAGTGGTTCATGTGCCACATTTTTCTGTCCTGGAACCAAATTCTTTTGAAGTGGCCAATTCTTTTTAATGTAATGCAGATGTCTTGCATAGCAGTCCCATTTGCATTTGTATAATCTATAGAATACTATACTTTTTTTAAAATATATCTTTATAGAGGTTTAACAAAAAATGTACAAGAAATAAAAATCTGAAAAAAGGAAGCCCTAAATAATACAGAGAAAATAATAAAAAGCACACCCCTGATCTGTTTTTGGCAAACGTTTTAATCACAGCAGAGAAATATCACAATCAGTACAATGGGTGTTGTGCATTGCATTTAACAGATATAAAATGTAAGAAGGAGAGAGAGGGAGAAAATGAGGGGAGTAATACTACCCATCTCCCAGACGTGTATCAGGGCATCTTGTCTCTGTGGTCTGTCAACGGTGTCCCGTGCGGTCATCCTTTTGAGTGACACAAATGCGTTTTTTACAGAGGTTTGGTTGGGCTACGATGATGTTTAGGATGTGCAGATGGAGGGATCGTTGATGGTGAAGTAGAGCTCCCTGTAGAATTGATGTGATCCATGTCTGTGCCCAGGGTATTGACATATTTTTCTGTCTCATCTGGCGTGGTGAAAGTGAATTGTTCTCCTTCGTGCGTTTGGATGCGGAGGGTCGCTGGGTATGCCAAGGAAAATCTGATCTGATTATTGTGTAAAATGGAGCATATTGGAGAAAATGCCTTGTATCTATCCATCACTTCGATTGAGTAGTCCGCAAACAAAAGCAGTTTTGCTCCGTCTACTGTCAGTGAGCGTGTGCAGTGAAATTTTTGCATGATGGCATTCTTGTCCCTATAGTTCAGATATTTAACTATAACATGGCAAGGTTTAGTGCGGGTTTCTATATATTGTCCAATGCGGTGCACTCTTTCAATAGTACAGGGTATGTGGAGACCCAGTTGCTCGGGAATAATTTTTGTGCAGATATTTGTAAGCTGGATACTGGTGACTGATTTCAGGAGTCCTATTATCTGTAAATTATTTCTTCTTGAACAATTTTCGAAGTCATTGAGTTTATCCCAGATCTCTCTGTGTGTGATAGTAATACATGTCAGCGTCACAGATGTGGCAGCAGCTTCATCCTCCAGAGAGGAGATCCACTCCTCAGTGTGCGTGAGCCTCTGTGCCTGAGCTTGCACTTCTAGGTGCAGTTGTTGCAGCCCTCTATTGACAGCTGCATCCACAGTGGTAGCGAGTGTAGGTCCCAGCAGTGTAACTACTGCTTGGGCTATTCCTTCAGGAGAGGCATGGTCGGCAACTGTTTTCCCTGAGGCTGAGGGAGGCTTTGGAAGTGGCTGCCCCTATTTTATGGGAGATGGAGCGGCCCCCATATTGGCTGCGCTCATCTCTCCCGCGGGTGGTATTGCGGCGGACACTGCTCTCGCGTATTATCGCTCCACGAACGATCTATATGTGCCCACATAGTATCAGGTGTAGTGGGGGGTCTCCCCGAGGTGTTTGCCGATTATACGGGGTGTTCAGCGGGAGCAGTTACCTCCTCCTCATGTAGCCTCATGTGGCCGAATTTAAATTTCTAAAGGAAAAGAAGTAATTTAAAACTGATCGCGGCTGTAATGAATTGTCAGGTCTTGGCAATACAGATGAAAATCATTGAAAAAAAAGGCATGGGTTCCCTGAACCAAAAATCTTAAAAAAAAATCCGTGGGGGACTCCCCAAAATCCATACCAGGCCCTTCAGGTCTGGTAAGGATATTGTGGGGAACCCTGCGCCAAATGTAAAAACAAAATAGTGTACGGGTCCCCCCAAAATCCAAACCAGACCCTTCAGGTCTTTCCTGACCTGCCAGGCTACATGCTCAGACAAGAGTCTGGCATGGATTTGGAGGGATTTACATATCTTCTTACTTAGAGTAATTTCTTCCAAAAGCAGGACAATCCATATTACATACTTACATCTTACTTACTATACTGCTCTTTTTACTTTTTGACTACTGTATCATGTTAGGTCCCAGTACTATATTCTGTATTGCACATTATGGATATGCTATAATCAGGAATTTAGACTTATTTAAAACCTTTTTCACCTTTAACATCTTCAGGAAAGATGGAATGTACACATTTGGTTATAGTTTAATGGTTTATTGTAATTGTTTGTTTAAAATAATGGAAAAAAAATATGTATTTCTACATTTCTACATACGTTTCTTTTATCATTCACAGGAAGCACTGTACAATGCCATTTCAATCCTTGCAAGTAGACAGGGGCAAGGCGCAGACATCATGGCTCTTTCCAGAGTGGCTCTGTCACGAGTGATGCGCATTTTCACCGACGCAGTTATCAATCCTGATATCTATCTTCTCCTCTGCTTTCTTACAGGTAAATGTCTTATCCATCTGTACGCTCTACTACGCTCTACTACTGCTGAACTGACATTGCTGTAACATATTTGGTAAATGTCTTCTGCTGTCATCTCTTTAAACTTCTATATTTAATGCTAGCTATATAACAACCACACTACAATAGCAACATTACTGGTGATTGATTCTAAACCCCTTTTGGCTTGAGTGATCAAGAGAAGTAATTAGCTTTACGACCCTAGCCTGTGTCTGGTCTGGTATTGGCCATCTTCTCTTCCATATTCAGGTGTCTTAAATCATACCCTATGATGACCAATAGAGAAATGCATGCCTACTTACTCTTCCTATAAATTTAAAGCGGCATATGGGGTGGCGCAGACAGGGGCAAGGCGCAGACATCATGGCTCTTTCCTGAGTGGCTCTGTCACAAGTGATGTGCAGTTTCACCAACTCAGTTTAACGAAAGCAGGTTAACTAAAGCTGGATGAAGATACAAGAACTCTGCTCCACTCTTCAAGACGACAAGCAAACCAGCATTTCACATTTATTTTGTATCGAGTCAGATTCTCACTCTATCTAATATGATGATCCTCATTCTCTTCCTTCTCACATCAGTGTCTTCTATCCTCAAATTATGCTTACTTTACCCCTCCTCTCTATCCTGCAGCATGCACATATCACCCTCACTCCTACCCTCTCCCTACTACTGCACCCATCATCTCCTGCATTTGCTGCATCCACATGCTGGCATAAACTCCAGGGCCACTAGACACATGCGCTCATGCACATCCCACTCCCATCTTGCTTTCCTCACCCTCCTCCTTCTCCTAGGCTCAGGTGACATTTCTCCTAATCCTGTGCCGCCATTCTCAAACTGCAAGCCACATCTCCAATACCCCTCCCTCTCTGGCAACCACCGTAATCCACTTAATTTAGTTTCTATCCCCCTGCTTCCTCAAAGTAGCCCACCTGTCTCATGTGCCCTTTGGAATGCCCGCTCCATCTGTAACAAGCTAACATCTGTACATGACCTCGTCATCTCTCATGGCTTTAACATACTCGCCATAACTGAAACCTGGCTTCAAAATTTGGACTCTGCTTCTCCTGCTGCCCTCTCCCATGGTGGTCTCCATTGGACTCACTCCCCCAGACCCAATGGACAGAAAGGAGGTGGAGTTGGATTCCTTCTATCCCCACAATACACCTTCCAAGTCCTTCCCATCCCTCCCTCTCTTTCCCTCTCTTCTTTCGAGATGCACTGTATTCGTCTGTTTTCTCCTATTTCTCTGAGAATTGCAGCAATTTATTGGCCTCCTGGACCGGTGTTGCGCTTTCTTGATGACTTTGCTGCCTGGCTACCCTACTTTCTCTCCTCTGAAATACCCATGATCATTCTTGGTGAATTTAACATTCCTGTCAATATTAACAACCCAACTACAGCTAAACTTCTTGACTTAACCTCATCTTTTGACCTAACCCAATGGACACATACTTCCACTCACTCCAATGGTAATACCCTTGACCTTGTATTCTCCCATCTCTGCAACCCTGGCAACCTCACAAACACCCCCTTTCCTCTCTCTGATCACAATCTCATTAGTTTCACTGTATCCTTGCCTCCAACTACCCATCCCTCCAAGCAACAAACAATTACTTGTAGGAACCTTCGCCACCTTAAGCCTTCTCTTCTCTATTCTGCTACTAACCACCTATATGAAATAATCTCTCCCCTTCCTGTCCTGACCTTGCCATCTCTGTCTACAACAGTTCACTCTCATCATCACTAGATGCACTTTCTCCTCTAACCACACGCAGAATCAGGCCCCGTCTGTTACAACCCTGGCAAACTGACAACACTAGAAATCTCAGGAGACATTGCTGTGCTCTTGAACGGCTGTGGTGTAAAACCAAATGCCTCCAAGGCTTAACCATATATAAATCTGCCCTTCTAAAATACAATTCCTGCCTCCATGCTGCCAAACAATCCTACTTTGTTTCTCTTATTAATACTTTGTCATCCAGTCCCCATCGGCTCTTATCAACCTTTAACTCTCTGCTTTGTCCCCCACCCCCTCTACCCACTAACTCACTCACTGCCCAAGAGATTGTCAATCACTTCAAAGACAAGTTTGATGCAATTCGTGAGGACACCTCCACTGTACGTACATCTTACCCACCCAACATACCTGGCCTAATAGCAAGTTCAACACTCTCCTCTTTTGAATTGGCTACTACTGAAGAGGTTACAAAACTTTTCTCAGATGCTCACCTAACCAATTGTCCCTTGGATCCTGTTACCTCACAACTATTAAGGTCACCCTCTAATTCTATCATATGCTCCTTCACTCACATCTTAAATCTCTCCCTCTCAAGTGGCACCTTCCCCTCCCCTCTAAAACATGCGCAGATCACCCCCATAGTTAAAAAACCCTCACTGGACCCCACCAACCTGAACAACTTAAGACCTATCTCATTGCTCCCATTCACCTCTAAACTTCTAGAACGCTTAGTCTACAACCGTCTTAGCTCCTACCTCAGTGAAAATGATCTTCTTGACCCATTACAGTCTGGCTTTCGCTCGCAGCTCTCCACGGAAACTACCTTACTAAAACTCACTAACGATCTACTAACTGTTAAACCAACAGCCAGTACTCCATATTCCTACTACTTGACCTCTCTGCTGCCTTTGATACTGTTGACCACCCACTCCTTCTCAATAAACTACATTCCCTTGGCCTCCGAGATTCTGCTCTTTCCTGGTTCTCTGCCTATCTATCACAGTGCTCCTTCAGTGTCACGTACAACTCTGTCTCCTCCTCTCCATTGCTCTATCTTCTCTATTTACACCTCCTCCCTTGGTCACTTGATAACTGCTAACTGACATATCAGCATGGATGTCACACCACTTCCTTAAACTAAACCTCTCTAAAACTGAGCTATTAATATTCCCCCCTGCACATGCCCCCCTCCATGAATTTTCTATCAAAATCAACAATGCAATCATCAGGCCCTCCCCTCACGCCAGGGTACTAGGTGTAATCCTAGACTCTGACTTGTCATTTTTAGCCCCAAGTCCAATCGTTGTCAAAAGTTTGTAGAATTCACCTCCGTAACATCTCTAAAATTCACCTCTTTTTAACAAATGACACCACCAAGCTCCTCATTCACTCCCTTGTTATATCTCGCCTTGACTATTGCAACTCCCTTCTCATTGGCCTGCCTCTCCATAGGCTATCTCCTCTTCAGTCTATCATGAATGCTGCTGCCAGAATTATCCACCTTACCAACTGCTCAATGTCTGCCAACCCTCTCCTCCAACCCCTACACTGGCTCCCAATCACCCAGTGAATTAAATTCAAAATACTAACCACAACATACAAAGCCATTCCCAACTCTGCCCCGAGCTACATCACCAATCTTGCCTCCAAATATCACCCAAATCGTCCTCTCCGTTCTTCTCAAGACCTTCTACTCTAAAGCTCTCTTGTCTCCTCCTCCCATGCTCGTCTCCAGGATTTCTCCAGAGCCTCTCCAATCCTCTGGAACTCGCTACCTCCACTGGTCTGCCTATCCCCTACTCTTGCTACCTTCAGGTGATCCCTGAAAACTAATTTATTCAGGGAAGCCTATCACATCTCCAACTAATCTCCTACCACTTCCATCAGCTCATTCCCTACAGTTATAACCTTTTGTACCACCTGCCCCACCCTATTAGATTGTAAGCTCTTCTGAGCAGGGCCCTCTTAATCCTCTTGTATTTTATTGTATTGTAACTGTATTGTCTCCTTTTTATATTGTAAAGTGCTGCGTAAATGGCTGGCGCTATATAAATCCTGAATAACAATAATAATAATAATAATAATAATAATATGCTCTGTTAAGACTGATTTTGGACATTGTCCTGTACTGCATGTCATATATATATATTATATATTCTTTTACTGTGACAAATAAAAAGCAACCTTTAAAAAAAAAAAGCATTTACATTTTTTTCTCTTTTATTAAAGGCCTTCATAAAGGACCACTAATGCAATTTTAAACTTGAACACTAACATATATAAAAAACTATATACTACCATAATTATACATTTCTGCATAGCAATCAGCACTACTATTCATAGAAAATGTATAGCACTGGCTGGTGGCCACTTTAACCAGTGGGAGCGACACAGCTCAGGGCATCATTACTGCCCTGCTACCAGATTCTTCTTTTCCCACAGCTTGATAGACAGGCGGCCAGGAGAAGAGGAGGGAAGACTGTGATTTGCTGCATTTTTCATGAGATAGCCACACCTGCTGGACATGGGGAGTGGCAGAGAAAGGAGCTGCCCCAACTTCTTGGAGATAATAGGGAGAGACTGCAGCTGTATGGGGGGAGAGCAGGAGAATTGCCTGTAGCTGCATAGAGGTCACAAAGGACTATACTACTATCTTCATCTAGCCAAAGGCACTGTAGTCTGCTTTAATCTGCCTCCATACAACCTACAGGAGTGACCACCAGGGGACAGACAGCTGACTGGAGGATATCTGCTCAGCATTGGTGTGATAAGAAACCTTTCATCACCCTTATTTGCAATGCTGTCATTAAAACCTAGCTATAACCAGTAGAGCTCTGCCCAGACTACATTAGGAGAAATTCCTATTTTGTTATTACAAATATCCTTGCTCTTAGAGTGACTACTCCATCGCAAGTTTAAAGGCTCCACTCTTGTCAGCCCTGTGATTAACAGTCATTGACACTATGTTTGGCATGGTCATTGTTATTGCCTTACAATGCCAGGGTATCTACCATAAATACTGCTGTGCTTGAAGTTCCCCTTTGCATACTTAGTATTTTCTGGCTGGCCCATTTCACAGGCAGCCAGGAAAATAAAAATCAACTACTTTTCTGAAATTTAAAGCATTCCAGTATTTAATACTAGATGAATCCTGCCATTGTTCAATCTGTTCATTCAGCACTTTCCTTTTAGGGCTGTTCTAGCTTAAATAAAGCCCACTTTTATCACTACTTGTGTGTCGGTGAGTTATCGTGTCCAGTTAGGGGAAGGTCATTGGGGATGCCATAAGAACCTTTCACTTTCAACTGCTACTTCAGAGGTAGTGACTGAGATGTAATGTACTTATGAAAAATAATATCTTATACAAAAATAGTAGCTCATTTATTGCAAACTGGGCTTCTTTTTTATATTATAATGAGTGGCAGATATAATAAATGCACTATATAATTAATGCCTTAAAGTTATTTACATATATATATATATATATATATATATATATATATATATATATACTAAACATTATTATTGATGGTGATACATGTTATTGCACCATTTGTTTGATTAGATTTTGATTTATTTAGTTCCTAAATATTTTAGGATCTACAGCAATAATAAAGGAACCACACTGGAGCTTTTAATCCCTTACTTATAGCTAACCTTTTAGTACAAATTGTCGCTCACAATTTTATTCAAATCACATTTACAAATACGCTGCACAATTTTCTATGGTGACAAGAAACATAACCCACTAATTGGGATGTATTTTATGTAAATTATGAACTATATCAAAGATGCTGTACAATCAAATAATTTTTAAGGTTTCTTGTAGACATTAGATTACTCTCACATGGCAAAGGTTTATCTCATCCCTTAACAGTCTTTACTCCTGAAGGTACTAACAAAACCATGCAGGCCTGAAGCTTACCTGTAAAGTATGTCTATTAGAGAGAATAACAGATGGCTTTTCCTTTTAAGGTGTTTATATATTGTCAGTGTGTTTTTCATGTCTAAAAAACAAAACCATTGTAATAACCAAAAAAGACAACATTTTTAATGATGTACTGGACCTTTCTGCCACCTTTGATACAGCTGACCACCCCATCCTCCCCAAAACACTCCACACCTTTGGTCTCCATGACTGTACTCTTCACTGGTTCTCATCCTACTTATCCAACCATACCTTTAACACTACTTACAATTCTACTTCTTCCTCTCCTCTTCCTTTCTCTGTCAGGGTCCCCCAAGGTTCTATTCTTGGTCCTCTCCTATTCTCGATTTACACCTCCTCCCTGGGTCAGCTAATAGTCTCCCATGGCATCCAATACCATCTCTACCCTGAAAACACCCAATTTGATCTCTCTCCCCTCAGCTCACTCCTTCATCTCCTTGTATCATTAATCATTACAAACAGACATAGCCCGGATGTCACACCATTTCCTCAAACTCAATATATCCAAAACTGAGCTAAATTTTTTTCCTCCACCATGTGCCCCTACCCTTAATTCCTCAGTCAAGATTGATGGCACAACTATCAGCCCATCCCGCATGGCAAGGTTCTAGGTATAATTCTGCATTCTGTACTATCCTTTCGGCCCCACATCCAAATCTTGCCGCCTCAACCTCTTCAACATCTCCAAAATATGCCCCTATCTAACCAAAGACACCACAAAGCTCCTAGTTCACTCTCTGCTCATTTCTTGCCCTGATTACTGCAACTCCCCTCTCATTGGCTTACCTTTGCATACTGTAAGCTATCCTCTCTTCAGTTTGATATTAATGCTACTGCCAGGCTCATCCACCTTACTAACTGCTCAGTGTCTGCCACTCCTCTCTGCCAATCCCTCCATTGGCTGCCACCCACCCAACAAATTTAATTCAAAATACTAAAAATAACTTACAAAGCCATCCACAACTTGGCTCCCAGCTGCATCACTAACCTAGTCTCAAAATACCAATCTAGCCTTCTCTTCATTCCTTCCAAGATCTCCTGCTCTCTCATCACCCCCTCCTATGCTCGTCTCAAGGTCTTTTCCTGAGCCTCTCTCATCCTATGAAACTCCCTACCCCAATTAACTTCTACTCCATTTGCTTTTAGACAATCCCTGTAAACCCTCCTCCTCAGAGAAGCCTATTCAGCCCACACCTAACAACTGTACTTTTATTTTCTCCATAAGCTCACCCCCCACAGTTATTACCTTTTGTATCTCTTGACCATCTCTCCTAGATTGTAAGCTCTAACAAGCAGGTCCTCTGATTCTTCCTGTATTGAATTCATTTGTAACTGTACTGTCTGCCCTCATGTTGTAAAGCACTGCACAAACTGTTGGCACTATATAAATCCTGTACAACAATAATAATAAAATAACTGTGTAGCAATTTTGAATTAACCCTTTAAGCTGTTGTCTTTTACCATACATGGAAGGAGTTTTTTTACCTTCTGTTATATCTTATACCTGTCACATAGGATTCTTATCCTTTTGAGCACATTTAACTACAGGGGTGGGTCCTCTCCAATACCAAAAAAAAAAAGAGTAGGGTCCCCCACAAAATCCATACCAGACCCCTATCCAAGAATGCAGCCCAGTAGGTCAGGAAAAGTCAGGAAAGGTGAGAGGAAAAGCGAGTGCCCCCACTCCTGAACCATACCAGGCCACATATCCTCAACATGGCTCTGCCCCCCCCCCAACCCCAAAGCACCTTGTTCCCATGTTGATGAGGACAAGGGCCTCTTCCCGACAACTCTAGGCTATGCTTGTCATGGTCTGCAGGTGGGTAACGGCCCCCAGATCCTGCCCCCCCCATGTGAATGGGTATGGGTACATCGTACCCATACCCATTCTCCAAAGAAATGCCAAAAAGTTAAAACAAAAAGCGGGAAGCCGAGGTGGACGGACGCACTGGAGAAGAGCTCTGTGTATCCCCGTCTGTATCCACCTCCATCCGCACTCAGGATTGTCTGCCGAGGCCCCAAAATGGCTCATCCTGAGTGGGGTAGCCGCCCGGCTCGGTTTGCGGGCGGTATTTTCGTCCATCGGCGCTCTCGCCATCCGTGGCCTAGCGCACGGCCGGCACCACAGTGGGAGTCTCGTCGCCGCCATCTTGCGGCCTACCTCCTCCGACGGGCCCTGCAGGATTCGGGCTCCATCGAGCAGGCAGACACATCTGCCCACCGCAAGACCACCGCGCATATCGGAGGCTGAGTGCACCGCCGGTGCAGCATCCACAGCGGCCTCTCAGAAGGTGTCAAGGAGCAGTAGATCTTCAGGCTCCTGGTGAGCTCCGGCGGCCATCTTGCTACACCCAGGGCTTAAGGTGAGGAGACGCCCTGGGAGTTTATTGTTCCAGCTACCCCCACTGGCCTGACTCTGCACTCTGAGCACACAGGCAGGACAACAAGCCTCTCCCCCTACCTCTACCCCCAGATGCATACTGAGGCTCTGGCCTATCTGGCGGCCATGTTGGGACTCCCGAGACCTTTTCAGTGAGCCCTGCTCCTACCTCCTTCCCTGATCCCTCCACTTCGCCAGCGCATCCTACCCCCCTGGAATCCTCTTCCTCACTTAGGGACCCCACATTACCCTCTATACCCGTGTGGTCCCTCTACCTCATGTGCTTCATTCTCTGCTGTGGAGGCCGCACCTCTGGTCCTATAGGATGAACGCCATGTAACTGTTATATGTCGCCCTAAGCCGCCTTCCTACTCCCCCTACAACGCATAACCAGCATCTTTGCAACGGGGGACAGCACAATTGTCTGACTTCTAGTCCAAACGCCTCATGGTGAAATACGGGCCGAAACATCCCACTCAGTCGCAATCTCCAGACCTGCGACCCTCACAGACCAACATCACCTTCCCCAACCTTGACAGCCACCCTGTCCGCACAAACGCCTTCTCAAGGGGGGACGCGAAACGCTTCTCAGCTTTCCTCAGACGCCGCACCAGAAACAATGGCCGCCCCTGTCACGGTAGAAGTCCTTGACGACAAACTTAAGGCCCTACTGCAAGATCTGACCAGCAACGTCTCTAAAGAAATGGGAAAGCTTGCACACGAACTACGGGGAGAGATAGCCCAAATTGGTGAGCGCACCGATGTCTTGGAAACGAAGTTTGATGATCTGATACAATACGTTCACGTGTTGGAAGATGATAACGCTGACCTGAAACAATCAATCTCCCAGCTTCAATCCCAGCAAGAAGACTTGGAGAACAGGGAACGCCGTCAAAATTTACGTATCAGAAGCGTGCCGGAGACCGTTAGCGAGGGAGAGATTAGACCTTATCTTCTCAGCTTGTTCAATGTGGTGGCCCCCCGGATTCCGGACATTGACTGGAGACTGGATAGGGCACACAGATCCCTGGCCCCCAAGCCCCCAGTGGGTGCCAACCCCAGAGACATTATAGTACGCTTTCATTACTATGACAGTAAGGAGGCTTTAACAGTGGCTACCCGCAACAAATCCCGCCTAGAGTTTAAGGGGGCGAAGATACAGATTTTCAGCGACTTATCTCCGATCACCCTTGCCAAACGCAGAAGCTTACGACCGGTGACTACGCACTTACAGAATCACCAACTCCCGTACCGATGGGGTTTCCCCTTCCGCCTATCCGCCTCAAAAGATGGAATCCAATACTTCATGAGAGACTTACAGGAAAGTGAAGCATTTATCCGCAGCCTTGGTCTACCACCGATTCCAGATGAAGACCCCACTCCTCTTCCCGTGACGCCTAAACCCACCTCCATCCCAGGACGACTCTGGACCCCCGTTCGGCAGAGGTCGCAGAAGAACTTTTCTACCCCTCAACGCTCACTATTTGCCAGACACCCCCCCTGAGAGGGACCCATTTCCCAAACCCTGGTTGGGATTGACTTTGGCCCCTATGTCACCATGTTTCCCCTGTTCTGGGGTTAGCCTTGCCCGTAATTATGGGTTTTTCATCACTCCTATGGACTAGAGTAAAGTTGAATTGTCTTTTTTTTTGGCTATCTTTAGGCGCTGTCGGAAGGTGGTGAGGGGTACCACTCCAGATGAGATGGAACCCCTTGTGTGCCTCCGTTTGTTCCGCGGCCTAGGCCGTGGACTCCTGGGTGGTTTTTACCCCCCAGGCTCTTTTTCCCCGTTTTTTTCTTTCTTTTTTCTTGTTATAGGCCTTTTTTTTGGCCTATTTGCTGTTTTTGACCTACATTGCTCAAGGTATTGTATAGCCTTTTTCCTTATAGTTGATGTTGGATGCATACATCTGCTTTTATCCCACAGGATACACCATGGTTTATATTGCCTAGTTAATTCTTACGGGTATTTTTGGTTACTACATGTTAGTTCTGCTTACATTGCATTAATGCCAATCCATACAGATGGCTTTAAGGGTTCTTACTTATAATGTTAAAGGCTTGAACTCTATTCATAAGCGCTGGCTGGCTCTGAAAGAGTTCAAATCTTCAGCTGCAGACATAGTCCTGGTCCAGGAGACTCATTTCCGCCCGGGGGGTTCTCTTAAATTTGCTGCTAAACACTTTCCGAATTCTTTTTTGGCTTCTGACCCCTCTGGCAAAGCAGGGGTTGCAATCCTGATTAAGAAATCTTGCCCGCTAAGGGTAAAATCTTCGTTTATAGATCCCCATGGTAGATATATCCTCCTGGACTGCGAATATCTCTCACGCTCTCTTACTGTGATTAATGTTTATGCAACTAACTCGGGCCAGATCCAATTTATTTTTGACTTATTGGACAGCTTAGGTAAATACGCTCAACCCTTCATGATCATGGGGGGGGATTTCAACATGGCCATGTCTCCTAGGAGAGACAGACAGACGCTTTTTCCTTCCACTCCCTCATCTAAAGTGGAACGTCAGTCCACTACATTTCGTAAACTGTAGAATAAAAAGGTTATGGCGCTAAACCCTATCAGTGATGTGATAGGTTAACCTATCAAAACCTGGTGTTTAATTTTTTATATAAAAAGAAAAAACTGTTGGCAGTAGCGTGCAAAGATTTCCTACAATAATTTTATCCTAATTAAAAAATGTGTGTGTGGTCAATGTGGAATCAACATTCGTGTTCCATCATAATTATAATCAAAGTGGATATTAAGTTATCTTATACGTATCAGCCTACTATGGGTGGATACTAAAAACATGTAAACATTCATTTAGGTATGCAAAATGGTGAAAATGTTGTTTGTATTCACCAATGTGCTAGTTCAGAACAGACTGTGCAAACATGTGCAAAATATGTGCAAAAAACAACTAAGGATCAGAACAACCAGGGATCAGAAATATATTCAACCAATAATCGCATGAAGACGTAAAATATGTGCAAAAAAAAAAAAAGCAACTAAGGATCAGAACAACCAGGGATCAGAAATATATTCAACCAATAATTGCATGAAGACGCATCTATGTCCAATGTAAGTCCAAAATTAATGTTTGGCTTAATGATACTGCCTCTTCAGATTATTGTTGTAATTGATGCATAAAGTCAATAGGGAATATTTGATTCACTCGTGCAAATAGTGCGGGTTTTCAATTAGAGAACTTCATCCCCGGTGCGCCACTCAGTGCTATAGTATGTGAATGCTCTCACCAGAGTTAATGCCCCTTATGGGGCTGGATGGACCTTCACAATGTAAGCCACTGTGCCGCTCTCTGGCTGCTGCTGGTGCGCTGGGTGAAGCTTCGTTATTCCGTCCGTATGGTATCCAACGTTAATTATATATGAGGAAAGACATATCCATAGTGTAATACATTCTTAACCAGATCGTTCGTTTATTAGTATTAAAAACTACTCACATTTGACATTAAAAGCATATGCGTATGGAAAAACTCAGCCGTTCGTCTCAAACGAGTGCACACAACGTGGCCACGCCCTACGCGTTTCGTCACTACGACGTCCTTTGGAGCCTGAGTGGCGCACCGGGGATGAAGTTCTCTAATTGACAACCCGCACTATTTGCACGAGTGAATCAAATATTCCCTATTGACTTTATGCATCAATTACAACAATAATCTGAAGAGGCAGTATCATTAAGCCAAACATTAATTTTGGACTTACATTGGACATAGATGCGTCTTCATGCGATTATTGGTTGAATATATTTCTGATCCCTGGTTGTTCTGATCCTTAGTTGCTTTTTTTTTTTTTTTTTGCACATATTTTACGTCTTCATGCGATTATTGGTTGAATATATTTCTGATCCCTGGTTGTTCTGATCCTTAGGCCGCGTACACACGGGCGGACTGTTCGCCCAACTTTGTTCGTCAAACAGTTTGACAAACAGTCCGCTCAAAATTTGCATGAGCGGACTTGACTACACACGATGAACGAACAGTCCGCTGAAACCGTGCGCGATGACGTGAACGGCACGTACGACGGGACTAGAAAAACTACGTCCTATACACTGCAATGCAACCTTCGGCGTGTAAATTCTTTCTGAGCATGCGCGAGACTTAGTTTGACGAACAAGCCTACACACGAGCGGACTGTCCGCTCAAACCAAGTTTCAGTGGACAGTTTTACGGGATTTCCGAAAAACTTTGTTCGTCAGACTGTCCGCTGAAACTGTCCGCTGAAGCCCACACACGAGCGGACTGTCCGCTGAAACACTGTTCAGCGGACAAAGTTGGGCGAACAGTCCGCCCGTGTGTACGCGGCCTTAGTTGTTTTTTGCACATATTTTGCACATGTTTGCACAGTCTGTTCTGAACTAGCACATTGGTGAATACAAACAACATTTTCACCATTTTGCATACCTAAATGAATGTTTACATGTTTTTAGTATCCACCCATAGTAGGCTGATACGTATAAGATAACTTAATATCCACTTTGATTATAATTATGATGGAACACGAATGTTGATTCCACATTGACCACACACACATTTTTTAATTAGGATAAAATTATTGTAGGAAATCTTTGCACGCTACTGCCAACAGTTTTTTCTTTTTATATAAAAAATTAAACACCAGGTTTTGATAGGTTAACCTATCACATCACTGATAGGGTTTAGCGCCATAACCTTTTTATTCTACACTTTTCATTTCCCTCTCCTCCCTATTAAGGAAGTGAGGGCTTCAGGCACAGGCAGCTCTAACCCAGTATATTTTCTTTTCTTTCTTCACTTTTTATTTATTTACTTTTTTATATTTCTATCACATTGGAGATTTAGTTTTGTTTTGGTTTTTCCATAGCGCGACTTTATTTATTTATTTATACATTTCGTAAACTGATTAGAACCCATAATTTGCTGGACATATGGAGAATCAAACACCCCACTAGCAGACAATTTTCATTTTTCTCCCCCCCACATAAGATGTACTCCAGACTGGACCACCTTTTTATATCAGCACCTTTATTGACATCGGCGGTGGCGTCGGAGCTGAACCCCATAACGTGGTCAGATCATGCCTCGGTTCAGCTTGACTTGGCTCTTGCCTGCTCCATGCCGAGAACCTGTCATTGGAGACTCAATGACTTTCTCCTCCGCGACCCCATTGTCGAGGCTCAACTGTCCCAAAATTTATCGGAATTTTTTCAACTGAATGAGGGCTCAGTGGCGGAGATGTCTACCCTATGGGAAGCCCACAAGGCGTTTTTTAGAGGTGCGTGTATCTCTGCCGGCGCCCGCTTAAAGCGGGACTCAGCAGCCCAGAGGCAAGACACCCTATTACAGCTCCGTAAAGCTGAAGATCTGCTTCTGGCTTCCCCTACGGTGACCCGTCTGCGCACAGTCACAACCCTCCGTGAGCGTTTGAAATCGCTAGATATGCAAAAATGTTCTAAGGCCCTAATTTGGGCAAAGCAGAAATTTTATGAGTTTGCTAACAAACCCCACAGGATGCTAGTAAACAAGCTTAAACCACGTCCTTTTCAATCTTATCGTGAACTCCTCCTTCAGGCTGACGGCTCCCCAACCCCTTGTCCTTTGACGATGTCCAAAGTTTTTGGCTCGTTTTATGACAAATTGTACAACTGTTTAGCTTCTGACCCTAAACACTTATTCACTCAAGAGGCTTTTGATTCTTTTTGCTCCCCTTTAAAGTTGCCTAAACTATCACCGTCACAGGTAGCCACCCTTAATGCAGATATCTCGACAGAAGAGTTGGCAGCAGTAGTGAAGGAACTGCCCTTACATAAGTCCCCTGGGCCTGACGGTCTACCATATCAATATTATAAGACTTTCCTTCCCATCCTCGGCCCCCACTTATTAAAACTCTACTCCTCCTTACAAAAAGGGGTCACTCCACATTCGCAATTCTTACACGCTCATATCACAGTCCTTCCGAAACCGGGCAAACCCCCATCCCTGCCAGCAGACTTTCTTTCATAATCCCCTCCCTTGTTCATAACGATCAAGTGGGTTTCGTTTTAGGTAGACGGGCGGGCGATAACACCAGACGTACCATCGATCTAATTGACATGCTCGATAAAACCTCCCGCTCTGCTCTTATTCTCAGCCTAGATGCCCAAAAGGCTTTTGATAGGCTTGGGTGGCCCTACATGTTTGCCACACTTGCACGCTACGGTTTTTCAGGCTCCTTTGTATCGGCTCTTCAAGCCCTCTATTCCCATCCCACCTCACAAGTTCAATTGGCATCCTTCAAATCCCCAACGTTTACACATAGCAATGGTACCAGACAGGGCTGCCCCCTTTCCCCCTTGTTATTTATATTGTGCCTTGAACCCCTGGCAGCATGCATTCGGGAAGACTCGGACATTAGGGGAGTCTCTTTACGACGGAAAGAATACAAGCTGTCCTTGTTTGCAGACGACATATTGCTTACTTTAACTAAACCTCACACCTCACTCCCCAACCTCCATGCCCTCCTAGAAACGTTCGGTAATATATCAGGATACAAAATCAATACAGCTAAAACCGAAGCGCTCCCCATTCACATCCCTCCCTCACTCCTCACCGCTTTACGCAAAACCTTTCCCTACCAGTGGCGCTCGGACTCACTCAAGTATTTAGGCATTCATTTAACAGCGTCCTATCGCACACTATACCAGGCTAACTTTCTCTCTTTCATTTCAGAAACACACAGTCTACTCTGTAAATGGATGGAATGTCCCCTATCCCTTTTAGGTAGGATAAATGTCCTCAAAATGGCGATACTCCCTAAATTTTTGTATCTTTTCGAAACTTTGCCTGTTGCCCTTCCCATGCCCCAGCTTCGCAATATCCAGAGGGCCTTTACTAAATTCATATGGGGTGACAAAGCACATAGAATTGCCCATACGGTTGTCTTCGCACCGCGCTCACACGGAGGTCTGGGAGCTCCCGATATTATACGATATTATTACGCGACTCACTTATCTATGACGGTCTCCTGGTCCTCCTTTTCTGCGACGAGTCGATGGGCGGAGATAGAAATGAGCATCACTGACCCGGTCCATCCTTGTTCTATGCTATGGTCTGACTTATCCTCTTCTATATCACAACTCAGACGTATTTGCCTAGCTCCTATGCTATTTACTCTGGATATTTGGAAAAAATGCCACAAGAAATTCTCTCTCTCCTCCCCCTGTCCACCCCTTTTAAATGTTACCCACAACCCGGACATACCTAACAGTCTGTCCACAGTGGCTATGACCCCGTGGACTCAAGCAGGCATTTTCCAACTTCGCCACTTAGTTCACCCAGTGTCCCGCAAACTTTTATCTTTCCCAGACTTACAAGACAAATTCGACATTCCACAACGGTCCATTTTCACCTACCTTCAATTTAAACACTACTTTTGCTCCGTATCTCCTGCCATGAGCCTAGAGAAACCTAACGCCTTTGAAATTCTGTGCACCCAGGGCTCACACCAGAAGGGTCTCATAACCGCTATTTACAGGATTCTTCAGGACTCATTGCCTCCCACTTTAGATTCTCACCTTTATATGCGGAAATGGGCCAAAATCCTACCCGCTACTATTTCTCTCCCTCAATGGCAGGAGATCTGGACTTCCATCTCCAAAGTTTCGAGATGTGTCGAACAGAAAGAAACTGCTTATAAAGTACTAATGTTTTGGTATAGGACCCCCGAAGTTTTACATAAGTATGATCCCTCACTGTCTCGTTTATGCTGGAGGTGCCTACAGGATATCGGCACACACCTTCATATCTTTTGGGACTGTCCACGTATCACATCTTTTTGGTCTATGGTCCAATCCATTCTCCAATCAATATTGAAAAGAGATATCCCACTGACTCCGACACATTACCTTTTAGGCCTTCCGACCCTAGATCTCCCTAAATATGCTAAAAAAACTGATGGCTTTTATACTCCTAGCTGCCAAGAGAGTAATACCGGCTCATTGGCTATCTCCCATACCTCCCACGCAAGCACATGTGGTCTCGTCCATTGCTCACATGCGTAGGATGGAACATTTGACGGCAATAGCTCATGATTCCTTGCCTAAATTTTTTAAGATATGGGACCCATGGGATGCCTCCATGTTCAACCCAGAATCCTTTGTTGCCCCTTGTGCCAACCCTTCCTTAAGTAACCTTAGGGAGATTTAATATTTTGTTTACTACATTATATCGTATCAGACCAAAGACACCCGTACTTACCCACACGTCTGGTTTTCAATGTTTTGACTCGTTCTATCTTCCTTTTTCAGTTATGCCATCACCACTGTATACAGCTTCATGGTGTATCTTATCACTTGACCTAATTGTAACCTACAATACGGTGCCCCTACTATGTCTAACCAATGTTATTGACTACTGTACCGTATTTATGACATTTTTGTACTGTTTACAAAAAAAATTTCAATAAATATACATTTAAAAAAAATAAATAAAAAAAAGTAGCCTTTTAAGTTTATTAAAAAATAAAAAAATAGTGTCCCTCACATCACTCATGACACCCACCGACATCCAAAAAATAGAAAAAAAAAATGCTCAGCCTCCCACCGAATGCCCGCTCTGCACTTTGACAGTCCTTATATAGGCAAGGGGCAGGGCCACCCGGCTATGCCACCCTGTGGCACCGCCCTTCTGATATCATGTGACAATCCCCTCTGAAGCACCATCCGAACACTGATAAGGCTTTAGAGGAGAGGCAAATTTAGACACATTTCTAAATCTACCATAAAGGTTTTAGCAAAGTTGCTTGAAGCTTGTTAAAAGCTTTGCAGATATTTTGAAAAAGCTTGCAAACACTGCCTTAATACATTCTGAACAAATCTGAAGTGAAGGGATATTATTCCAACGTGTATAGAGGATCTAGCCCTTTGCCATTGTTTCCAAACCACAGAAAGTTTTACCTTGAAGTGGGATTGGGTGCAAAAAATATATAATTTATAAGAATGTCACTTTTTTAGAATATCTAAAAAAGTCCATTCCTCTTCAGCACTTTTCTTCACTGTTAAAGGGGAATACATACATGTATACATACCTTAGCTATTAAGATGTTATTATTGAACTGGATGTTTTCTAGTAATATCTTTGTATTTTGGAAAATATAAATATAATAGTTCACTGTTATCACTATAAACCGCACCTCAACTTTAAAGTAGATTGTTACATTGTAGTAATAAGGTTTATAGTTTTTTTTATTCAAATGATGACTAGTATTTCAAAGCAAAGCTTAATACATGTCACATATTCATAAAACAGATGGAGCCCATATTGACATTCATTCCCATAAAAATGCTCTCAAAACTGGACTTGCAGAATTTTAATTAGTATTAATTGCATATATCCATTAAGCCATTCTATCAAGATAAGCCTGTGAATTAAAAACAAGTCTAGCACAAGAGAATTTTTATTTTATTAGCTGTTAAATCCTGTTAATGGAACATACTCCATTCTTTAACACAATTTACAGGCCTCAATAACAGTTACTTTGAAAAAATAATTAGTAAGAGGCTTTCTTAACATTTCATTTGGAGATATTTAGCCTCTTTATTGCTTTGTAACTGAAAGCAATACATATTGTTAAAATGTGGAGTAGAAAAGACAAATACGTCTTTTACTACAAATAAGAAAACCAATGAAATATATCTGCAGAAATAAAACTTGAATTATTTAGGTTTTTACACTAGTAAACTATTGTTATAATTGTGAGATAAAGGTTTTATTGGCTTTAGCTTTGAAATTTGTGTTAAAGTGCAAATTTGTAATTTAAATGTTTTTTTTTTTTACTTTTTAGCACTTTTTTTAATATAAGTAAAGGGAGTGATTTACTAAAACTGTCGCACACAGAATCTGGTGCAGTTGTGTATAATAACCAATCAGCTCCTAGAATTTATTGTCAAATCTTAATTGAACAAGCTGAAGTTAGAAGATGACTGGTTACAATGCACAGCTGCATATTCTGTGTGCTCCAGTTTTATTAAATCCCCCCCACTGGGTCATATGTGTCATATGTATGTTAACAGTTTGTTATTGATAACCTTTGGTTACCATGTTTTATGTTTCAATGATTTTTATTTCATTTAAGCAATAAAACAAACAAATACAGATCATAACAGTTGGTTGCCATAGGTGTACATTGCAGTATAGTTACAGAAAAATGACACAAAGAGAGAAAGAAATAAGGGTAACATCGTTGCCCATGAAGCCTCCTATAATTCATGAACTTTGAGATAACAAGAGTAAAGCTAATGTAGGAAGGTCCCTACAGTGTACAGAAGAAAACTTGGTTGTACAATTCAAACCAGTAAGACCATTACACAAAATAGATGCTGGGGAATTTTATTAATCCCAATACTTAGCAAAGCAAATTCTGGTGTTGGGTTTAAAGAGATTTTAGTGACATTGTACATGAGTGGGAACACTTTCAACTAAAAGGGAGATCTGTTACATTCCCATAAAATGTGGAGTAAACTACCTGATTCACCACAATTCCTCCAGCAAGAAGGTGAATTAGAAGGGTGAATGTGTGAATCTGGGGTGGAGTGATATACCAGGGAAGCATGTAGGGATGAGCTGAACACCCCCCGGTTAGGTTCGCAACTGAACTTGCGAATAGGCAAAACATTTGTATGAACATGCGAACACCGTTAAAGTCTATGGGACATGGTGGCCAGGATGTGAGATCAGACGGACATGGGATCTCAGAGCTCTGTTCCAATCCTATTTAAAGCGGGAGTCCACCGGGACTCCGCGTTTTTTTTTTTTTTTTTTAAAAGCCAGCAGCTACAAATACTGCAGCTGCTGACTTTTAAAATAGTGACACTTACCTGTCCAGCGCGCCCGCGATGTCGGCACCCGAAGCCGATCTCTAGGTCGTCTGTCGGGTCCTGCCGCCGCCATCTTGGGTATGGGAATCAGGAAATGGAGCCTTTCGGCTTCATTTCCCGGTTCCCTACTGCGCATGCGCGAATCGCGCTGCGCAATAAGGACGCTCCCCGCTGCCTCTGGGATCTGTGTGTTTCCCAGCAGGCAGCGGGGCACTTGCGGGAAGGGCCAGGCACTTGCGGAAAGGGGCGTAAGTTACGCCCCTTTCCGCAGAGAGCTATCCCGGAAGTGGGTGCAGTTACCTGGATTATCCAGGTAACTGCACCCCCCTCCCCCCTGAAAGGTGCCGATTGTGGCACCGGAGGGGGGGAGGGTTCCGATGAGCGGAAGGTCCACTTTAGGGTGGACCTCCGCTTTAAAAAAGCCTGATTACGGGCACCTACATGCCCACAAAGCACACAGCAGCTCCCACAAGCATCCAGGACCCTCCCACAGTGGCGATCATGTCAGCTAATGGCCGAGGTAAGCCACAAATGGACCTGTGAAGGGGTGGGGCGCAAGCTTCCCAGGCGCTATGACGACCTCCACTTCCGGTGTATGGTGCGGGCTGGGGACAGTGCAGAGCCCAGAAATGTCTGCATCTCCCCCAAGCATGTTGGCATACCCCGCTGCTGCACATGAGACTCCTTTCCCTGCTGTAACGCTGGAGACAGCACCAGAGACAATTACTAAACCAATTCTGGCTGCTATTTTGAGGGTTTTAAATCCATGATGATGGTCTGCATCGATCACCTGGCATCAGAGTGCACCCTGATACGCCATGATCTAGATAAAATAAGGGGAAGGGTCACTGAAGCGGAGGACAGGGTTGGCATGGTGAAAGATCAGCAAGGCTTGCACATCACACAAATCGTAGAGCTGCAGTCACTGGTGAGTTCCCTAGTACATAAAATGTATGACGCCGAGAACAGGCAAAGGCAGAATAATATCCACGTGGTAGGCATTCCGGAAGATGCTGAAGGCCAGAAAACTGCCATGTTTGCTGAAAACTTGTTCAAACAATTGTTGAATATACCAGATATGCCGCCCACATACATGGTTGAGAGGGCGCAGAGAGTACCAATGGAAAACGCCCAGAGGGCGCACCACCCAGACCATTCCTGGTGCGATTTCTTAACTTCCGAGATAGAGACATGATCCTGACAGAGGCAAGGAAGCATCCTGAACTACCCTAAGAAACATCAAGTTGATGTTGTTCCTGGACTTCTCGGCTGAGATCAAGAAACGTTGCAGATCCTTCAGCGAGGTGAGACGCCGTCTCCGGGAAAAGAATATAAAATACTGTATGCTCTATCCCAGCTGGCTGAGGATCCCTGAAAAAGGTACGGTCCGATTCTTTGATATGCCCGAGGAGGCCAATGAGTGAATTGACACCCTGTGAAACAGTAAATAAGATTCCAATTTTTTGTCCAGTTTTGGGGACTTGTTATTTACCGGGAGGGGGGATGGCCTGCATCAAGGGGGCCACGTATACTCCCTAATATTTTGATGTGTTGATTCATATTGACTCCCTGGCATCGCACTGCTGGCAGGGCTAGGACTCCCTAGAGGACACCTATATTTCCTTTTCATATCCCTGCTAGTGGTGCTCCTACATCGGGTGTATATGGACATTGACACTCCTGACAATATGTGGGCTGTGGGTTGGCCATTGTTCCTTTTCAGGGGCATAGACAGTTGTCAACATGAGAATAGATTTTTCTCTTCCTATTTTTGTACTATCTATTTTCATAGGTTTTTACTATAGACAATGTTTTGGACCTAAATTTTTTTCTTTTTCTTTTTCTTGATCACGTTTCTTACAAGTTGATCTAGTTTTGGGATTACGCTGCATGTATTGGTTAAATGTTTTACTCAGCAGCAGGGAGTTTTGTGGGATTGGGGATTTTTTTGTATTTGAATGTGCAATGTGCCATCATCTATACAATGGATGAGTCTCTCATGCTGGGTACACACGATCAGACAACCCGCCGGACTTTGCAGCGGAGGTCCGGGAGACAAGCCGCTGGACTATGGCGGCGGCAACAGCGACAGAAGACCAGGCCAACGCTAGTAAAAGAGCTGGAAGAAGAAAGCGGAGGCCCGGTAAGAAGAACCAAAGAGTGAGACAAGACCCCCGAAGTCGTAAGAAGATCCCTGGACGGCGGCGGTGACAAAGGAGAAAGCCGGGCTCCTTTGCTAATAAAAGAGCTAGCAAAAGAGCAGAAAATAGTGGAGGTGTCCAGTGAGAAGACCCCCGAAGATGGAAGAAGACCCCCGGAGCTGTGTAATAAAGTATTTTAAAAGCCTGTGTTTTTTTTTATATACATTTTTTTCCCCAGGTGAATGGGTAGGCATACATCCTACCCCATACTCATTCACATAGGGTAGGGGGGCCGGAATCTGGGGGCCCCCTTATTAAAGGGGGCTCCCGGATTCTGACAAGCCCCCCATCTGCAGACCCCGACAACTAATGGCCAGGGTTGTCGGGAAGAGGCCCTTGTCCTCATCAACATGGGGACAAGGTGCTTTGGGGTGGGGGGCCGCAGGGCCGCCCTTCCCCAAAGCACCCCTCCATGTTGAGGGCACGCGGTCTGGTACTGCTCAGGAGGGGGGCGCTCGCTTATCCCCACCCACTTTCCTGGCCGGCAGGGCTGCATGCTCGGATAAGGGTCTGCTATGGACTTTTTTCTGCGTAGGGGTTCCCCTTTAAATCCATACCAGGTGACGGGGCTAGCGAGGTGTCAATCTCGCCGATGGAGGTGGCGACATTGACTTCCTTCACTAGTTCTGTCTACCTGGAGCCACATCCAAAATGAACGAACTTTACTCTGTGTGTGGGCAAGTCAATTCATTTCAAAAGTCCGGCGGACTAGCACACAGACAGGCAGATTGTCCACCGGTCTACTGAGTCCGGCGGACAATTTTGAGTCAAGACTTCTTTCTAAGTCCACCGGACTTTTGGGAAAAAAAAGTCCGCCTGAGCCCACACATGGCCAGATTGTCCGGCGGACTCTGTTCCGCCAGACCATGTCCGCCGGATAATCCGATCGTGTGTACGCGGCACCAGGGGCCACTGGTCACTAGCGTTAATAGAAAAGATATGTTCTTTTTGTATTATTTGTTTAAGGCATATCCATAGCTGGAACAGTAATTGATTTGTTGTCTTGGAACGTAAGAGGCCTTAACGATAAATTCCGTTGTGCCCTAATGTTCCAAAACATAAAACCTCTTAAACCTTGTCTTCTTACAGGAAACCCATTTAGATGGTAACAGGGTGTTGACTATGTGGAGCTCCTGGATCCAACGTGTTGTGCATGCTACATACTCCACGTTTGCCAGGGGGGTAGCTATTCTGATTAATAAAACAGTCCCATGTTGATGGGGACAAGGACCTCATCCCCACAACCCTTGCCCGGTGGGGGTCTGCTGGCAAGAGGCTTATCAGAACCTGGAAGCCCTCTTTAACAAGGGGACCCCAAATCCCAGCCCCCTCATGTGAATGGGTTTTCGGTTACATTGTACCCCTACACATTCACCAAAAAAATGTCAAAATGTTAAAAATGACAGTAGACAATTTGGGACAAGTCCTTTATTAAAAACTAAAAATAACAATGTCCCGCGATTTTCATTCATCTTCGATCACAGCATCTGACAACGCGATAAAAAAATAATGGAAAAAGCCCGACGATGGGAGGTTCCCGCTGACTGAAGTTTCTTTGTGGTGACAGCTGTTATATAGCTGAGGGTGGGGCCATCTGGTGACGTAAATGAATTACCCCGCCCCCTCTGACATTACGTGATGTGGTGAACGTGTAGGAGTACAATGTACCCAATACCCAGTCACATGGGGGGGTGCAGGATCTGGGACAAGTCACATGGGGGGTGCAGGATCTGGGTCCCCTTGTTAATTATAACCAATGTCCCATTAGTATATCAGTATTTTGGGAAGAATTGTGATAGCTTTAGGACATATTCTATATTCACTTTTTACAAGTTAAATTGTTTTTGAAAAATAGTATTCTGAGGAATTTCTCATACAGATATGAGATCAACACTGGAAAATGTATACTATTCTGATTATTTGTATACTTCTATGAATATGCAAAATGCATTTAGTTGGTTGTATAAATAATAATTTTCTACCTGATGCTCTGCCAGTAAACTGTACAGCTTCCCACTATTTAATGGTCATTAACAATTATTACTATAGGATCCCAATATTTGGGCCTGTATTATGCTGCATACATAGGTTGAAATCTCATAAAAATAACTTAAATAATAATATACAGGGAGAGCGAAAAAATTATAATTAAAGTAGATGTAAACTCTAACAGGGTATTAACTTTGTATATGAGCATTTTTTTTGTTTGCATTAATGACACTTTTAAAAAAAATAGCCCTTTCCCATTTGAATGCTGTTGATCTCCAGTTTTTTTCAGCCACTTCATCTCCACTTGCACATGCTCCAGCTTTTGCTGCACATCATGACATTCTGACCGTAAAAAAGTTCAACCATGTTTGTGCAGTGTGTATCAGCATGACCTCTTATAGTTTCCTCTTGGAGACCAGGTGACAGGGTACCAACATATGAGCAGTTGTCACACTACAAGCGCCTGACCAAGAACCTTTTTACAAAGAAAATGTGATTATATATTCGCTTGATGATTAGCTTTAAACTCAAGTCATTTTGAACACCTATGTTTAAAGAGGAAGTAGACTCTCCCACTCGGATGCTTCTTTTCATTTAGTCCATTATAATAAGTAATTATCAAACTGTAGCCACTGTAATCCAGCCCAAATCGCATATTACTTACTGTTTAAAGAAACTTTAAAAAACTTGTTTCCAGGGGTTAGGCAGCGCCATCTTAAGATTTGTTTTCTGAGTCCACAGTGGAGTGTATTTCTGCCCTTACATTGAGCATTTCCTGTACTGTTAACCAAGCCCCCTTCTCAATCCAATGTTTCTATGGCAACCCTGCTTCCCTGTTCATAGCTGATTTGTTTTATTTCATAGTATTTACTTGTGCCGATTATCTAGTGTTTGTCTTTGTCAGTCTTATCAGCTTCAACTGATAAGACTGCAGTAATGCTGTCTGATGCCCTGGTTTACACTGCATGTGATGTCACTTGGTCACATGGGTGTAGGAGGAAGCTCTGAATGATTCTGCAGTCTCCTAGGATTTCAATGTTGTGTGAAATCCGTAGGAAGTCCTGATACATGGAGTATACAGAGTGTGGATTAAATCAGGGGAGATCTGGGCATGCTCAGTGACGTCATTCTAAAGAACAAAAAGGATTACAACAATACTAAGCAAGTAAGGAGATATCTACAAGCAGTGTTCATTAGGGTTTTTTTATGCTGATTTACATGGGACAAAGTTGTGGTGGAGAGTTTACAACCACTTTAAACTCAAATCCAACAGGCCATGTTCTCCATGAGAAGGACATATTTGAGTATAGCCTCAAATAACAAAGCTTAAACCTATGCATAAAAAGTACCATCATCCAAAAATTATATAGGAGGAAAATATAGAGATGGGAGCGTGAGGACAGTTGCTGAGATTGACATATATATTCCAACCCACAAGGTTTTATGGTGGACTATCTCGGTACTGATACACAGAAAAATAAATCTTGGATAAAAATTAAATCATTTATTACATATGAAAATACAAACATAGATCACCTTAAAGAAGTTTAAAAAAAAGCATACAAATACTCAAAGGTTTACCCAAGAGATAGGGAGGGGGGGGAAAGGAAAGAGAAGACAAGCCCAGGGGGGGGGGGAAGGGGGAGGGAGGAGAAAAAAGGGGGAGGGAGGGGAAAGAAGGGAGAGGGAGGGGAAAGAAGGGGAAGAGAGAGAGGGCAAAGAGTGTTGGAGGTTAGGGTAGGTTGGTTGTTGTGTGAGGATGTGAAGGGGGAAGGGAAAGATGAGGGTGAGGGGAATGGGTGGAGAGGGAAAGGAAGTGAATATATATCTAATGTTTAGAAAATCATAACCTACTTGCTTAGATATCTTAAAAGATCTATTCAAAGAATATATACAAAACTCCAGGGGGAGAGAGAAAAGGGCTTAACAGGCAGAAAGAAGGAAGGCAAGCAACGATATATGGTCTCGTTGCTTGCCTTCCTTCTTTCTGCCTGTTAAGCAGAAGGTATCTCAGGTGGTGGTGGCTGGAATATGCCATAATCCTACATAACTAGTGGATAGTTGTAAGCTGAAGGTTCATTGCACATGAAGCAAGTGCCTGGTTAGGGATCCCCCTGTCTGTAGCCAAGCTAAAGCCTATAGGAGTCAGATGGGTCTATAAAAATAGAACAAATACAGCGTTCATGTGGGAAAAGGGGCAGGTAGTAATCCACCCAGGCGATGCTCACGCTGCCTGACAGCGATGCGTGGCGTCATTGGGTCTGGCTCCCCGCAGTGCACAGGTGCGAGATACCGCGCTACTGCACAAACATGCACCATCTATGTCAGTGCAAGAGAGGGGTGGTCCCCACAAGAAGAAATGTCCTCACCCGGGGAGTCACATGTCCACCGCTGATTAGAAAAAACAAGCAGCCAGGGAGAGACTGGCTAGGCATGCAAGGAAAGCAACAACCCAGATTAGTCTCATCAAATATACACAAAATTAGTACATAGAAAATACACATTAATTGCAAGAAATAATGAGGGGCTGAATAGTCCCAAATCTATAATACAGAACTTTATTTGTAAACAATTTTTCTGGGAAATTTGACTATTACTGACCTAGTTCCAGGGCAGATATGGACGGTAACCTGATGTGTAGTAGGCCAGTGGGAAATTGCTGCAATAATTGACAGGGGTACACAAAGGAACCCATTGGATAAGGGTAACTTATATAGGATGGGACAAGAAGCATAGTGAGGTTGAAGGGAAATGGGAAGGTAGTGGAGAAAGGGGATGGAGTAGAGGGAAGGGGGGGAGGGAGGAAAGATGTCTTATAAGATATCATCTCATTGAGGCCTGGGGGAGGGGGTGGTAGCATTGAAACGTTCGATCCACAGAGTTTCCCTCTGTAAAATCATCCTATCCAAATCACCCCCTCTAGGACTCCAGAGACCTGGACCGGTGTTTTTTACTGTATACCTCACCCAAACCCCCATCAACAGATACAGTTAAATTCATCACTAAGTACTCTGCCCATTATCGACAACTCAGAATGATACTATCCAACCATTGGCATTTACTTATGGATCACCATGTCCTTCCTACATGTGAGAGACTTTTTCCTACTTTGACTTAGTACTAAGAGTACCTGGACTTTCCTACCTATACCCTCTAACCCTACGTTGAAAGACTGTGTTTTTGTTTATCCTTTGCAAATAAAAATCCTTTAAGTGGATCTGGCGTCAGTCTCTACAGTTCTTGGGCCATCTACCGTGGGAAACCCCTAGACACACACGAGATGAAGAAGGTAACGGTAAGCCCAATTAAAACAGCCGCTCCCCCTGGGCTCAGTGCTACACAAGTCACCCTTATCCCATGGGTTTCTTTGTGTACCTCTGTCAATTATTGCAGCAATTCCCCACTGGCCTACTACACCTCAGATTACCTGACCGTCCATACCTGCCCTTGAACTAGGTCAATCATAGTCAAATTTCCAAAAAGTTTTGTTTACAAATAAAGTTTTGTATTGTAGATTTGGAACTATTCAGCCCCTCATTATATCTTGTAATTAATGTGATTTTTCTATGTACTAATGTTGTGTATATTTGATTAAATTAATTTGGATTGTTGCTTTCCCTGCACGCCTAGCCTGTCTCTCCCTGGCTGCTTGTTTTTTCTCCCAAGCAGCAGACATGTGACTTCCCTGTTGAGGATGTTTCTCCTTGTGGAATCCACCCCTCTCTTGTGCTGCCTGAGTTTTGGGCTTTCCAGACCAGTTGACATAGACGGCGCACGCTTGTGCAGTAGCGTGGTATCTCTCACCTGTGCAGTTCGGGGAGCCAGACCCGATGATGTCACACACTGCCGTCAGGCATGTGTGCATGGCTACTGGGTTGGGGAGCTCATTTAGTGGGCCTTGGCCTTGCCCAAGGCCCTGTTGAGCATCGTGGATACTTTTCTCCAAAGGGGTCATGACCGAAAACCAGGAGGAATGTAAGACTGGGAGCTTTGCAGCCAGGCCTGGGTGGTTTACTCCCTGCCCCTTTTCTCCCATGAACGCTATATTTGTTCTATTCTTATAGACCCGTCTGACTCCTATAGGCTTTAGCTTGGTTACTGATAGAGGTATTCCTTACCAGGCACTTGCTTCATTTGTAATGAACCTTCAGCTTGCAACTATTCACTAGTGATGTAAGATTACGGCATATTTCAGCCACCACCACCTGATATACCTTATATATCGTCTTGTTGCTTGCCTTCCCTCTTTCTGCCTGCCATACCCTTTTCTCTCTCCCCCCTGCAGTTTTGTATATATTCTTTGAATAGATCTTTAAAGATATCTAAGGTTATGATTTTCTAACCATTAGGTATATATGTACTTTTCCCTCACCACCCATTCCCTTAACCCTCATCTTCCCCCTCACCCAACAACCAATCTACCCTAACCTCCAACACGCTTTCCCCTTCTCTCTCCCCCCATATTTCCCTCCTCCCCACCCCCTTTTCCCCCCCTCTGCCTCTTTTTTTGTATCTTTCTCTCCTCCCTTTTTCTCCTCCCTCCTTTCTTTCCCCTCTTCCCCTTTTCTCCCCCTTTCCTCCTTCCCCTCCTGCACTATATAATCCACCACTTATGGGTAATACTTTACCAACAATTCTGTATATATCTATTGCTACCCCTATTTAGATTCAATTCCGCATAATCCCCTTTGTCCATCGCGGGGGGGGGGGGCTTTTGAGCAGCTGGGCTATTACCTGGCGATTGACCTGTTGGGTATGCAATTTCTCAATGTTACTGCTGAGCTATAGCTGTACATATTATGCTTCTATAATTCTTTGATTATGTGTTCTTGTGTTTTATGTGATAATTTGTTTTATAGACTATTCCTCCTGATGAAGCGGTCTATGTGGTGTGAAAATAGTAGAGGACTGGTTAATCTATGAGAAAAACTCCATAAACAGATATCTCTTGGGGAAACCTTTGAGTATTTGCATACTGTTTTTTGAAATGTCTTTAATGTGACCTATGTATGTATTTTTACATGTAATAAATGATTACATTTTTATCCAAGATTTATTTTTCTGTGTATCAGTACCGAGATAGTCTACCATAAAACCTTGTGGGTTGGAGTATATGTATGGTCAGTCTTGGCAACTGTCCTTACGCTCTCATCCTTTCCCTTTCTTCCCATGTTCTCCATGAGGTGAAAGGATTGAAAAGATACAAAACTTCAGTCTCAGAAAATTTTAAGATAGTTACCATTGAAGAATCTTCATCTATGATATCAATTTTGGAGAGGATTGATCAAATTTTAAGGTATAAGAAGAATGTCATAGTAGGGATGTCAAATGTTTGTTGCAAATGTGAGAATGGATGTATCCCTGAGGCGGATATTAGTCCTAAATTGTTGTGTGCTTTTTGAATCCAGGTTATGAGAGGCAGGTCTGGTGATAGCAGTTCTATTGCTTGGATAGGAAGTCTGGAAAGCATAGATCTGGGTAATCCTTTGGCTCGTTGTAAGGAGGCTGACCATACCTGTAGTGCTGCCATTACAGAGTGTAGATAACAATATTGTGGCTTTAGATTGAGCAAGGTAGCCATTAGAGTGTGTTTCATGTTGGCATTAATAGCTGTGGATTCAATTTGGGCCCATGTTTTGTTAGAAGCATGTGACCACCATTCTCTGAGTTGGACCAGTACCACTGCTGGGGGCTCCATTTTGTACAGGGGTGATGAGAGTGTCCTTCTTGAGTCTGGGTTTTTTGTATTGCTATATAAATATGTTGATTATCCCTATCATGTAGGCATCTCCAGGGATCTTATAATGCCGCGTACACACGACTGGACTTTCTGTGAGAATAAACTCTGGAGTTCTTTCCATCTGAGTTCCCGACAGAGTTCCGACCGAATGGACTTGCCTACACACGATCCCAGCAAAGTAATTTTGAATGTGATGACGCATGATGGGATTAGAAAAGGAAGTTTAATAGCCAGTAGCCAATAGCTGACCTTGCGTCGTATTTGGTCCGTCAGACTAGCATACAAATGACCAGTTTTCCCGATGGGAATTGATTCCATCGGAAAGATTTAAAACATGTTCTATTTCTAGGTCCATCAGACTTTTTGAAAAACAAAGTCAACTGAAGCCCACACACGATCGGAATATCCAATGAAATGATTCCGTCGGTCGTGTGTACGCGCCATTAGTCTTCTTTTTGCAATAAAGAGGACAATGCAGATGGCCTTCTTTTAGTTGGATTTGAAGTGTCTAGGGAAGTGTCAATAATGTCATTGAAATCCCCATGTAGCATTACTGGATTGGATCTATAAGGGGCTAATTTAGAGATTAGGCTTGCGTAAAAAATTTCTTTTGAGCCGTGTTCAGCGCATACAGATTTACTATGGTAAGGCATTGGTTCTCAATTGTTGCAGAGAGAATCAAGTATCTACCTTCCTCATCAGCCACACAGTGATGTAATTTTAAAGAAACAGAGGAGCTGATATTTACTTGTGCTGGTAACATTTGTGTGAACAAGCTGGGGATTTGTTGTTGGCGAAGTGCGTTTCTTGCGTGCAAAACATGTCTGCGTGGTGGGTCAGGGCTACTTTCCATAGGAGATGGGGTAATTTAATCCTTTGGCATTGAGTGAGGTGATTGTGATGACCATTGTGGTGGAGATTACCTGAGGATGGGGACAAAGGGAGCAAGATTACACCTGTTATATACAATATTTATGTGTGATGGGGATACCAAACCAATGTACAAATACACAAAGTATGTTTAAGATATGCGGTATGTCATAGAGTGAACAATCTAGAACTGTTGTAACGTATAAGCAGTAGTATCATGATGTGTCAGTAGTTATATCAATCAAGAGAAGACGACAAACAACTATAATAACGGCAAAATTAGTCTGTGTGGCTCACTATAACCTGAGGGAGCGGATTCAATAATATAACATCGCCCATGTAGGATCCTATGTATGCGTTGAACCAAAGGCATAGTAGTGGATAGGATCTGCCTTTTTCTTGCATTTGGTTCCAGGATGACGGAAGGTTTGTTTGGGAGCCCATACATCTTGTTGTTGTAGGGGGAAGAGGAAGAAATCCCCAATTGGTTAATTTTTTTGTACCCTTTATTTGTTAATTATTTGTCGTTGGTATGTGACCAACAATTTAGTAGGAAAGCCCCATTTGTAAGTGATTTTTCATTCTTGTAGGATAGAGGTTATCGGAGTGAAGGCTCTTCACATTTCCATTATAGTCTTTGAGAGATTGTTGAACAGGAGAAAATTAGTGTACGGTGCTGGTAGCGGTTTAGTGGTCTTGACTGCCTGTAGTATTGCCTTGCTAGAATATCTCTTGGGATGTCAGGAGGGAGGTGTGCAGGCTTGGCGGTTCTGTGTGCCCTGTCAATTGTAATGTCCCGTGCATTTAAATGAGGTAATAATCGTGAGAACAGTTGCTGTAGGTAAGGAGTGATCTCATTTGACTTTATGGACTCAGGGACACCTCTATATTGTATATTGTTCCATCTAGAATGGTCTTCTAAATCCACCAGTTTCAGTTTGATGTGGTGTATTTCAGATGCATGGTGGTCATGTGCATCCAGCAATTCATTATGTGCTTTGACATGGTCATGCATGTTCTCTTTAAGAACGCTTGTGCTTTATTCCAGACAGTCTACCCTGTCATGTATCTGGGAGACTGAGATTTGTAATTCCCTGTGCAGATCTTTCTGTAGTGCTTGGGTATGCTCTATGTCAGTCTCTCTGTTAGCCAACTGGTGTTTCTTAGGCTGTGGTCTCTGCTGAGGGAGAGGGCAGGGGAGGATGCCAGCCTCTTACCTTTATCCATGCTGTGCTGTGAAAATGGGGTGTCTGGGGAGGGCAAAGTGTCCATATCATCCCTGATGCTGTCCAACCGTGGATGTTGAGGCCGAATGATCCTCCTGTGGAGGAACCAAGCACTGTGTCCCTGCAGCCAGGGATTGGAACATTAGTGCTCTTGCTCCCAGTGCCATCTTGGGCCTCGTTCATGGCCACATTGTTAAAGTAATCTGTGAGGTAGCAGGGTAAAGGCGGCTTGTACTGCTTCTTCAACATGCCCGGGATGGTCATGTGTCCTTCCCCCCACCGTGCAACCAGATCGGGGTCGGATAGTCGCCTAACGTTGCTATGGTTCCTGATCATGGAGTGGAGCTCAGGACTTAAGCATCCATCATGGTCCACAGCAGGCCACGCCCCAGAAAAATGCATTTTTTTAAAAAGTTCAGTCTTCTTTCATTTATTTAGCAAAAAATAAAAAACCCAGTGGCAATTAAATCCCACCAAAAGAAATCCCTAGTTGTGTGAACAAAATTATAAAAATGTAGTTTGGGTACAGTGTTGCATGACCTAGCAATTGGCATTCAAAGTGCAACAGCGCTGAAAGCTGAAAATTGGCCTGGGCTGGAAGGGGGTAAAAGTGCCCAGTAAGCAAGTGTTTGGGGGGAAATACTTGTTTAACCACCTCAATACAGGGCACTTTCATCCCCTTCCTGCCCAAGTAATTTTTCATCTTTCAGCTCTGTCACATTTTGAATGACCAATTGCGTGGTCATAGAACACTGTTACCATGTGAAATGTTTATCATTTTCTTCACACAAATAGAGCTTTCTTTGTTGGTATTTATTCACTGCTGTTTTTTTTTTTTTTTTCACAAAAAAAAGACAGAAAAAAGTATTTCTTAGTTTTTGTCAGTAAATTTTATAAAAAAACTATTTTTGGACACTGATAGGCTACACTGGTGCGCACTGATGAGGTGGCAGTTATGGGCACTAATGAGGTGGCACTAAGGGCTTGTTCACACTTGCTAAATTACGGACGCTCAACAAACGCTCCTATAGCATTTGTAAAGCAATCTTGCATACACACGGTCACACCAAATTCCGACCGCCAAGAACACGGTGACATACAACACGTACGACGGGACTATAAAAAGGAAGTTCAATATCCAGTAGCTAATAGCTTTCATCTCCTAGTTGAATCAGAGAATGCGTTTTTGAGCATCGGAATTTGCGTACACCCTATCGGAATTTCTCCCAAATTTTTGCTGGCGGCAATTTGGCCAGCTAAATTCTGATGGAGCATACACACGGTCACATTTTCCAATGAAATCAGTCTTTTGCTGGTTGAAATTCTGATCGTGTGTGCGCAGCATAACACTGCACATCCTGCACCCTAAACACACCATCCCCGCCGTGAAACCACAATGGTGGTGGCAGCATCATTGTGTGGGGATGTTTCTCTTCAGCACGGAGAGAGAAGCTGGTCAGAATTGATGGGAAGATGGATGGTAGACATGTGCAGAGTAAAATATTTCATTTTGGAATTTTCGTTTTGGTCCGAAAAATGTATTTATTTAGTTACTCCCGAAATTCGTTTTTATTTATTTCGTTTTTCGTTCAAAAATTGCATTCGTCCGAAAATCCACATGAATTACAGTTGAATCTGTCTTTGAAGGCTTATGGTGTCTGTCGAATGTATAAAGGAGATTCGACGGAGCTAGTATATAGCATACTTCGTGTGAACTTTAGAACCCTATTAAAGTCTATGGGACTCCAACGTTCAAAATCTAAAGTACTAATTTTAAAGGCTAATATGCAAGTTACTGTCCTAAAAAGTGTTTGGGGACCCGGGTCCTGCCCCAGGGGACATGTATCAATGCAAAAAAAGGTTTTTAAAATGGCCGTTTTTTCAGGAGCAGTGATTTTAATAATGATTAAAGTGAAACAATAAAAGTTTAATATTCCTTTAAATTTCGTACAGGGGGTGGGGGGTGTCTATAGTATGCCTGTGAAGGGGCGCATGTTTCTGGTGCTTAGAACTGTCCCTGCACAAAGTGTCATTTATGCAGGAAAAAAAGTCCTTTAAAATCACTCGCAGCTATTATGAATTGTCGGCTCCATAATACAGAGAACACTCATTGAAAGTCATTGATAAAAAAATTAAAAAAAATAAAAAAAAAGCGTGGGGGTCCCCCAAATTCAATTACCAGGCCCTTCAGGTCTGGTATGGATATTAAGGGGAACCCGGCCTCAAATTTAAAAAAAAATTGACGTGGGGGTCCCCCTAAAAATCCATACCAGACCCTTTATCCGAGCACGCAACCTGGCAGGCCGCAGGAAAAGAGGGGGGGCGAGAGAGCAGCCCCCCTCCCTCCTGAACCATACCAGGCCACATGCCCTCAACATTGGGAGGATGCTTTGGGGGTCCGTGACCCCTCAAAGCACCTTGTCCCCATGTTGATGTGGAGAAGGGCCTCATCCCCACAACCGTGGCCGGTGGTTGTGGGGGGTCTGCGTGCGGGGGGCTTATCAGAATCTGGAAGCCCCCCTTAACAAGGGGACCCCCAGATCCTGCCCCGCCCCGTTTGAAGTGGTAAGGGGGTACAAAAATAACCCCTACCATTTCACAAAGAAAGTGTAAAAAATAGTTAAATAAGACAAACACACTTTTGAAAAATTCCTTTATTAAAAATAAAAAAAAATTAAAAAAAGATTCCAGCGGTGGTAATCCACTCTTGCTATCCAGCGACAGATCTCCGGGGTCCAGCGATGGATGATCTGATCCAACGCAGCGAATCCATCCATCTTCTGTCTCCACGGAGGAGACACTGCGGGGATTCCGGCGGCCTGACGCATCCATGGGTTGCAGGAAAGAAAATTGCTTCATCATCATTTAAGGATGACTCTGAATTTAAATGTTAAAGATTTTGATTTAAAAAGCAATATGTCAAATGTAATTTCATGTACGAGTGATCTTCAAAAAGTTTCCACACTTTTATACTTTTGTTGAAAACAATGAGAGTAGGAGGAGTAGTAATTAGTCATGTCTGAGAGCGTAATGTGACTAGTCTGTCTGACAAGCCAGCTGACCTTGCAGTTTAGTATATGAGTTGTCACACTGTGGTGAACATGGCTACGAAATGTATAAAAAAAAGTCTGGAAACTCGTATATCCACTGTCTATGAGCTGTCTAAGCCAGTGGTCATCAACCCTGTCCTCAGGGCCCACTAACAGGCCAGGTTTTATGTATTACCTTGGGGAGATGTAGGCTAGAACACTGTAATCACTGAGCAGCAAATGATATCACCTGTGATTTTTTTCAGTTATCTTGCAAACCTAGTTAGTGGGCCCTGAGGACAGGGTTGATGACCACTGGTCTAAGCAATAGATAACACAATCTTCTTTCCTGCATCCATGGGTTGCAGGAAAGAAAATTGCTTGATTCCCTATCAACACAGTCAGTGTTAATGGGGAAATCCCTCCCACAGCGCTATTGTGTTTTTGCCAGCAGGGAGGCTGCCCTAACAGCAGAACACAATGATTACTAATAACAGCTATAGCTGCGACAGTAATCTCATGCAAAAAACCTGATAGGCTGGTTGCACTGAATTCAATTGATAGATCAAATTCAGTACAACCAGCCTGCCCATAGATGGATCGAATCTCGGACGGTCCCTGCTGAACTAGCCAATATTCGATCCATCTTAATGTGGTTCAAATTTAAAATTAGACAGAAACTTTCGCTTAGATCTAGTTAATTGACTTCATAAAATTCACATTGTCTGCATTATCTACTAAATATCAACTAAAATCTAAATTCTGTATAACACAAAATGTATGGTATAGTTTACATTTGTCTTGTAATTTGTCTTATAAAGTAAAACTCCTAGAGTGAACTTGGACTTTAAATAACAGTAAAATAATAAGCTACTGTACCTATAATGTAAAGTATTTTTGGATTTAATCATTAATCTCTGTATATTTTCTTAAGTAGCCATATTATGATAACAGCACAACCTTGAAATCCATGAAGCTTATGATGAATTCGCAGGGTAAGGCAAAAAGTCCTACTTATAAATATTTATAAAGAAATATTTCAGATTACGTGCTCAGCACCGAATGGTGCATATTATTTGTATTAATGTTTCATAAACATTTGTGCAAAAACAATATGCTTTACTTTGCTTCTAAGTATTAAGTAGAATTATTGCAGCATCTGCTTCAAATGGCTGAGTGCTCAAGCTATCCATGGGATGTCGTAAATTCTGTGATGCATTAAGATGTCATTAAATGTACCTTCTGTGGTTGTATCTTGATTTACATTCTCAGTAAATCATCAAGTTAAAGCAAAATGAACCACAGTGTAATGTGATTCTCTTTTACCTTGTGTCTGGAACTACACTATTCTTGAACATGCTGTTAGATTGTCTCAGTTTCCATATAGCTTTACAGTTCCACAGGCAGAAAGTCAATCAAAGAACACAAATGAAGCTGAGTTAATGAAGAGTACAAAATGGCTAGTCTTAATAAACATACCAGAAATACAGAATTTGAATTTAGAATTTTGTATGATGCTAGTAGCAAACAGTAGCAGGATGACTGCGAAAATCACTGAGCATTGTGTAACAAATCATCTTTTTTACAATCAGTTAGTGATTGTACTAGGGGGATTTGTTACGAAATTAAAAACAAAATCTGTTCTCATTTGAAGGTTTAGATTTGTGTATTAAAATGTGAGATTATGTGCCAACATGGAGCAGTTTAAGGAACAAGGGGGTGTGTACAGTGTAGCAATCCACACCAAGCATTGGAGACGATCTTTTAAACTGCCCATTCCAAACCCACTAGAAGGCTACAACCTTCCAGTGAGATCATGAGATATTACCACCAACATGCAGCCACTCTCCCACAGTGCTCACAAGTCCTCACCCTTTCGGAATCAGCTTATGTTTCAGTCAGCAGACATTTCAGGCTTCGGGAGCTCTGGTAAACGATTGGGACCTTTATCAGTAAAATCTTTGTTTAAGAGGTTTTCATTAACCCACACTCCTTGGGATTACAGAACATAATTGGGCTGATTTACTAAGGTACTAAATGTGTGAATATTCCCTTTATCCCTTCTCCAATTATAAAATCATGAGAAAAGGAAACCCCAGTTTACTTATGTATGCATTTAGCTCAGAACTCTCCTGGGACTTTGCTAAATATAAATTGTATATAGGTGTCCAATTATAAAACAGAGATCAGCTGTGATCCTCAGGATCACGGCTTATCTCTGAGGTGTACAGGTTTATATAGCTGAGATAAGGAGCAGAGAACATGTCCTCCACTTCTCATCACAGTACAGGACCGTCCTGTCACAAACGGGCAGTTTATAAAAGTGAGATCTGAAGATCTCATAGCCATTACACTGAAATATCTCCCTTCCAGATTCACCAGCTCAGAGATAACGGAATCTGGCAGAGAATATGTGTATATATATATATATATATATATATATATATATATATATATATATATATATATGAGTGTGTGTGTGTATATACAGTATCTCACAAAAGAGAGTACATCTCTCAGATTTTTGTAAATATTTTATTCTATCTTTTCATGTGACAACACTGAAAAAAGGCACTTTGCTATAATGTAAAGTAGTGAGTGTACAGCTTGTATAACATTGTAAATTTGCTGTTCCCTTAAAATAACTCAACACACAGGCATTAATGTCTAAACCGCTGGCAACAAAAGTGAGTACACCCCTAAGTTAAAATGTCCAAATTGGGCCCAACTAGCCATTTTCCCTCCCCGGTGTCATGTGACTCGTTAGTAAAAGGTCTCATGGGGGGGGGGGGGGGGGAATGGAGAGCATGTGTGTTAAATTTGGTGTTAACGGTCTCACTCTCTCATACTGGTCACTGGAAGTTCAACATGGCACCTCATGTCAAAGAACACTCAGAGGATTCGAAAAAAAGAATTGTTGCCCTACATAAAGATGGCTGAGGCTATAAGAAGATTGGCAAGACCCCGAAACTGAGCTGCAGCATGGTGGCCAAGACCATACAGTGGTTTAACAGGACAGGTTCCACTCAGAACAGGTCTCTCCATGGTCAACCAAAGAAGTTGAGTGCACGTGCTCAGCGTCATATTCAAAGGTTGTCTTTGGAAAATAGAAGTATGAGTGCTGCCAGAATTGCTGCAGATGTTGAAGGAGTGTGTGGGGGGGGGGGGGGGTTCAGCCTGCCAGTGCTTAGACCATACACCGCACACTGCATCAACTTGATCTGCATTTCTGTTGTCCCAGAAGGAAGCCTCTTCTAAAGATGATGTAGAAGTAAGGTCACAAACAAGACAAGCAGACTAAGAACATGGATTACTGGAAACATGTCCTGTTATCTGATGAGACAAGATAAACGTATTTGGTTTAAATGGTGTCAAGTGTGTGTGGCGGCAACCAGGTGAGGAGTAAAACGACAGGTGTGTCTTGCCTACAGTCAAGCATGGTGGTTGGAGGGTCATGGCCTGGGCTGCATGAGTGCTGCCAGCACTGACGAGCTACAGTTCATTGAGGAACCACGAATGCCAACATGTACTGTGACATATTGAAGCAGAAGCAGCAGCGAGCTACAGTTCATTGAGGAACCATGAATGCCAACATGTACTGTGACATATTGAAGCATTGAAGTAGCAGCGTCCAAATTAAGGATCTGACAGGGGTCCTGTGTCTGGGAGAGGAAGACCAGGAAGCGTGACATAAAGATCAACCCTGGTAAATGACCCGTATTGCAGAATTGAGCATTCTCAATAAAGACTGAAGCTGATTCTTGGTACACCCCTGTGTATGGGTGTAGTGTTGCAGAACTGACCTGATGGGGTCAGCTTGTCAAGAGAGAGGCTGGCCCGCATGGAATTGTTAATACAAAAGGGAGCTTGGGTCCGGATTGTTGAATTTTGGAGACTGTAAGCTTTTTTTTATATAAATGAGTCAGGTGGTGTCTGTATAGTACCTGGCTTCCAGTATCATTAAAGATGAATTTACTAGGCCGTAGATAACCATAAAGGGCCAGGTAGATGGTTGCTTGGATGACTAGACTGGGAAATGTGCAAGGATATTTTACATGTCCGTAAAGATCACAATTGTGATGGACAAGCGTTTGCCGTTGGCTATGGGCTTTATGCTTCTGGATGCCAGGTAGATGGGCTCTGACTGTATGGGCCATAAACAGAGATGGCTCACCGGGGTCCTGTAAGGATAGAAATGCTGGACGCTGACTAGGTATAGCCTGATAGTGTAACGGGAAGAAGCCAGCTGCGTGTGGCAACTCGATATCTGGTGTATGACAGAAGCTGAACTCAACTGTCCTAAGGAAGAAATTACAGACAGGAAACGGCGAGTGGCTCATATGAAAATGCCACTGGAGACAAGTGGCTAACTGAGTACCGCTGAAAATGACGTGTGGCTGTTTGAGTGCCATGAGAATGTGCTTGCAATGATTGCAAGTTATGCTAAGTTGCGTGCCTTGCCACGATTGCAAGTGTTGTGCTTAAATGTGTGCTTGCAACAATTGCCAGGGAGTTTATGTCACTGGAGATGTGTTAGGACGCTAAGATGCATAGTTAGCTAGGTCGAAAAAGACAAAAGTCCACCCAGTCCAGCCACAATAAATCAACAAATAAACAAACAAAATATCGCACAATCCAACCCATAGCTGATCCAGAGGAAGGCAAAAAACCCCAGCAGGGCATTGTCCAATTTGCTATAGCAGGTGAAAAAATTCCTTCCTGATCCCCCAACAGGCAATCAGATTTCTCCCTGGATCAACTTACCTATAATATTAGTACCCTGTACATTAGGAAAGTATCCAGGCCTTACCTAAAGCAATGTACTGAGCTAGCCAAAACTGCGTGTCAGCAATGATTGCAATAAGTTTGTGCCTGGGGTTTTGCTTGCAACAATTGCAAAAGCTTATGCTTGGATGTGTGCTTTCAACTATTGCAAGAAGTCTATGCTTGGATGCGTGCTTGCAACAGTTGCAAGAAGCTATGCTTGGATGTGAGTTTGCAATGATTGCAGGGAGTTATGCTTGGGTGCATGCTTGCAGCGATTGCAAGACATTTGTGATTGGTTGCGTGCTTGCAACAATTGCAAGAAGTTGTACTTGGATGTATCTGAGATGAATCCAATATGAATCGCATGTAAGTATGAAATGAATCCTATGAATTGGTTGTATGAAATAAATCTGATAAGAAGCGATCGTAGAGTGTATGAAATTAATCCGATATGAATCGGTTGAATTATACCCGTAAGGCTGAAATGATGGGTGCGGATCAATGCGTTGTTGGTTTGAGTGGATTCGACTCGATAAAGCGATAAGTGTGTGAAATAAAATGAGTGAAATGTTTAGCCGTGATATAGGCAAGAATTGGTATGCTGCAACCGCGACAAACAATGAGACTGGGGAGCACAGAATGAAATGAGGCCAAGACAACTGGGGTATGCCGGGACGAATCGGTGCATCACGGATGCTACTGGAGTCGAATCGGGACGCGATACGAGACAGTGAAATTAATGAAATGATCGCCATGACAGAGGCACGAATCGATGAGCCGCAAACTGCGACTGACAACGAACTGGACTCTGGAGCATGCACTGAAATGAGGCCAAATAATCTGTGGCACGCCGAGACAAATTAGTGCGTAGATGTGACTAGATTCGTGTCGGAGCGTGATATGTGACAAAGAAATGATATGCCATGACAGAGATAAGAATCAAAGACCGAACCCACAACTGACAAGTGAATCAATCTCTGGAGCATGTACTGAAATGAGGCCGAGAACAACTGGGCACACCGGAGCGAATCAGTGCATCTAAGATGCGATTAGATTCGTATCGGAGCATGATACATGACAAGAAATTATATGCCATGACAGAGACCAGAATTAGTGACCGAACCCACAACTGACAAGTGAATCCGTCTCTGGAGCATGTACTGAAATGAGGCCAAAAACATCTGTGCACACCGGAGTGAATCGGTGCATCTTTAGATGTGACTGGATTTGTATCAGAGCGTAATATGTGACAAGAAATGATATGCCATGACAGAGACAAGAATCAGTAACAGAACCCGTGACTGACAAATTAATCCGTCTCTGGAGCATGTACTGAAATGAGGCTGAAAACATCTGGGCACACCGGAGCGAATCGGTGCATCTTTAGATGCGACTAGATTCGTATCGGAGTGTAATACGTGACAAGAAATGATATGCCATGACAAAGACAAGAATCAATGACCGAATCTATGACTGACAAATGAATCCGTCTCTGGAGCATGTACTGAAATGAGGCCGAGATCCACTGGGGCACACCGGAATGATTCGGCGCATCGAAGATGCGACTGGATACAAATTGGAGCCCGGTATGTGACAGAAATGAATGAAATTATTCTAAATGCTTTAAAATGTTTAGAAATTATTCAAAATGCTTTAAAATGATTTGCAAAATGAATGCCTGATGTGGCATCGACCGGTGTGTCACAAGCCAGCGACTACGAGTCATCTTGTGAAGCATGGTAACAAACAGTGTTTGGTTGCAAACACATGCGGGTGAGAGGTATGGTTATGAAATGTTTGTGAGTGATTCGTGAGTTTTGGATATCACAGTTTAGTGACATGGCAATTACAGTGCATGAAATAAAAAAATGGGAGCCGAAGCCCTACCTGTGACAGCCGAACCAGATACGGTGTACGATAACTGCGACTCAGTAACGAGTGCTACGAATCTACAAAAGATGACAACTCACGAACACGGAAACTCACGGACACGGAACTTATGAACACAGAACTCGAAACACAAACTCATGAAGACGGGACTAACGAATACGGGAACTCACGAACACAGAAACTCACAAACGCTTAGTCTGGAATAGTCGGTCCTAGATCTCTGACGTAAGAGATATCGGGCACAGGAAACCGACAAAGACCATAGGCGAAAAGGCTGGTTAAATAACCCCCCGGGCTCCTCCCATAAATTCAGGCCACCATACTGGCCTTCTTATATATATATCACAGAAAGCACATCAAAGACATAATGTCATCTGTCAAAAACCAAAGATAGTGCCCCGGCGTGCTGTAAATATTGCAGTGTGCCTTATATAGGTTAACAGAAGACGCATCTCATCCTCCACTACCCTGCCTACACACCGAGTATACTATTTGTGTCCTATCACTCCTTACACCCCAGATGTGACGCTGGGTAAAATCCAGATAAGGATTACTTAAACACATCAAAACAATGATATCCCATGTAGGAAACAAAGCAAAACAAAAAACAAAAACAAAAAAAAGAGACCAAAACATAGAACTGAAAAATAAATCCATATCCAAATATATATATACCAGCCAAGAGGTTTAAAGTATCAGATATATTCAAACTATAGTAAATCAAATATAGAAAATATTTAAATTGATACACTTATAGTTTCCTATATAACTACATGATCCCATGAGGTACTACATCCAAATGGCCACCCAACTCAATCCCCATATCCCCTTTTTTTTCTCTCCCTGGACACCAGATATCTATACCAGACCCACTAGTCAGAAGAATAGAGCAAAAATTAATTGTTCATTTAAGCCTGTTTTGTTGTAGGTTGTAGGCTACTGTATATATCCATCTACTTTCTTTTTGTAGATTTTTTTTTATCAAAGTTACCTCTCCTTGGATTGGGATGTTCTCCAGTCCCATAAAACATAAACCAATTGGCATATATCCATGGTACCCTGTCAAATGGCAGGCTACTGTGCTCACCAGATCTCCATGGTATGAACAAGTATCCACTGCCCAAATTTTCTTTGTTTTGCCTACATAAAATGAGTTGGTGAAGTGGATAAAAGGTTGCGCTAGCCAATTAAGTGTAGGGACTGCTGCAACTGAAGGTCCCTGAATGTCGGGAAGTGACAAATTGGTAAAAGAAAAAAGTGCGCTGTCTATATATATATATATATATATATATATATATATATATATATATATATATATATATATATATATATATATATATATATATATATATGAAAAAAGTAGGGAAGGACGGAACGGGACTATTGCGGTGCTGAACACTCAATCTAAAGGAGGGACCCCCTGATAGGAGGTGCAGAGACACAGATAATATATAGTTATAAAAATAGAAAAAGACTTTTTATTAGTTAATTGTACATAATCATTAAAATACAAGGCAAATTTCAAGGTTACAGATGAGCCAATATAGTGATTAGGAGTAAAATATCCACACTTAGTCAATTAATTCAATTGGAATTGTACTTGGCTGTTCTGATGGAGTCCCAACATGTTTCGCCTAAACAAAGGCTTCTTCAGGGGAGCCAGTAATTGACATAAAGTGGTTACAGGGAGAAATTCACTGTGAATAGAACACAACAAAAACTGTGAATTAGGTCTCAAAGAATCAGTGCAGCCCAGACCCTTCATATTAGCGTAATTTTTAAAGACATAAGTACATTTGGAGAGGCTTCTGTCTGGGGTATATGTGTATACATACCTATCCCCAACCAGGGGCCCTGCCAACACGATTGAGTAGAGACACCTTTAAGACATGGAGAGCGGACAAATAAAAAGATCCCCAAATGGTGGCTGCAGGAGACAAATAGAACAGACAGATACCCACTAATGTTAAAATCTGTAGGGCCAAATTGGCTCCCATTATCAGGTTGCCAAACTAGAAAAGTTTACCGTGTAGTTTTGTTGAAAGTTTATGGGAGCCTACCTGAATGAGTTGGTCTTTAATGTGTCTCATATATAGGACATGATGCCCAAGGGTAAATAATTCCCTATTAGCGATAGGATGAGAGTATGGGAACCTAAAATGTAATTAATGGGAGAGTTTCCCCTTAGTGACCAAGTATGCAGATGAAGAATAAACTTTTAAATAGCAGATGAAAGCGGGTTAATGCTTGTATTATAATCTAAATATGGCATTGTGCTCAATTTGCTTGAATAGATATCAAAAAAAGGCTTACCGAATGCTAACAGAAAAAAAGGGTACAATTACTCCACTATGTCCCAGGCTAGGACACACTACAGCTGGAGGGTCTATCAATGGATTAGATGCGTGACTGAGTCATGCAACCAGCACAGACCGATCCTATTGATGCAAATATAGATAAATAGGATTAGAAACTAATGTAACCGAATCATGGGAAAAGAGATATGGACGGTGTGGAGCAATCCAAACTCAAATCCTCGAACTGACCTTAAACTGGCGGTATCCAGGCAATGGTGTCCTGCAGAGCCAACACAGGCTTGCAGCGTGGATGTGCCTTTTTATCTCCCAATCACTCGGCGTCACGTCATGTACGCCGAGTAAAAGCGGACAGAAAAGCAGAGCTGCGCATGCGCACCGGGTGGTGGAGCCTACAATTCCCATGATGCCCCGCGGCGGAGGCTCCGTTTCCACGGTAACCTCTACGCCTCTACGGTCATCCACGGGGATTGCAAAGATAGCAGCATAAGAGGTTTGCTGTAAAGCAGCAAACTGCTGCAAATAACCAACCCGCCGGGACATGTTGATAGTTCAAAGCAGCCTGCATACTAATGGGTCGGGCTTCCACACAGCCCGACCCATGCGTCCATACAGGCACCGATCATGGGAAGAAAGAGGTCCGCTCCCAAAGGGGTCCCCATCGAGAGGCCGGGCACATGGAGGAAGGCTATAATACTGATAGAGCTAGTATAGATATAGGAAAATGATGTTGTGCAGGTAAATAAATTTAATCATTTAAGCCAACAAAAGAGTAATGGGCTGCACTCATTGGCCAAAATCCACAAGGTTACAAGAACAATGGATAGAAAAATGTTTACAACATAATCACAATGTGAGAATATAAGAATTACACGCAATTTAATATATGATAAAAACAATTAATTGGACATATGTATCTTTATACAATCAAGTACAGAAAACAACAATATAACACAAATATAATCCCCATGTCAGCCCTAAATGTAAAAAATAAAATTGAAACGCAAACATAGTCTTGAACAGATTGAACATCAGTATAGTACTATATAGCAATATTTATAGTAACTTAAACCTAGATAAAAGAACAGAAAAATAGAAAGAAAAAATAAGGGTATTACAGAATATGCGGGACAAAAAAAAAAAGGGAAAGAGAGGAGAGATGGAAGGAGGAAGGGGAAATAGTGAGGATGTTGGGTGGAAAATGTGGGGAGAACCGTATAGCCGTTAATAAGGAGAACTGGTTACAGATTCAATGGAATACAGATCTTAATTCAAAATTGCTTGAAAAAATACTTATAAATTATGTATTCATATACTGCTAAATACAGGTTACTAATTTTATGTCAAGGTTAGTTTAAAGAAAGTGTTTGTAAGTTATATATTCATTTAATCCCGGGTACCTTGTGGCCTCCAAGGTGTATATCCATCTAGTTTCAAGTTATAAAAGGCGAGTATCAATTTCACCCCCTCGAGCGTGAAGGGGTACATGTTCAAGGGCAGAAAAATTCACAACATTAGGGTCAAAGTTGTGAAACTGACCTATATGCCTGTTCAATGCTGTGGTACATAACCGTTTGAATAATGGTAACATGTGGTCCCTGATCCGTTTAAAAAACGGACGTTTGGTTTTTCCGATGTAGAAACAGCCGCAAGAGCAGCTTGTGAGGTAGACTATTCCTACCGTTTTACATGTTACATTATATCTAATGGTGTGACAAGACCCATCAGGTAATATAGTGTGTGATGAATTGGAAACGAAACGGCATACATCGCAGTGGCCACAAGGGTATGTGCCATTGCGAATCAATTTAGTGGGTTGTCGCATATCAAAGTGGCTAGTAACTAATCTATCTTTCATAGATTGTGATCTTCGGTAGGTAAGTTGAGGGTATAGTTTGATATATTTTTGAATCGTCTGGTCGGCCAGGAGTAAAGGCCAATACTTAGTGAGAATTTCCCTCATCTGATTGTGTTGCCGAGAGTACTGAGTAATTATACGTATAGGTGGAATCGTAGTGGATTTTGGTTTGGGATAGATTAAATCATTTCTATTAAGTTTAATTACTTTATTGAAGGTACTTTTGAGTAGTAATTTACTATAGCCCCGCTGATTTAGTCTGATAGACAGATCTTTTGCGGCTACTTGAAAATCCTGATCTTGAGTGCAGTTTCGACGAAGACGTAAGTATTGACTGTAAGGGATGCTGTTCAGTAATGATCGGGGATGTGCACTTGCGGCGTGCAAAATGGTGTTACCCGATGAGGGTTTGCGATAAAGGAATGAATTGATCACTCCCCTATCATCCAATTTGATACATAAGTCAAGGAAATTGACCTGAGTCTGGCTATACTCCATTGTAAACTTTAAATTGAAATGATTAATGGCCAGTCCATCAAAAAACTCTTGCAATTCGCCACGGGTGCCTGTCCAGAGGATCAGGACATCATCGATGTAGCGATGCCAACCCAGGATGAGCTGACTCAAATCCCGGAGTTGGTCGCTGGAAAAAATTTACCGTTCCCACCCCCCAGGTACAGATTGGCATAGGAAGGGGCACATTTTGTGCCCATTGCTACACCCTGCACCTGGAGGTAGTGGGAACGATCGAACATGAAGATATTATGAGTAAGGATGAACTCCAAAAGTTGGAGCACAAACCCATCATATGCTTCAGAAGATAGCCCTCTTTCTCTCAAAAACGACTGTATCACTTGAATGCCTTTGGTATGTGGAATGGAATTATAAAGACATTCCACATCTAGGGCTACCAAACAGGCATTCAAGGGAAGCTGTTTACCATCCAATATTCTTAACAAATCAATAGTGTCCTTAACATAGGAGGGTAAGGATAGTACATGTGGAAATAGGTGTTTATCCACTAGTGCACTGGCATTTTCAGTTAATCCCTGGCATCCCGACACAATAGGTCGGCCCGGGGGGGGGGGGGGTTTAACGAGTGATTTGTGTAATTTTGGCAATGAACAGAGGGTGAGAATTTTTGGATTTTTTACATTGAGGTATTTCCAAGTATTCAAGTCAATGATGCCCTGACGATAGGCTTTGAAGATAAGTTGATAGTATTCAATGTTGAAGTTTTCAATTAATAGTTTAGAAATCGGGCGGTACCAATCTCTGTTGTTCAGGATGTCGAGACACATCTTTTTGTATGCCTGGGCATCCATGACACAAACATTGCCCCCTTTGTCTGCTGGTTTTATTATCAAGTCCAGATTACTCTGGAGGTTTTGAAATGCCTGACGGTGTTTGCGAGAAAGGTTGTGAGGTTCCTGTTCATCAGGTTCAAGGTTCCTGATTTCTGAAGTTAATTGACTCACAAAGGCCCAAATATTAGGGTTACTTTGAAGCAGGGGAAAGGATATATATATAAATGAGCTAACCAATGCTGTGCCCTGAAAATTAGCGTGCACACTTACGATGATCCATTTGAAAAAAACGTGTATAGAAACACTAGACAAAACATATCGAATGTGAAAAAAACATATTGCAAACGCATAAAAGACATATGCAAATAGTTAACACCTCTATATAAGGAAAATAAGAAACAGTGTAAATAAGTGAATAAAAACAAAACAAAAAAAAGTCCCAAGACACTAACTGTTGATGTTCGATTAATACAATCAAAAAGTCCCAAATGGTGTTGGGTTGGTGCTGAAATAATCCTTAGCCTTCAAAGTGCTGCATGCATCACCACCATGCTTAAGTAATAAAATGGCTTCTTACTAGACCCCAAGGGTCAATAGGCATATACACTGCTCTCGGCCAAGAGACATTGATCTGTGTTGCCGCCTGTATGGTACTCCTGATGGTCCCGGCTCACAGGTAGATGTAAAAATGAAAGGAGGACTGATAGTTCATTATCATTTAAATTCATGTGTTCATTAAAAACTTATTGCACATACAGACTAGAGTATATAGCTTGGAAAGGACTAGACACCAAATATTTTCTGATAGATGTATGTGTCTGAAAGGTAACTCTAGGAACAGGGTCAACAAACTACCTCCAAATGATACCTTTATCATCCTTCGATATATGCCAACATTTCTTTAAAATTGCCTGAATTACCTTTGGTTGATTTCAAAAAGTAATAATGAACCAGGGTTTCTGTTTTTTTTTTTCCTAATTTTTCTCTGTTTGAAACAAAAGGAGTTCCAGTGGACTACTTTTAGCTCTATGGTACATACAGTGGTGTGAAAAAGTGTTTGCCCCCTTCCTCATTTCCTGTTCCTTTGCATGTTTGTCACACTTAAGGGTTTCGGAACATCAAACCAATTTAAACAATAGTCAAGGACAACACAAATAAACACAAAATGCAATTTGTAAATGAAGGTGTTTATCATTAAAGGTGAAAAAAAATCCAAACCATCATGGCCCTGTGTGAAAAAGTGTTTGCCCCCTTTGTTAAAACATACTATAACTGTGGTTGTCCACACCTGAGTTCAATTTCTCTAGCCACACCCAGGCCTGATTATTGCCACACCTGTTCACAATCAAGGCATCACTTAAATAGGAGCTGCTTGACACAGTAAGGTCCACCAGAAGATCCTTAAAAGCTACACATCATGCCGAGACCCAAAGAAATTCAGGAACAACTGAGAAAGAAAGTAATTGAGATCTATCAGTCTGGAAAGGGTTATAAAGCCATTTCCAAAGCTTTGGGAATCCAGTGAACCACAGTGAGAGCCATTATCCACAAATGGCGAAGACATGGAACAGTGGTGAACCTTCCCAGGAGTGGCTGGCCGCCCAAAATTACCCCAAGAGCGCAGCGACGACTCATCCAAGAGGTCACAAAAGACCCCACAACAACGTCCAAGGAACTGCAGGCCTCACTTGCCTCAGTTAAGGTCAGCGTTCATGCCTCCACCATCAGGAAAAGACGGGGCAAAAATGGCCTGCATGGCAGAGTTCCAAGGAGAAAACCACTGCTGAGCAAAAAGAACATCAAAGCTCGTCTCAATTTCTCCACAACACATCTTGATGATCCCCAAGACTTTTGGGACAACATTCTGTGGACCGATGAGACAAAAGTGGAACTCTTTGGAAGGTGTGTGTCCAAGTATATCTGGCGTAGAAGGAACACTGCATTTCATAAAAAGAACATTATACCAACAGTAAAATATGGTGGTGGTAGTGTGATGGTCTGGGGCTGTTTTGCTGCTTCAGGACCTGGAAGACTTGCTGTGATAAAAGGAACTATGAATTCTGCTGTCTACTAAGAGATCCTGAAGGAGAATGTCCGACCATCTGTTCGTGTACTCAAGCTGAAATGAACTTGGGTTCTGCAGCAGGACAATGATCCTAAACACACCAGCAAGTCCACCACCGAATGGCTGAAGAAAAACAAAATGAAGACTTTGGAGTGGCCTAGCCAAAGTCCTGACCTGAATCCTATTGAGATGTTGTGGTATGACCTTAAAAAGGCCGTTCATGCTCGAAAACCCTCTAATGTAATTGAATTAGGACAATTCTGCAAAGATGAGTGGGCCAAAATTCCTCCAGGACGCTGTAAAAGCCTCATTGCACGTTATCGCAAACGCTTGGTTGCAGTTGTTGCTGCTAAGGGTGGCACAACCAGTTATTAGGTTTAGGGGGCAATCACTTTTTCACACAGGGCCATGATGGTTTGGATTTTTTTTCACCTTTAATAATAAACACCTTCATTTACAAATTGCATTTTGTGTTTACTTGTGTTGTCCTTGACTATTGTTTAAATTGGTTTGATGTTCCCGAAACACTTAAGTGTGACAAACATGCAAAGGAACAGGAAATGAGGAAGGGGGCAAACACTTTTTCACACCACTGTATGTTTTAACCACTTAAGGACCTGGCCTCTTTTTTAGATGTGTTGTTTACAAGTTAAAAACATTTTTTTTGCTAGAAAAGGACTTAGAACCCCCAAACATTATAAAAAAAATTTCTAACACCCTAGAGAATAAAATGGCGGTCGGTGCAACACCTTCTGTTACGACATATTTGTGCAGCGGTCTTACAGGCACACTTTTTTGGGAAAAATACACTTTTTTGAAATAAAAAATAAGCCAACAGTAAAGTTAGCCCACTTTTTTTATATTGTAAAAGATCATGTTACGCCGAGTAAAATGATACCCAACATGTCATGCTTCACAATTGCACCCACTCGTGGAATGGCGACAAACGTTTATCCTTAAAAATCTCCATAGGCGATATTTAAAAAATTCTACAGATTGCATGTTTTGAGTTATGGAGGAGTTCTAGGGCTAGAATTATTTCTCTTGCTCTACCGATCGTGTTGATACATCACATGTGTGGTTTGAACATAATTTTCATATGCGGGCACTACTCCCGTATGCGTTGGCTTCTGCACATGAGCTCGGTTTCTTATTTTTTTTACCTTTTATTTTTACACTGTTTAAAAAATAATGTGTCACTTTTATTCCTATTACAAGGAATGTAAAAAGCACGACAGCACCTCTTAAATATGAGATCTGGGGTCAAAAAGATATATTTACACTAAAGACTAATTTACACTAAAATGCAATAAAAAAAAATTAAAAAATGTCATTAAAAAAAATTATTTAAAAAAAATGGCCCTTAACCACTTAATAACCGCCCTATAGCCGAATGACGGCCACAGGGCGGTTTCTTAACTCTGGGAGGCCGTCATATGACGTCCTCCCAGAATTCCACTATCGCGCGCCCCCTGGGGCGCGCACTCGAGAGCATCCGAGCATCACGGATCACGGTAAACGACCGCTCATAGCGGCCGTTTACCACGTGATCGCTCCGTCAAATGACGGAGCGATCACTTGTAAACAAACCGGCGTCATGTTATGACGCCGGTTCCTCCCTCCCCCTCTCTGTACCGATCGGAACAGCGGAGGGGGAAGAGATCGGTGTCAGCAGCGATGTGGGCTGCATCTGCAGTGCCCACATCGCTGCTCACCGAAAATTAACCCCTCAATTCCCTGCAAATACTCTGCAATACCCTGCACTACTCTGCAATACCCTGCATTACTCTGCAATACCCTGCAATACTCTGCATTACTCTGCATTACTCTGCAATACTCTGCATTACTCTGCAATACCCTGCATTACTCTGCAATACCCTGCAATACCCTGCATTACTCTGCAATACTCTTCATTACTCTGCAATACTCTGCAATACTCTGCATTACTCTGCATTACTCTGCAATACTCTGCATTACTCTGCAATACCCTGCATTACTCTGCAATACTCTGCAACACTCTGCAATACCCTGCAACGCTCTGCAACACCCGCCAATACCCTGCAACACTCTGCAATGCTCTGCAACACCCGCCAATACCGTGCAACACTCTGCAATACTCTGCAACACCCTCCAATATCCTGCAATGCTCTGCAATGCAATACTCTGCAACGCCATACTCTGAGATACCCAGCCATAGTCGGTGATACCCTGCAATACCCAGCCATAGACACCCCCCCCCCCTCCCGCCGCCCTCCGCTGCTTCTACCGACTCGCCAATACGATCAAATCCAGAATCTTTTTTTTTTTCAGGCTTCCCAGCTTAGAGATGAGATGCGGGGTCTTATTGACCCCATATCTCACTGTAAAGAGGACCTGTCCTGCCATATTCCTAAGGGATGTTTACATTCCTTGTAATAGGAATAAAAGTGATCAAAAAATTTATTTTTGGGGAAAAAAATGTCAAACTAAAATAAATATAATAAATAAATTGACAACTTTGTGTAAAAAAAAAAAAGCGTTTAAATTTCTTTTCCACATTTTCCAAAAATTTCTGGAAAAAAATGAACTCTTCAAAAGACTCATTATGCCTCGCAGATTATACATTGGGGTGTTTGCTTTCCAAAATGGGGTCATTTTATGGGCAATTTCATTGTCCTGGTACTCCAGGGCCTTCAAAAGTGTAATAGGTGGCTGTGAAATGAGATGTAATTTTTGCTCATAGAACGCCTGAAGGTACTACTTCAATGTTGGTGCTCTGTAAAAGTCTCACATATGTGGTATCGCCATACTCAGGATGAGTAGCAGAATGTATTTTGGGGTGTAATTTGTTATATGCATATGCTGTGTGTGAGAAATAACCTGATAATATGACATTTTTGTAAAATAAAATAATAAAAAAAATCTTAATTTTGCAAAGAATTGTGGGAAAAAATTACAACAAAAACCCACCATGCTACTTACTTAATACCTTGGAATGTCTACTTTCTAAAAAGTTGTGATTTGGGGGGTATTTGTACTTTCCTGACTTGTTAGTGTCTCAAGAAATGAGATACACCTGATGTACTGAAGGCCTGCACTGTATTGAGGTGGTTAAGGACACTCATAATATTTGGACACATTTTAGGAGGGGGGGGGGGGGGTTATAAATAAATTTAAGGACACACATAACATTTGGACACATTTTCGGAGGAGGGGGGTTATAAATGAATTTAAGGACACACATAACATTTGGACACATTTTAGGGGGTGTTTCGTGGAAAGCAGTACAATGAACATGACAATATACATTGTTAAGGGACTAGGCTATAGGTGTATATGGGCCCAGGATAGCATGCTGGGGAGGTTAGTGAAGGCAAATATGCATGTATGCCAAAAAAGGAGCATTAAAAGCTTCAAGCATGCAGGAGGATAAAGGGGACATTCACAGCATATTCCAATCATAGTAATTAGGGAATGATGAAATAAATACAATACATTAGCAAACATTAAATACATATAATGTGATGTTAAAGGAGAAAACATCTGCAGGACCTGAATTATGGCAGAACAGGTCTCTGGAATAATGATTCTCAGAGCCTGGGGGGGAGATGCCTCTTGAAAACTTGAAATCCTGCAGACTTCTCCGAGTCGCCAAGTACCGCAATGTGACGACTAGCCTCTGCTCCAGAGTGATGGCTTGCCTAATGCAGGTAACCTGCCTGCTGATATAAGGGGTGAGCAAAGCCAACAGGCAGTTAACAACAAGGTTTGTCATTCTGAGATAATTTCTGAAATCATCAAGATAATTCTCATGGATCTCATGAAGCAAAGGCATGTGCGAGAATAGGTCACGCTGGAGTAACCAATTCTTGGTCCATGAACTCCTCCTCTCCCTGTTCATGGACTGGGCTCAGGTGAAAGTATGAACCCAAACACCAAGCCCCCACACAGCACAAACTCTACAATGAGTAGGTATCCACACCATGGTTTCAAAACGGTTGGCTGGTCAGAATGAATTTAACAGAACGCACTGAAGAACAGCAAGGCCTGTGAGGAGCGAGCTGGAAATCAGTAAAGAGCGGACCAGAACACACTGAAAAACAAATATGAACTGACTACAGGCAATGAAAACCAGATACAAACCCACAAGAACAAACTGAACAGCAGTAAAACGATTTAAAAAAGCTGGAGTCTGAAAAGTGTGAATCTCTCTAACCAAACTTCTACTAACACGAGATCGGCAGCAGAAGGAGCCCAAAGGGTGGCGCACTGGGTCTTGAACCTCCTTTTTCTAGTCCCATCATACATGATGTACGTCACCGCGTTCTTAACGATTGGACTTTGGTGTGATGATGTGTACGCACGACAGTTTCAGCGGAACACCGCCTGAACTTCGTCGGAAAAATCTTCGGAGTTTATTCTGACAGGAAAACTGGTCATGTGTACGCGGCATTAGGTGCATGCTTAAAAATTGCCTTTTGCAGAAAGAACAATAGAATATCACCTTTTTTAGTTATGAGCAAGAGAAAGATAACTGAACATAGAGTGTTATGAGCTGTTGGGGAAACAACTAAAAAGAATATAAGCAGTTGAAATTTATACCTAGAGAAGATTTACTGAATAATTAAATTATGGATTTGGACAGTTTTAATGTGATTTCAACTTTATCTCAACATATGTCCAGTTTGTAACAAAAAAACAAATAAAAAAACAAAGAAAGATTGATCCAGTAGCTTTGAGACTTAAGTTAGGTGGTAAAAACTGCTAATAAAGTAAAATACACTACTGCAAAACAGACAGGCTAATGTAACCCAACATCACCTCAAACTGTTATGAGGCCAAACAAACCTGCTTTCTCACTATTCTAAGGCATTAGGCACAATAGAGAGAAGCTGTGCTAACAATAAGGAATGTAAAAGAATATATATATATATATATATATATATATATATATATATATATATATATATATATATATATATATATATATATATATATATATATATATATATATATATATATATATATATATAGCACCGGTACTCCTGAAGAGTACCCACTATGCCTGTACATTTTTTTTCTCAAGATTATAGTTGAGTCTTGGGGTTAATTGTTCTAAATTGTGGTTTTGGCATCAGTTTAGCTGGACTGTACTAATATTCTGCCTGGTCATAGGTGCAGTTAACACCTTTTGACAGGCATTAGAACGCAGTCTGGTTGGACGCATTGGGTACCAATCTCTCTCTCGGAGCCAATCACTGGGTGCGTTGTCTCGCTGTGTATTCCGGAAGAGGGTACTTAAGGTGCTGGTTCTAGTGGTTCTGGGTTCCGGTCCAGAAGTTATGTTCTGACTGCATGGTCCTGGTCCTCCTGACCAGCCCCCAGAGGCCCTCATCCATCTGTTTCCGAGTCTCGGAACTGGCTAGTCCAAGTTACAGTAACTGGAAGGAGGATTCTAAGGTGGTCCGGTGCCATCTCGGGTTTTGGAGAGGCCCAGAAACTCATCATGCCACCAGGGGAGGACTCTTCGGAAGAGGGCCACGCATGAGGCTGGCTGCTCGGTAAGAGCATGGATGTTGAGCTGTATGGACACTAATTGAATCCACATTTCTTACAGTATCGGCTGCAAGATACTGGTACCGCAAGAAAGTTCCTATTTCTATCCTTGTGTTACAACTAAGTTCCTGTGAGAGACTTTCTGTGTTCATCTAAAAGTTTGCAACCAAGTCTGTGCCAGAGACTTTGCTAAGTTTGATTCATGTGTCGGCTGCTAAGTCCCTAAAATCAGGACTTATCCGACGGTGGAAATATCCAGCTGCGAGTGGCTACTCCCTGGATTACCTAGAGAGAGACATTTATTAAGTGTCAGCAGTTTCAAAGTGCCTGAGCTTCCATACCTATACCCTCTATTCCCAACTGAGAGACTGTGTTGCTGTTCAATGTTTTAAGCAAATAAAAATTCCAAAAGGAATTCAAGTGTCGGTCTCTGCAGTTATTGGGCCATCAACCTCAGGAACCCCTAGACAAAAATGACAAGCTACAAGGCGGAGGAGGTAAACGGTAAGCCCTCAGCCGCTCCTTCGGGGGTCAGTGCTACACACACATATATATATATATATATATATATATATATATATATATATATATATATATATATATAAATAATTTGACAAAAGATTATTGCCAAAGGATACTTTAGTTATTTGAAAAAGGTACCGCTTCAGAGATTGTAAAAACATTGCAAAAACATTGATTAAAAACACAAGAAAACCATCAAGTGTTAAAACCCCAAGTCCTTTTTTTCTACTATTTTTGGATTTGTTTTCACTAGAAATATTATACAGCTATGCAAGAAATAATAGTTTATTGTATTTCATGTTCTGCAAGTTGCAATAGTCGGAAAAAAGTAGTGAAAAAGTACATATAATCAGCGCAATATTCAATATATGTGTGAAATCAATATATAAATGAAATAATCAATGTAATTAGCCTACTAATAGGCTTACCATGATTGCTTCCTACACCACTTAGAGTGTATCCACATGCGACTCTCAATATATCAAACAAAAAACAAAATATAGTTTAGCGCAACCAAAACCAATTAAATCAATTCCAAATAACAAAATTTCACCATTGTTCAACTTTCAGTGACAGTTCATAAATTTCCAGAGACTTCAGTGACCACCACCTCTAGCTGGAATGCCTGTTCACCTCCAAAAATGTACCCCACTACAGAGTCACACACGCCTGTGATTGTATCTCTCAGGATGCTTCGGGAAAACAACTCCTCCTCCTGGTGTTCCTGAACAAGGCAGACCTCCCCCCAGGTTCTCACTATGTAGACCCCACTGTAGAGTCACACACACTTGGTGCAATATCACTCAGGATTTGTTGGGAACATGAATCCTCATCACAGTGCACCTAGACAGCTCGGACCTCCTCCCGGGATATACAAATGTGAAAAACATGCGTGTCATCAAATATGATGCTGCTGAAGAAGACCTGCTGAAGAAGCTCATCAGAGGGCGTAACACGTACAGGTGTGAGGTGCTGCCATTTAGGATGTTTTTCTCCGTTCAAAACATATTTGATGACACACATGTTTTTCACATTTGTATATCCCAGGAGGAGGTCCGAGCTGTCCAGGGGCACTGTGATGAGGATTTGCAATCCCGGCAAATCCTGAGCGATATTACACTAAGCGTGTGTGATTCTACTACATAGTGAGAACCTGGGAGGAAGTCTGTTTTGTCCAGGAACATCAGGTGGAAGAGTTGTTTTCCTGAGGCATCCTGAGGGATACAATCACAGGCATGTGTGACTCTGTAGTGGGGCCAATTTGTGGAGGTGAGCAGTCATTCCAGCTAGAGGGGGTGGTCACTGAAGTCACTGGAAATGTATTAACTGTCACTCAAATTTGCACAACGGTGGCATTTTGTTATTTGGACTTATTTTAATTGTTTTTGGTTACACTACACTATATTTTGTTTTGTTTTTTTAGTCAGCGGACTTTTTCAGCGTGCAGTCTGGCGTACTAAGTATTTCGGAATTTTCGAAATTCTGTCCGTCATACTTTGGTTTCAGCGGACAATCCGCTCGTCAGTAGGCTAGTTCGACGGACTAAGAATGGCGCATGCTCAGAAAGGATTTACACGGCGAAAGGTTGCATTGCTGTGTATTCGACTTCCTATTTCTAGTCCCGTCGTACGTGCTGTACACGTCATCGCGCAAGCTTTCGACGGACTGTTTGGCTATCCGTGTGTGGTCAAGTTCGTTCATTCGAAAGTAGGATGGACTGTCCGTCGGATTGTATGACGGACTAAGTAGGCCATACAGTCCGCCCGTGTGTACGCGGCTTAAGACTTGGTTCACACTAGTGCAGGCAATGCAGCCCGTGTTTGCTCGGGCGTTCATTTGAATGGGCTGCTGTGCCTCGCAAACCCCAGAAAAAGGCTTGGTTTACACTAGTGTAGATGAAATGGGCAAATTAATGGGCTTCGGTGCTGCATGAACTGCAGAAAAAGGGTGCATGCATCTGTGGTTCCTGCAGCTGTGATTGCGACACAGGCTGAGATGCATGAATGGCAGCCACGAGTGTCTTACAAAAACAGCATCATTCAGCTGCAGGTGGTTGCGAATGTGGGAATCGAAGCGATTCTTGCACCTCCAATGGAATGCACGGTGTGGGCTAGTGTGAACCTAACCAAAAGGTGCATGCATCCTTTTAGAAACATGGCTGCAGGGAAATCTCATGGTCTTTTTGACCATGCAGTTTCACTGCTGTTCCTGCACACATAATCAAGCTGCGGGTTGAGATGTGTGGGGTGGCATTCAGAATGAACAGCACTCCCATGCATTTTGCAAGAGCAGGGTGATTCAGCTGCTTGTGGTTGAACCAATGCATTGTCCTCACCTGTAACCGGAATGCACAGTGCAAGAGTTGAAAAAACATAGCAGTGATGATATTGTCTTTTTTATTTTAACTCAACAATGATAAATAGATGTTTTCACCCTCCTTTTACTCATTTAAAAATCTGCCTCTCTATGGTCAGGTTAATACTGTCTTTGTTGTATTACAAAACTTGATAGCATGCAGCGGTATCCTTCAGAATAATATTTTTTTTCAAAAACATTATCAGCTTCAACCAAATCCTAAAAGAATTATCAATATCTGAGGATACCAATGTGTGCTGGCTTTTTAAATCTGAAATATTGCTGACCGTGAAGGGGTACTGCCATGCACCCCAACATCCAAGAATTGGTTGTGACTTTGTAATTGAACTTGAAAAAAAATGAAACAGCAATTCCTTCCAGTGTCTAACTACACATATTTAATTTAATAAAAACTCAAACCCAAATACAAAAATGTAATATATTGCAGCTTACCAGTCCTTAGATGTGGTGGTTGCATTTGATTTCTCGTTTTAGACTTTTTTTCTTTATCATCACCTGGTGATCTTTCTGGTAATACATCTCCTGTGACCAGTGGCGGCCGGTCCATAAGGGACGCAGGGGCACCACTCCCATAATCTCCATGCACTACCCCCTAAGTACAAGTAAGTGGGTGAACGGGCAGGTGATCAGGGGGATTTGTTTGTTGCCCCCCAAAAAATGGCGTACCAGCCACCACCGCCTGTGACAATTTATACATTAGCTATGAAGGAGCAACAATGTCACCCTAAGACAGAAAATACGTTTGGCCAGAAAACGCTTCCTCCTCAACGTTATAACATAGAGGTGAGGTGTTTAGTAGTCTGCAAAGAGAGTTGGGAGCAATTTTACCTGATAAAACTATAGCAAAGACAGAATGCACAGGAAGTTATCAGATTTAGATTTTTGAAAGAATTACCATTTTTTTTGTACTTAATGAACAAATATAACAAAACAGTTTTAATAGTATATATATCACAGACCAAAAGACACCAAAGAGAAGAGATTTATATTTTAAGTATATGTTTTTATTAACTAGCTTTGTACCTAAAGGGCCAAACGTCCTGTATGGATATCAATTAAAAGTGAAGCAATAATATTTATAAATCATATAATACAGAATTTAAAATGTGTGTATATATGACACCTAAAAAAGAAACACCAATCGATCATGTCAACTTGAAAACAAAATTTGCTAAAAATATATTTTTTACGATGCATATTTCTCACAAAACTGCATCATATCATCAATGTTCCTACAGTGTTACATATTCTTCTATCTCGTGTATCAATTGCTTTCAGCCTCAGGCATGTAGTCTTCCAGTTCTTACTTTGCCCCTGTTAATTTGCTCAAAATGCTGGTCTGCTGTCAATCAAGTACGGAATAGAATTTATATATGTACTTATAACTCAATGTATAGTATGAGGCTTACCTGAAAGATGTTATTATGTCACATGTTGGTTAAGATACTGAAAATGAAATATGAAGCTCACAAGGAAAGAGAAAGCAAATTAAAGTAGATATGTTCCCAGCATACTGCTGTCCAAAATAAATTACTTATAAGATGTGGAAAACTGCAGGAACAGAACGAAATTAGAAAAAAAAGATTAAACATATTTTACCAAAGTTTTCTTTAAATATACTCCATATTTTTGAAAAAGTCAAAATGCTTTCCCAGTGGTAATCATTATGGCCTTTTAAAGATATCTATTGGAGACTTGCATATTTATTAATGTATGAGAAGAGTTTATTGAGTTTTGTTTATAGATTAGTGAACCAATTTGCGCAAACAGGGTTTTAAACCAGAATAGTTAATAAATAATAATAGATAATTAATAAAACTGGCCCCATTAGTTTTTTTTTCTGCTTTCCCTGCTGCTTTCCATGCCTTTCCCACGATTACTATAGTAGAGTTGTGTAGTCAGACGTAATTGCATATAAAATCATTTTAAAAGCCCAGTGGTCACCATAGGTGTGCACACCCTATTGCATTAGGATGTGCACCCCAAAGCTCAAACATATTTGCGTGTGTGTACATGTATATATACAGTATACTGACAGTGTCAGCAGAGCAATGGACAGTGTCAGTAGGGCAGAGGACAGTGTCAGTAGTTTTTATTTTTATAATGTTTTTACAATTTTCTAGGAACCCAGTATAGGGGACTTTGGTGAAATATCAGGGGTCTAAACAGGGGGAATTTGCACCACACAGGGTAATTAGGGTGTGCCCAGGCACACCTGCGACACCCTGTGTGCATGTCTATGGTGGTCACTATTTTCTAAGTGCATATGTTCTTAAAATTTCCTCTCCTCCTTGCTTACTTGCTCAAAAATCACCAGAAGTCACATTTGCTGTGTACTGGTATCTGCTGTGCTCTCACATATTGCCATAAGTCATCATTCCTCACAATCATATACAGCATAATTGTTTATTGCCAGTGTACACACATTGCTGTTAGTAATTACCAAATTTTTACTTAATGTGCCACACACTGGGTCACTATGATGGTCTGTTTTTTTCCCTGCCTGAAAAAGGGAAAGTTTAACCAATTGCTTACTGGGCACGTAAACCTCCTTCCTGCCCAGGCCAATTTTCAGCTTTCAGCATTGTCACTCTTTAAATGGCAATTGTGTGGTCATGCAACACTTGAAATGTGAACAAAGACAACATTAACCAAATATATATATTTTTTTTTTACCCTTGGGGTTTTATTTTTTGCTAAACAAACAAAAAAATACAGACATCTTTTTAACCACCTCAATACATTGCACTTACACCCCCTTCCTGCCCTGACCAATTTTCAACTTTCAGCACTCTCACAGTTTGAATGACAATTACTCAATCATGCAACACTGTACACACATTATTTTCACACAAATAAAGCTTTCTTTTGGTGGTATTTAATCACTAGTGGGTTTTTTTATTTTTTGTGCTATGAATAGAAAAGACCATACATTTTGTGAAAAAAATACTTTTTTCTTTGTTTCTGTCATAAGATGTTGCTAATTAGTAATTTTTCTTCATACATTTTGGCCAAAATTTATATTGCTACATATCTTTGGTAAAAATAACCAAAATATGTGTATATTATTTGGTCTTTGGGAAAGTTATACAGTTTACAAACTATGGTGCCAATCACTGAAAATGTATCACATCTGATCAGGCCTTCAGTACATTAGGTGTATCTCATTTCTTGAGACACCAACAAGTCAGGAAAGTACAAATACCCCCCACATGACCCCTTTTTAGAAAGTATACATTCCAATGTATTAATTAAGTAGCATGGTGAGTTTGTTTAAGTTGTAATTTTTTCTCACAATCCTTTTCAAAATGAAGATTTAAAACATTTTTATTTTTTACAAAATTGTCCTATTATCAGGTTATTTCTTACATACAGCATATGCATACAACAAAAACCCCCCAAAATACATTCTTCTACTCTTCCTGAGTACAGCGATACCACATATGTGAGACTTTTACACAGCCTGGCCACATACAAAGGCCCAAAATTAAAGTGGCACCTTAACGCTTTCTACAAGCATAAATGACACATCTTATTTCTCAACCACCTATTACATTTTTGAAGGCCCTGGAGCACCAGAACAATGGAATTGCCCACAAAATTACCCAATTTTGGAAAGAAAACACCCCAACATATAATCTATGAGGCAGAATAAGTCTTTTGAACGGTTAATTTTTTTTACAGAAGTTTTTGAAAAATGTGGAAAAAAATGAAAACCCATTTTCTTTTACACAAAGTTGTCAATTTATAAGATATTTCTAACACATAGCATGTATATAGCAAAAATGACATCCCAAAATACATTCTGCTACTCTACCCGAGTATGGCTATATCACATATGTGAGACTTTTACACAGCCTGGCTATATACAGAGGCCCAACATTGAAGTAGTACATTCATGCATTCTAGAAGCATAAATTGTACATCTCATTTCATTCCTACCTATCACACTTTTGAAGGTCCTTGAGCACCAGCCCAGTGGAATTACCCACAAAATGACCCCATTTTGGAAAGCAAACACCCCAACATATATTCTATGAGGCATGGGCTGCAGATAGGTACTTGGGTACTCTGATGGCTGGAGACAGGTACTCGGGTAACTTGATGAGCCGCAGACCGGTACTTAGGTACTCTGATGGGCTGGTGACAGGTACTTGGTTACTCTGATGGTCTAGTAACAGGTACTTGAATACTCTAATGGGCCGGTGACAGGTACTCGGGTACTGTGATGGGCTGTTGACAGGTACTGGGTTACTCTAATGGGCTGGTGACAGGTACTCAGTTACTCTGATGGGCTGGTGACAGGTACTCAGGTACTCTGATGGCCTGGTGACAGGTACTCCTGTACTCTTGGCCTGGTGATAGGTACTTGGGTACTCTGATGGGCTGGTGACAGGTACTCAGGTACTGTGATGGGCTGTTGACAGGGACTCGGTTACTCTGATGGGCTGGTGACAGGTACTCGGTTACTCTGATGGGCTGGTGACTGGTACTCAGGTACTCTGATGGTCTGGTGACAGGTACTCGGGTACTCTGATGGGCTACAGATAGGTACTCGGGTACTCTGATGGGCTAGTGACTGGTATTCAGGTACTATGAAGGGTGACGACAGGTACTCAGGTACTTGGTACTCATATGGACTGTGACAAGTACTCAAGTACTCGGGTACTCATATGGACTGTGACAGGTATGCAGGTACTCATATGGACTGTGACAGGTACTCGGGTACTCAGATGGACTGTGACAGGTACTCTGATGGACTGTGACAGGTACTTGGGTATTCTGATGGACTTTCACTGGTACTCAGATGAACTGTGACCGTTACTTAGGTACTCAGATGGACTGTGACAGGTACTCGGGTACTCTGATGGACTGTGACAGGTACTCGGGTTCTCAGATGGACTGTGACAGGTACTCGGGCACTCAGATGGACTGTGACTGGTACTATGATGGGTAATACCAGCTCTTCTTTATTGGGGGGGTGCAATCAGTGTGATTGGTGTACACTGTAGGTGGTAATGAGATGTTACCGCAATCTCCTCATACATGATCGGTGTATGAGGAGGATAACCCGGTAACATCTCGTTACTGCGGTTTGTTGACATTTAGTGATCGGCTGTGAAAGGATCACAGCTGGTCACATGGTAAACAGCCGCCGGCCATGGCTGTTTATCAGCGTCGGTGACGAGCAGTGTTCCCAGGAACACGTCACCACTGACGTGCATGAGCAGAGCGTTCCCGATCGCGTGAATGCGCTGTGCAAAGTGGGGTGGTACCATCTGTGATCGGCTGTGACTTCATTGCGGGCGATCACGTGGTAAACAGCCATGCCCAATGGCTGTTCACCCCCCTCGGCAGTGAGCGGTGTCTCCGTGACACGCCGCCACCAGAGGAACAGGGATGTGCACGCATTCCCTGTTTAAATGGAGGGACATCATATGACGCCCTCCCAGAATGAAAGCCGCTCCATCTGGCTGTCACATGACAGGCGGCAAGCGGTTAAAAAAAGGTTTCATAGTTTGTTATAAAATTTTGCAAACAGGTAATTTTTCTCCTTCATTGATGTGCATTGATGAGGCTGCACTGATGGGCACTGAAAGGCTTCACTGATCATCACTGATAGGCTGCACTGATAGGCACTAATAAGGCAGCATGGATGGGCTTTGATAGGTGGCACTGATGGGCACTGATGAGGAGGCACTGGTGAGCACTGATCAACAGGCATTGATGAGGCTCCATGGATAGGTGGCACTGATGGGCACTGATATGTGGCACTGGTGGGCACTGATATGTGGCACTAAAGGGCACTGATATGCAGCACTGGAAGGCACTGATAGGTGGCACTGATAGGCACTACCAGGTGACACTGATAGGCAGCACTGATAGGTGTCACTGATGATGAGGTAGTGATGAGCACTGATTGGCAGCACTGATGGGCACTGATAGTGTGGCACTGGCAGGCACTGTTAGGTGGCACTGATGAGCACTGGTAGGTGGCATTGGTGGGCACTGCTTAGTAGTATTTATGGGCACTGGTAGGTGGCACTGGAGGTCACTAATAAGGCGGCAGTGGCTCTCCATGTGCAGGGCCAATGTCCCGTTTACACAAGCCGGTAATGAGCTTTTTTTCCTACTCACATCATCAGCATGAGGGGAAAAAAATCTGACTACTGGCTTATTTACACAACGCGATCAGCTGTCACTGGCTGACAGCTGATCACGTTGATGACTCACTGATCAGAGAGCGCGCCCGCCCCCACCTGCTCAGGAGGACGTACATGGACGCCCTTTCAGCAATTTAATCCTCACTGTAGCTGTCTTTCAGCTATAGCGTGGGCGCGAAGAGGTTAAGGCTTGTTTTACATGTGTGGTAGTCCTTTGAGCCTGTCTGAAAAGTGATCCGCAGTGAGTCACATTTCAGAGATGTTTGACAGGTGGTGAGTAGGCGATATGTTGTCTTCTCACTGAGTGATTTAATCCTGAAACTGTTGCACCATCATAAGTGTCTGCACTACATGCAGTTGCAATGTTGCTTCATAGACCCACCAAATGCAAAATGCTGTAACCTTTTTGCTACAAACTACAGCATCATGGTCATGGCATGTGTACAGACTTTAACAAAATAAAGTCTGTGTTCAGGTGGGACGTCAGAGCTGGTTAAAAACTTCAGCCTAACCACCTGATTTTATTGCTTCCTGGCCACAGGTTGGCACAACTAGTGATGGACGAACTTCCAATGGGACGTTTCGCAAACACAAACCGCGAACGCGGCCAAAAGTTTGCGAACCGCAAAGTTCGTGGTGGACCCCATTGACTTTAATGGCAGGCGAACCTTAAAAACCTCCAGGTCATATTTTCAGCCACAAAATACTTACTAGCTGTGCACACATAGTCCCACAACATGGACACTGACATAACAAAAGTATTAAGTGAATCTGGGATCGACAATGACAAGCATTCTTTTTTTATCTGTGAAATTTTAACAATTTAGGAGCGCATGAAGGCCATGGAGGAGAGGCAAGGTCAGGGCAGGCTATGAAGGGGGTGCAGGAGATGATCAGTGCCACAGTCAGGGCAGTGCAGTCCTGTGCCAGTGTCCCAGTGTGCCAACCTCTGCTTGAACCCCTCCCTCTGCCTGGCCCTTACCCCTACCTATGCAGGGCTCCACTGCGGTGGTTCAGAGGTGCCAGTTCAGTGCTGATCCTCAGCCATGGTGCTGGCACTGCCTGCTGATTGGCTTCTCTGCTGCTATCTCCCTCATTGACACCAGCAATGAGATAGAACACTGACACCAGCACCGAATTAGAGAGCACTGACACCAGCACCATGATAGAGAGCACTGACACCAGCACCGAGATAGAGAGCACTGACACCACGCCACCATCGTGATAAAGAGCACTGACACCAGCACCGTGATAGAGAGCACTGACGCCAGCACCGTGATAAAGAGCACTGACACCAGCACCGAGATAGAGAGCACTGACACCACACCAGCATCGAGATAGAGAGCACTGACACCAGCACCGTGATAGAGAGCACTGACACCACACCAGCACCATGATAGAGAGAGAGCACTGACACCAGCACCAAGATAGAGAGAGAGAACTGACACCAGCACCGTGATAGAGGGCACTGACACCAGCACTGAGATAGAGAGCACTGACACCAGCACCGAGATAGAGAGCACTGACACCACACCAGCACTGTGATAGAGAGCACTGACACCAGCACCGTGATAGAGAGCACTGACACCACACCAGCAACGAGATAGAGAGAGAGCACTGATACCAGCACCAAGATAGATAGAGGGAACTGACACCAGTACCGTGATAGAGAGAACTGACACCAGCACCGTGATAGAGAATGCCGACACCAGCACCGAGATAGAGAGCACTGACACCACACCAGCGCCGAGATAGAGAGCACTGATACCACACCAGGACCGTGATAGAGAGCACTGACACCAGCACCGTAATAGGGAGCACTAACACCATCACCGTGATAGACAGCACTGACACCAGCACTGCGATAGAGAGAGAGCACTGACACCAGCACCGAGATAGAGAGCACTGACCGCAGCACTGATACCAGCAACTCGCTGCGGACCCAAAAATATGACACCGCTCAACCTCTTCAAACAGGAGGGTAGGGGCATATAGTACAGTGTGCTTTTTTTGTACAAGGAAGTGAGCCAAAGGTAGAAACAAGGCCAGTGTGCTCGATTAAATAAATAGTTTATAGAGTTATGCATATACATGGTCTACTGGTCACATGTGTTGAATTCCTCCGAGATCCATGCCTCATTCATTTTTATAAATGTGAGGTAGTCAACACTGTCGTAAGCTGGGCGAGTGCGCTTATCGGTCACGATCCCCCCTGCTGCACTGAACGTCCTTTCGGTCAAGCCTGCCCACCCAGTAGTCCAGGGGTTCATCACTTCTCAGAGCGTCCACATTAGCCGTTAACCAGATGTAGTCGGACACCTGTTGGTCTAGGCATTCCCTGATGCTGGATCCGGATGAGACTTGTCAATGGGTCGGCTGAAAGAATGACCTCATATCAGAAGTCACCAACACATTTTCAAACTGCCCTCTTCTTGCAGGCGCTGTTGGATTGGTACCCGCAACTCTTTCTCTGGGAGTGGGAATTCCTCCTCTGCCAGCGCACGCAAAAGCAGTATGCAGCATTTCCCAAAGCAAGGCATGTAAGTGCTCCATTCTGACAGCCCTCTGTGATGGTGGTAACATTTCCGCCATTTTGTGTTTGTACCGGGGGTCTAAGTACGTTGCCACTCAGTACTGGTCCTTGACCTTTATGCTTTTTATACGGGGGTCCCTGTTAAAACACTGGAGCATGAAGGCCCCCATTTGCACTAAACTGGAAGCGGTGTGGTGACCTGGCTCCTGCTCATCATCCAGAATAATGTCGTCCTCCTCGTTCTCCTCTCCCCATCCACGCACAACAACGGGGATCCCAGAAAGGTTTACAGCATGCTCTTCTTGCTCCTCCTCATCCGCCCGGGCACCATCCTCCTCTGACTCCTCTTCAGACTCCTGTTGTTGACTTGTCTCAGATAGAGTAGCCCCCCTGGGAATTCATCCTGCATTGCAACTTCCTCATCTTCCTGCTCCTGCTCCTCCACAGCTTGATCAATGACATGACGCAATGCACGCTCCATAAATAAGGCATAAGGTACCATGTCACTGATGGCGCCATGGCTGGGACTGACCAGTTTGGTGATCTCATCAAATGGCCGCAGAAATCTGCATGCGTCGCGCATGAGCAGCCACTGGCGCGGTGAAAAAAACCAAGCTCCCCAGAACCTGTTCTGTTGTAGTGTTCGTACAGGTAGTCGTTAACTGCACGTTTCTGCTGGAGCAGCCTATCAAGCATATAGAAGGTTGAGTTCCATCGTGTTAGCAAGACTAGCCATGGCCGTGTAAGATCTTCTGAAATGGGCTGAGATTTTCCTTGCCTGCCGCAAGATGTCTTGGACCCCAGGGTATTTGACAACAAATCGCTGCACGACCAAGTTTCAGATGTGTGCCATGCATGGCACGTGTGTAATTTTGCCCTGTTTCAATGCGCTAAGCAGATTGGCACCGTTGTCACACACCACTTTACCAACTGTCAAATTGAGCGGTGTTAGCCATTGATCTGCCTGTGAACGCAAAGCTGAAAGGAGTGCCGGGCCAGTGCGGCTCTTGGCTTCCAGGCACAACAGACGCAGCACAGCATGGCAACGTCTCACCTGGCATGTTGAATAGGTTCTGGGGATCTTGGGCGGCGCAGCGGAAGAGACGCTAGCAGCTGAAAAGGAGGAGTCAGCTGAGGAGGAGAGGGAGGAGGATGAAGTAGGAGGTGGAAAAGAAGAGGCAGGCCTGCATGCAATCCGTGATGGTAAAACCAAATCTACACGGGTGCCACGGGTTAAATGCTTGACGACCGTCAGAAGGTTCACCCAGTGGGCAGTAAAAGTAATATACCTTCCCTACCCATGTTTGCTAGACCACGTGTCTGTGGTCAGATGTATCTTGGCACCGACACTGTGTGCCAGAGATACATTCATTTGCCGCTTAACATATATATATAACATTAGCCATATAGCTCTAGGATGCCCTTCTGTGAGAAATCCTTCCTTCCTGGGACCTTCCATTGTGGTGTTCCAATGGCCACAAATTTTGAAAGGCCTCTGAGTCCACCAGTTTATACGGCAGTAGTTGGCGGGCTATCAGTTCTGACAAGCCAGCCGTCAACCGTTGGGTAAGAGGGTTATCCGGCGTCATGCTTTTTTTTACTCTCGAACATTTGGCCCACAGAAGCCTGCCTTTTTGCAGAAAAATGTGAGAACGGCATGATGGAAGGTGAAATGGAGGACAATTGTGAGGAGAAGGAGAAGACGAGGCTGGACAGTGAGAGCCTGGAGTGTGGCTTTGTGGGTTCCGTTGCTCCCACTGGGCTCGGTGATGGCAGCTTATGTGCCTTCTTAAGGCGGTCATCCCTAGGTGAGTGTTGGGCTTACCGCGACTTATGCGTTGACTGCAAAGATTGCAGATGGCAACACTATTGTCAGCAGCGGACACGTTAAAAAAAGCCCACAGTGTGGAGCCAGGTGCCGGCATCCTGGGAGCGCCAGATGTGACCGTACATGGTTGATGCCTCGCTCCTGATACATTAGCAGTCTGCTTTGTCCCTCCTGAGCAAAGTTCCACCTGCTTCTCCTCCCTATCTGCTGGTCCATATCTCCCTCTGAACTCCCCTCCTCTTCCTCTCTTGTGGGCACCCACGTGACATCACTAGACACGTCATCATCAACGTCACCTTCCCCACCGCTATAATTAGAGATCACAGATTAGGCAGCAACACCGGGGACCAATCTCCTCCTTGGGCTGATCTGGGTACTGTCATCAGACTGCTGAGTGTCAGTTGTTGCTACCTCCTCTTCCTGATCCAATGCCAAGAGTGGCTGCACATCGGCAATGTCTTGTGATGAATTGGAAAATAATTCCTGTGACTCAAGCGGAGGGTAAATGATGGTGGTGGTGCTGGTGGTAGTGTCTTTGGGGGTGCACACAGCAGAGAGTGAAGAAGAGGGTGCAGATCGAGAGGATGAGGAGGGTGCAGAAGAGTAAGGCTGAGTGAGCCACTCAATCAAGTCTGAGGTAATCGCACGCACCTTCTGCAATTTTCCACTTTGGCTCAAGCCTGTTGCTCCTGCCCTACCCCTACCACCCCTGCAGAAGGGCCTGCCTCTTCCTCTGCCTGTCATTTTTTAAATGACCCTGTGACAAAAGTCTCTAGAGAAGGGCAGTATGTATGTGGAAAAAGGCATATAACACCCCGCTTCAATCTGTCATTTTTGGGGGCCACTGGTCTATCACACCAGTTATAATACTTTTTTTAATTGCATTTGTCACTCTTTGTAGTATCGCTGCAGAAACGTTCAGCAGTCACAATACTGCACAGTGGAAATGCACTATACTATGCTTTCTATATGTGCAAGTATTTTATACGTGTATTACACCCCTATATACTGCACACCAAATAGTACACCTATATCAGTCCTTAAAAGGACCTTTGTTGACCTAATAGTAGCTAGCTAGTAGCTAGTGAATTGCAGACTGTCCCTGCTCCAAAGACCAAACTGTCCCTCCCTACAGTGAGAAACGACAGCAGCAGAATCAGTCAGCAGCACTGCAGTACAGTGCATTATAATATGCTTTCTATATTTGAAAGAAAGTATATTATACATGGTATAGGTGTACAACCCTATATACTGTACACCTATACCAGTCCTTAAAAGGACCTTTGTGGACCTAGTAGCTAGGGATTTGCAGACTGTCCCTCAGTCCCTACACTGATAAAAGACAGCTGCAGAATCGGTCAGCACTCAGCTCAGCAGTCAAGTATAATTATCATTATAATAATCAAGTATATGCTTTCTATATTTGAAAGAAAGTATATTATACGTGTACAACCCTAGATACTGTACACCTATACCAATCCTTAAAAGTACCTTTGTGGACCTAGTAGCTAGTGATTTGCAGACTGTCCCTGCTCCAAACACCAAACTGTCCCTCCCTACACTAATAAAAGACAGCTGCAGAATCGGTGTCAGGTCACCTTGAGGCGAGGTGACAGGTGCACACCGTAGGGATCCGGAGTGCACCGCAAGGTTGTGGACCCTACGGCTGACTGCTGCAGACGGGGGACAGATCCCACTGGGGATAGAGCGTGAGATTCCCTGTGGCGCGGAGTCTAAGAGCCAGCAGGTGTTCACCAGAGCCTCCAGTGGTGAGGATGGACTTGGCTGCAACTGGCTCCAGGTCTACGACCCCCAGGGTCCCCCAGCTCACACCCACAGTAGGCAACAGGAGGATAGGGATGGTGAGGGACAAGGCCAAGATCGGGGCCACAAGCAGACAAGGAGTCGGGTACACGCCTAAAGGTCAGGGTCACAGGCAAGCAGGGATAGTCAAGACAAGCCAAAGTCGGTAACGGAAACCAGTAGCAGAGCACACGGCAGGAAACAGGAAGCTAACACACAAGGGATACACAATGGTTGATCAGCCCTGAGGCCTGCAGTGCACAGGTTAATATAGGGCTCCCTGATAGGCCTGGGGTGGAGCCATGCTTAGAGGAGAGGTTATAAAAACCACCAGGTGGAAGTGGCTGGCTTCTTAGTCTGAAGACATGAGGGAAGGTAAGCAAACACAGGAAGATCACTGCATAACCATGACAATCGGTCAGCAAGCACTCAGCAGCACAGCAGTCAGCAGTGCACCATAATATACTTGAAAGAAAGTATATTCTAAGTGTATTACAACCCTATTACTGTACACCTATACCAGTCCTTAAAAGGACCTTTGTGGTCCTAATAGTAATAGCTAGTGATTAAACTGACTGTCCCTGCTCCACACAGCGTCCTGTCCCTACACTGACAAAAGACAGCTGCAGAATCGGTCAGCAGTGCACTCAGCAGCACAGCAGTCAGCAGCAGTGCAACAGAATATACTTTGTATCTTTGAAAGAAAGTATATTCTAAGTGTATTACAACCTTATATACTGCACACCTATACCAGTCCTTAAAAAGACTTTTGTGGACCTAATAGTAATAGCTAGTGATTAAACTGACTGTCCCTGCTCCACACAGCATCCTGTCCCTACACTGACAAAAGACAGAATGTAAAATGGCCTCCAGATCAGGTCTATTTATAAGGTAGGGGGTATGTCAAATTGTCCATGTGCTGAAATGTCTCAATTGGCTGTCCTGTACCCTATGATGGATGTGTCATCATGGGTCAAAGTTCTTTCGCAATGTAAACGTATATTTCCTCCACGCGAATAGCGCCAGAAGTCCGCGAACGAGCAAAATTTGCCGCGAACCGACTGCCGGGCGAACCGCAAAGCCATCCCTAGGCACAACCCTCGTGGAGCTTCAGGGCTAATTTGTTGCCTGTCCTGTGTTTGGTATATATATTAATATATAACTAAAAGTACAAAAACAGCAAAAACATACAGTGAATGTATCAATATAGCACAATCATTACAAAAACACCCTTTGAGAAGTACTGTATGTAAACTTATGTTGCTTTGTATTAAAAGCTTTGGAATTAACTATTTACAGTATGCACATAAAACATGTTGCGGCAAATCAAACGCAAAATATGACCACAAAAAGACAATAGCAATATACTAGCAATAATCACATATACAATATGACTGTACAGGAAATAGATGCATAAAACATATGGTGTTAATTAAGTCTACCCAATCATATAAAATAACTTTGTGGCTTTGGATAGAAAATATATAGCAAAAAATAAAAAGATAAAATATTCCCTTTGTACACGGGAGGTAAGTAATTATTCAAATAGAGCAAGCAATTACAAAACTATATTACTAGCTGCTCAAAATTCAAAGTGTTACTAAATGCAGGATCCTACATTTGTATATCTGGTCTCCCACAGTACACAGAATATGGAAATGCAATATTCTTAGTAAATATAAACTGCTAAATGCCTTCTGAGCAGTTAGAGCAGTCTTGTGACTGGCTGATCGGCCCTGTGCTGATCACATGAACTCTCTAACAATACACACAAAACTGAGCATGTGCAGCTTGCCCCCTCTGTTCTATCAGGAGATGGTTTGAGAACTGTGGAAGAAGGGGAGGATCAGAGAAGGTAGGATCAAACCACCTTTTTAAAAATGCAAAGGGTTAACCCCTTAGGTTCTACAGTGAGTATAAAAAATAAAAATAAAAAATAAGCTTATAACATATATTGCTTGATAAAGGAACAAGGTGGAATATAATGCATAAACCCCAGATATTAATGAAAGGCACTAGAAGTGTGCTACAGCAGGCATAGTATGTACAAATTTAAAGAATAGACACATGACGCATTCATATAAAGGATTGTCTTACATATGATATACAGTAAGTACCCTATCAATATACAGTATATTTAGTTAATCAATTTTTATTGTGCAATTGTGCTATAAATGTAATTACTACTTAACCTAATTACTGCCATAGTCATAGACAGGGTAAAGATGATAACCACCATTTTTGGTGAAAAGCCCTTTCTCAAGATTAGTTATTCCTAGCATTCTCTGGATCATCCATACAAGCAGTAGGACATGTGCTTCCCTATTGTAAAATTGGATTTAAATGTTGCTATTTCATCATATCTTGAGATAACTTTTTTAAAATGTCAGCATATTTGTACTGACTAATTTGAAACCATCTCAAATCTCCAAATGCACTATAAATGTGTTACCCAATTTTGTTGGAAAAAATATAAATCCGCTCTGGGTAATCAATGTACATTGCAGGGATTTTAACAAACGTTCTGCTCTGAAAGGATACCTATTTATCAGGTTTCTTGCAGAGAATGCCTAAAACCTGACTTGTATCATACTGCAGAAGTTTTCTTCCAAGCAGGAAATTACAGATTCAGAGGTGTTCTGCACACCAACCGTGCAAAGAATACCTTCGGGTAACCATATAGCACAAAACAGCAACTGCAAAAAAGAAAAAGGAAAGGTATTTTTTAGTAACAATAAATGACAATATGGCTTCTGTAGCAGTATGTGTTATACTATTTATTTTATTTGTTATGTTTTTTCCCATGAAAGTAGAGAGTTACCCTCTAAAGGAGAGGTAGGGCCAAAGCTCTTTTGGCCCTACTTCCCCCTGGGTCAAAGGACTGCATTTTGTTCTTAGTTAGGCCTGTATTTAGGCTAAAGTCCACTGTTGCACACCAAAAAGATCAGGCACCACTTGGGGTATACAGACCTATGAAAATCCCTGTGACAGTAAAATGTCCTTAGCTGTTAGAGATAATCCTTGGGGGGAGACGCCATAAAAAACACATCCAGAAATCTCTGTGAAGCACTCCGGATATACAGAAAACTTTGATTTTTCTGAATATGCAATTATTATTATGACCTAATTGGTCACATAGAAAAAAACACAATTGGCTTTAAAATGTATTGATATGATAAGAACAATAACATTTTAACTGCGCGATCCAATTTATAATAAATAACTCGGCTGTTGGAGGATGCATTGCAAGGGTTGCCATTTAACAGGACCTGCTTATGAACTAAAATTATAGATGGCCCTGGCCAGCCAGCGGAGCGGATGGTCGCACATTAGAGGAGCTCCGCTTCATCCCAGGCTTCGGCGGTGATTTATACCGACTGCGACCCTCGTTTCAGCCCCAAAACTACACGACTACCTGCGGGTAACAGCAGAGATGCCTTCTAGAAAGAGGAAAGAGGCAGGCAGACCGGGAAAAATGATTAATTTTTTCGGCCACCAGCGCCCGCTCTCCGCCCAAGATGGCGCCGACCATCCCGGCCGAGCACGAGGCCTATCACACCAGGATGGGAGAACAACAAGCCCAGCTAGCGGAGCGAGTACCCCGTCCTTGCACACCTCACCGTGCCCGTCGCCGCCTTCAGCCTCCTCGAGCCCGGCGAAAAGCAGGATGAAGACGTCGGTCACAGCATCTGACCTACGGGAGGTAAGCGATCACAACTCCTCACTAGACGACACCAGAGAGCTGCAGGACTCCATTACTGAGTTCCCAACTTTGAATCAGCCTGTAATGGACACCACACTTAAGGACATGTTAGTGTCCCTTCGATCTACGCTACATGCGGATATTATTTCTATGGCACAACAATTTAAATCTGAGGTGACTGCGGTGGCTAAGAGAGTCTCACACATAGAAGTGAAAATGGGCGAATTTGCTACCACTTTTAATGACCTGGTGGACGCTCACAATGACCGTGATGACGAGATAGCAAATATGAAGGCTAAAATCGCGGACCTCGAGGACAGGTCGAGACGCAATAATATTAAGGTGCGGGGCATTCCTGAGTCGATTGCCCCACAGGAGCTGCGGAGTTACTTTCTTAACTTAATGCGTGTGGCGCTCCCAGATACTCCAGCAGAGGAACTGGTGGTGGACCGTATCCACAGATTGCCAAGGCCCAAGAACATCCCGTCCCACCTGCCTAGAGACACTATCGTCCGAATACACTTTTATCACGTAAAGGAAAACTTTGTGATGGTGACGAGACAGAAGGAAAATCTGCTTACTGAATTTAAAGAATTGTCTTTCTTCACAGACCTTTCGGCCTACACCATGCAGCAACGCAGACAATTGGCTACCATCACAAAGCCTTTAAACAACCACCGTATCCCCTACAGATGGATACACCCAGCCAAACTACTTGTTACCTACGATGGGGAATCACACCTGATTAAGAATGTTGAAGAGGGCATCCGCATACTGGAATCATGGCAGATTCTTGGCCCACCGCCCGTGGACCAGGTGAATACAGGATCCAACACCTCCATACGTCCTAGTCTGTCAGCTGAAACAGGGTGACTAAACTTTACTTGCCTATTACCTGGATCGCTCGAACGCCTGGGAAAAATGGCCTTAAGTAATTTGCTTCAGTTTCGGTACTTTGAGTTATATCACTGACCACTCTCGCCCCCCGAGAGTTAGCGGTTTATACCAGCACAGATTCCATCAGGAATCGCAACATATTTTTTATACTTGTGTTTTTCTTTTTTCTTTTTCTTTGTTTGATCTGACTCCCTTAGTTGGGCCCTACATCTATCTTCCCCTCCCCTATCCAACTCTTGCAGTCTCAAGTTTATCTTGTTTTCTTCGTCTGGAGAAACAGTTGCTACTACGACCAATTGGTGCCCTGACCCACACGGTCGCCTACTTCACAACGAGTTATTTATCCCTGAACACAGCTCAGAGTAACGTACCATGTCCTTCTCTATTGCTTCACTGAACGTTAAAGGCCTTAATAGCCCCCAGAAACGCCAATTCGCATGGAGGGAAGCTGCGAATCTACGCTGCGACATCATATGCTTCCAAGAGACACACCTTATGCTGGATAGACATCCTCCCTTTTCCAATCGCAAATTCCCACATGTGTTCCTGGCATCGGGTCCCAAAAAGAAAGCAGGAGTAGCGATTGCTATTAAGGACTCTATCTCGTTCTCATGCATTGACACCTACCTAGACCCCTCGGGGAGATTTCTAATTCTTATTTGTGAAATAGATCAACAGAAATATACTATTGTCAATGTGTACCTTCCCAATGTTCACCAACTTAAGTTTATGCGGAAAATTTGGAAGAAGGTTTCTGGTTTGAGACAGGGCTATGTCCTTATCTGCGGTGACTTCAATGCAGTCCCTGGAGGTGAGCTGGATGTATCCGGCCCCCAGAGGAAGAAGTCCCGTAGATCCAACCTCAGGAACTTTCTATCCTCTTCTGATTTACATGATGCTTGGCGTTGTCAGCATGCTTCTGAAAAGGATTTTACTTTTTTTTCTAACGTTCACCACACTTACTCTCGTATAGATTTCTTTTTAGTAGACAAGTTTTTACTGCAAAAAGTAGTACGATCTGATATACATACCATTACTTGGTCGGATCATGCTCCGGTGTCCCTGAGGGTGGGGGGTCGTGGTGCCGAGACGCGAGCGAACAGATGGCGGAATGATATATCTATCATTTCTCAACCCACAAATTTGAAATTAATAAGGGACAAATTAACTGATTTCTTTGAGATCAATGCTCCTTCGGTATCGGACCCCTTCACCCTTTGGGGCGCCCACAAGGTTTACATGAGAGGTATACTGATACAATTAAGTGCACAAACTAAGAGACGGCGGGCGGAGCGGCTTAATTCTCTGCTACAAGACATAAATACCCTAGAAGAGTCTAATAAACAGTTGTCTACGCAGAGGACGAGGGATGCTTTGTTCTCTGCACGACAAGAGTTGCGTGCGCTTCTGGTCTCCCAACAGGTAAACCATTTTCGCATCTTGAAATCTAATAACTACCGCTATAATAATAAAGCAGGTAAATTACTAGCGAACCAGCTCAAAGACAAATTTTCCCACCAAAGGATTGGCAGCCTGTTCAATCCTATTACTCAGCAGAAAGTACATAACCCAAAAGACATTGCTGATGCTTTCAGTGATTATTATGAGTCTCTCTATAACCTTAAAGATGACCCGAACACGCATCAACCCCCAGATAATCTAATTACAAAGTTTTTGGAGGAGGTCGACCTTCCCAAAGTTTCCCAAGAAGACCTAGACGAGCTAAACCTACCTTTCACGATCCCTGAAATCCAATCAGTGCTTAAAGGTATGCCTCATAACAAGGCACCAGGCCCAGATGGGTATTCGTCAGAATATTACCAGTTATATCAGGTTGAGCTATCCCCATATCTTAAGCAGATTTTTGACGCCGCAATGTCCGCCGCCGCTTTTCCAAAAGAGATGCTGACGGCCTCAATTATTACCATTCCTAAAGCAGGTAAAGATACCTCCCTGCCACAGAACTATAGACCGATATCTTTACTGAATGTTGATGTTAAAGTGTATGCTAAACTAGTGGCCAACAGACTAGCAAAACTTATACCCAATCTTATTAATCACGACCAAGTGGGTTTTGTTCTGGGTCGTCAGGCTCAGGATGCCACTAGGAGACTGATTGATTTGGTTCACTCAGCTGAGCGGTCGAAGGAACCTTCTCTGCTTCTATCACTAGATGCAGAGAAGGCCTTCGACCGCATTCATTGGGGGTATATGACTCAAGTTTTACAGAAGTTTGGACTGATGGGGGGGATACGGAGGGCCATTTTGGCGCTCTACTCCTCCCCATCTGCATTTGTGTTTGCAGAAGGGATGTTCTCTAAGAATTTTGCTATAACAAATGGCACCAGGCAAGGCTGCCCGTTGTCCCCGATCGTCTTTGCCATGGTGATGGAACCTGTGGCGGAGATGATCAGGAGACACCCCGGTATTCAAGGCGTCCCCGCTCAGGGGGTGCAACACAAAATCTCGCTATTTGCGGATGACGTCATTTTGACGTTGTCCAACCCCTACCAATCTCTGACAGCAGCTCAGGAGGTACTGACTAAATTTGGTACAGTAGCATATTACAAGATTAATGAAAGTAAGTCATGTATCTTAGGTTTAGGAATCACTGCCCGTTTACAGACAAACTTACAAAGAGACTTCCCATATCCTTGGTCTTCTGACTATGTCCAATATCTAGGGACTCACATAACTCCCACCACGACGAAACTGTTTCACGCGAACTTTCCTCCATTGCTGGACACTTTCCATGGTGAAATGACTAAACTCCAGAAGCACTTTTTGTCCTGGCACGGTCGTTTAGCGGCCTATAAAATGCTGCTACTCCCCAAATTAACATACTTATTCAGAGCCTTACCGATAGTTATTCCCCCCTCTTTTTTCAAGACCCTTCAAAAACAAATGTTAAATTTCATTTGGGCGGGGAAAAAAGCGAGATTTAAGTCTACTATGCAGGGCAAAAATAAACAGGTGGGAGGTATAGGTATCCCGGTTCTCCAAGACTATGCAACCGCAGCCGTGCTGGACCAGATAAGAAGCTGGATCTCTCTGGCAGATCCCAAACCTTGGTGTCAATTAGAGCAAGCATGGGTACACCCTAGAACATTGAACTCTCTTTTAATAGCTTCTAGTATTACCAAATCCAACATTGAGATAGATCACCCCACTATACAAGCCTCTCTACAAGCGTGGAGCAAGCTCCTAGCGCTGTCACACGATGCAGACAGACTAACGACGGTCCCCATTCCTTTAAAGACACTCCAATGGCTGATACCTAATATCTCCATGAAAGTATGGCTCAACAAAGAGATTAATACGGTCCAGGAACTCATGGTAGGAGACCGCACTCTTTCCTTCCACGACTGCTGCATTAAATATAACATCCCCCCGACTGAATTCCTGACCTACTCTCAAATTGCGTCTTGGTGGCATCAATCGGGCTCCACTAACTCCTTAATCCCCTCAAAGGCGTGGGAGTGTTTAAAGTCGACCAGCCCCAAACCTAGAGGCATCACTATATTGTATGACCTCCTGAATAACAAATCTTCTTTTGTTAAATTTGGACACTTGGTGAGATGGGAGTCAGATCTCGGGAAACAATTCACGGATAGACAATGGTTATCAGCAATTAAAGACAATATCCGATTCTCAAGGTGTTCGAACTATTGGGAACTAGCGATTAAACTCACAGCCAGATGGCACTTTACCCCCTATATCGTGGCTAAATTTTCAGAGGGACAATCCAATCTTTGTTGGAGAGGATGTGGCCAGGTAGGCACACTTATACACATGTGGTGGGCATGCCCACACTTGCGGAGCTTTTGGAATGAAGTGTTCAAACTGGTGGCGTCAATTACAGGAGTTCTTAACAGACCATCTCCCGAAAAAGCGTTGCTGAGCATAGATATGTCGGTCTATCCCGTACCACTGAGAGCCATAGCTATGAACATCATATTAGCAGCGAGATCCCTGATAGTACAAAGCTGGAAATCAAGGGACATACCCACAATGCGGGAATTGATTACAAAGGTCACTATTATTTCGGCATATGAAAAAATATTAGCGTATCGTGATGGTACAGGTGCGAAATACAGGGCATATTGGTCCGCCTGGAACTGTCGGTTCCATGATACTGGTTGAAAAGCATAACTGCAACTGATTGTAGGAATAATTTGGTACAGACTGCCTCTCTTCCATTCACTTTCTCCCTCCCTCCCCCCCCCACTCTCTTTACCCTCCCCTTCTTTTCCTGTTCTAAAATGTTATAGTTCTATATCTCTCGACCTAAGGATTGTGAAAGCTACTCTGATTATCTGGATCTCATTTCCATAACGCATTATGCAATGTAATAATAGGTCTCACAGAATTCAGTTTGCAAAGATTGTTATTTGGTTATTGGGTATCATTCTTACGACTTCTATATGTACGTAGTTATAACATTGTGCTATTGTTCCTAGGCAAATCTGTATTTCTGTACCCCCCTTTATTCTTATCAATAAAAATCTATTTGAGTAAAATTATAGATGGCCCTCTGCTGCTGTGGTGGCCGCCCACCGTGAAGGAATGTCGTAAGAATTTACAATTTTGCATTAGGCGGGGATACGGCATCAGGATCAGGTGACCGAAGATGATGTCACAGAGCTGCACTGGAAGATGGAACTTGCCGAATGCAAAGCTGCTGTGGGTGGTTACAGTGGAACACACACCAATGAATCAGTCATAAACCATGGCAACGCGATACACACGCCTGCGCCTTCTAAAGTCCACTGTTGGCCGATGTTAGCCTGTTCAGACCAATTTTAATATTGGGATCTATCTAATTCCTGTTCGGCAGTTGGCTCAGCCTTTCAGCGCACGTCTTCCTACACAGCCCTGTGACTGACAGTCACCACCTCTCTGCTCACTGAAGACGGAGAAATTAGTTATTAGCAGTCTTTGATCGCTCAGTTTTCAGTCTCAAAGGTGATGGGAGACAGATGCAGCATCACACTGAAGCTGCATCCTCCTAGGTGAGTATGTACGTTTATTTTATTTAAATCATGCACTTCTCTTTTAAATAGCAAGGGTTATCTATGTACTGTATACTACAAGAATTAAATTTATGTAACTGTGCCAGATCTGTATTTGTATTTATTTAAATATTATTTCTCTGTATATGTTAGACTTGTAGGTGACGTCTCCTGAGGAATCGGCGTTTCCTTGTGCCGCAAAACCGGTCGAGCCACACGTCTATCCTACATTTATGTAAAAAATCCTTCTTGTTTGGGGTTTTCAATTACCCTTGTATGACATTGTCCATTTTATGGATTGATCATTTTGTTGTCTATTTTGATCCATGTTTGTATGTTTTGTTTTCTTCTATCATTTTTGTGTAGTTATTTAAAATGAAATCGTATCTATTTTAAATCTCAAATTTACGTTATTGAATACTATCAGATACCGCAATAGTCCCCACTGTTCCCACTGATTTCAGGAAATTTTCGCCCAGAGTTTTTTTCCTAGTGTTGAACTTTATACTCTTCTCCATTTCTCTACAGGCTGTCACTAGCTGGATGTTAAGGAGCAGACAGTTGTCGGCATCCTTAACAACTAGTAACTGTCATGGATGTTCAGGAGTGAGCAGCCGCTGCATCTTTAACAGATGAGTCATCAGCTGTCAGTGGGCTTTCCCACTGATAGCTAAATGTGAAAAAAATGCAGGCAATGAAAGTTAAGAAGAAAACGGCACAGGAATACATACCCCCTATTTAAGCATGTAGCCTGGCATGTCAGGAAAGGGAGGGGATGAGCGAGGACCCCCCCCCCCCCCTGAACCATACCAGGCCGGGTGTCCATTCACGAGTGGAGGAGCCAACCAGCAGGTCCAGCGGACTCGATGTCTGCCAACCACCCGCAATTGCTCCAGAGACAGGCAGGACGGGACGGGGATCTGTCAGTGTCTTCAGTCCCTTTCTCTGTCTCAAAAAAAAGAGATATGGGGATCTGTTTAGACCTCTGATATCTCACTGTAAAAAGTAAAAACAAACAAAGTAAGACCCCTAGGTCTGTCCGCACTCACTCCTCCATAGTGACAGCCCCCCCCACACTCATCCCTCCATGGAGATGGTACCACCCACCCCATCCATGGCTTCCTCAGCTTCTACTTCCGGTCAACCCGATCCATCCTGATTGGCCAGGAGGAGAAGCCGGAAGATAATAGCGAATATGAATTCACTATGGTCACAAGTGGGTGAGTTCGGGGTGCAATGCTCTGCACCCTGAGCCCAACCTTTTTCATGCTCTAATCACGTGGCTTGAAAAAAAATCATACAAACGCCCCTGCGCCCCTAATGGACCAGCCGCTCCCGATAAAACCCCTTTCACATGAAGTGGACTCTGTCAAGCAGATCCACCTGCTCAGCAGGGGATCTGTCTGATGATCTCCGCTAAGCAGAGGGATGACAGGTCTGTGTCCTCTCCGCTGATGCAGAGTGGACATGGACACAGCCCGCTATTCTCTATGGGGCGGTCAGATGAAAACGGACCGCCTGTCCATTTCCATCTGATACCATCCGATCCGATCTGCTAGAATGGAATGGAATTCCCACCCGTCTGTTTTTAGCGGACTGGACTGGATCGGATGAAGACGGGTGTAAACGGACACATGTGCATTTACATCAGCCTCTCCATAGAGAACAATGGGATTTCCAATTGGACCCACCTGAAAAACAGACAGGCAGGCATGATCAGTGTGCTTGTGTGAAAGGGACCTAAGGCCTTGTAAACACAGGGCATACACAGCGGACCTTTACAGGGATGCACAGGTGTTCCGTGCATCTCTGTGCAGGCCATCCCATTGATGTCATCTGGGATGTAGAACCTGCATGAACAGAGGCGTTGCTCCTGATTTTAGATTCATGTAGGTCCACATGCATGTCTCTGAGCCCACAGTGGGAACAGCAGCTATGCCTGTGCAGCCATTGCATACCAATTGACATAAATGGGACTGCCTGTACGGGGATACATGGAACACCTGTTCATCCCTGTGCAGGTAAATATGGCCCCCATGGGCATTCACTTTAGTATGCCACAGGTGAACGATGCTTTAGTAGCAATTTAGCAGGACTATTGTTATCTCGTGTTTATGTACACTATTAATGTTTTTAGTGTATTTTAGCGAAAATATTGATTTGATAAACATTTGCTCAAATATTGCTCTGCCTGAAAAATAAGTAGCACCTTCTTTTTATTCTACTGGCCATGTGCTTTCAGAAAATATATGGTTTGGGGGTATTTTACAAATTCCGAAAGCTGTAAGTGGAAAATGCAAACCCTCCTGGGTACGTTTGATTTTCACCATTTTGCAAAAAGGCACAATGTAAAAAAAAATTTTTTTGTTATTTATTAACTCCATACAGGTTAAGATTTTATATTTAGTAGGGATTTAGCAGGACTTTTGTAAAATTAACTGTGTTTTTATTTTTTGTGAATATGTTAGGTAGTCAGGAAATTAAATGCATAATTTATGGTCATTGAAAGCCCAACGGTGCCCCTTGGATTTTGGGCCCCTGTCGCACTGGACACCCAGCAAAAGCAAAATGACAGACATGTATCGCCCCAGCCACATGCCCCTTGCTGAAAAGACCACTTATAGGTTGGGGTGGTTTCTATTTGTTTGTAATATTGGTGAATTGGTGAGGGGATGCACTGCATACCTTCACTGCCACTGTGCTATTGCTGGGTTTCCACTGCATCTTTATACCTTTAAGGGGGGTGGACTCCCTCCAGACTCCCTCCCCTGCCCTCAATGTACCGTATTTTTCGGACTATAAGGCGCACGTAAAAGCCTAAATTTTCTCCCAAAAACGACCGTGCGCCTTATAGTCCGGTGCGCCTTATATATGACCTGTTGACATCGCTGGAGTTCTTTTTTAACAGTATCTGTCATCTTGACGTAAACCTTCGGACTATAAGGCGCACGTAAAAGCCTAAATTTTCTCCCAAAATCGACCGTGCGCCTTATAGTCCGATGCGCTTTATATATATGGAAATATCCATTTTATCAGCCGGTCGTTGCTAGTGCGCCTTATAATCCGGTGCGCCTTATAGTCCGATGCGCCTTATATATGGAAATATCCATTTTATCAGCCGGTCGTTGCTAGTGCGCCTTATAATCCGGTGCGCCTTATAGTCCGAAAAATACGGTATTCATTATTATACTGTACATGTGTTTCAACTTTGGAGACTCCTGAAATTTATAGAATGAGGACTGCAGTACACTAGGGTGCTGTGAAGTGCACAATGACAGGAATGTTGGGAAGTGGAGGGTTTCAGAATCAATGGTGTAAGAGGGTGCAGTGTCAGGGGGGCTGTGAGGTATCAGGTTTCCGAGTCAGGGGTGCAGGAGGGTTCAGTGGTAGGGGTGTTGGATGACTAGGAGATGTCAGGGTGAAGACTCCAAGGAATACTGGGTTCTTCAAAGGTTGAAATGCAAAGGTTTCTACTTGTGAGCTCACAGGGAGACTTCTCTCATTGATTACCACCCAATATGGTGCAGGTTCCTGAAATCCTCCTCTGATGTATGTCAAGTTCAGGAAAGGTTTAGGCCTTCTTCAGACCTATGTGTTTCAGTTGTGTGCATTTTATAGCATCAGTAACACAAGGCACTCTTGGTGTTTCAGTGACATAAATTTAGAGTAGCACCCCAATGAACAAGTACAGGAGGTTCCATAGCAATGTGGGGCATTGCATTAAAAAGGTGCTAGTCTATTTTCTTTTGTTATACATTGGCAGCTTATTCTTTAAGAAATGGTTGTCTTGATGTTACATTGTTTGCAATACTGCACTAAAAAAAATCTCAGTTTTTACCAAAATGTTAGGAAATGAAAACATCCCAATTTAGCTCATTCCCTAATAGGGATTATTGGAAATTAAAAGAAAAAAACATTATTATACAAAAACATGATTCAAACATCACATATGTCACATAGTAATAAATACAAAGCATCTTTGACCTAACAAATGAAGATACCATACAGGCGTAATTAGAGCCTAAAAGGTGGTCATTAATGTGTTATGACATACAGTCAGCAGGGCCTAAGCCAATCATGCAGTGACAAACTAGCTTTAGACTTTGCAAACTAAAGAGAATATTATATAAGGAGTAGGTTCCACTGCATGATTAGAGAGTGACTCACACACCATTAGCAAAGCTGTCAAAGTTCAAGGCATTCTCCTCAGGCTAAAAAATAAAATAAAAAATTTCAGGGTATATTACCCTAAGAGCCTCATGCCGCGTACACATGGCCAGACTTTTCAGAAGACTAGGGCCCCTTTCACACGGGGCGGATCAGTAATGATCCCCCCCGTGATGATCCGCTCGCTCAGCGGGGATCGCTCCGTTGTCCCCGCTGAGCCTGCGGCGGACAGGGCGGTCTCCGCACACTGTGCATTGACCGCCCTGTCAGCTCTCCGCTCTCCTCTATGGGGATCGGACGGGCACGGACTATCTGTCCGTGTTCATCTGATCCGCTCTGCAGACGGATAGAAAAATAGGATTTTCCTCCGTCTGCAGAATCGGACAGTAGCGGAGGCGGACGATATCGGGTGTCTGCAGATGTTCATCCGCAGACACCCGCTATCCCATAGGGATGAATGTATGCCCATATTTCATCCGCAAACGGATGGATGAAATACGGACATATTGTCCGCATGTGTGAAAGGGGCCTAAGTCTGACGGAATCAGTCCGTCAGACATTCTGATTGTGTGTGGGCTAATCCGATCATTTTTCATTTTAAAAATCAGACGGACCTAGAAATAGAACATGTTTCAAATCTGTCCAACGGACTCAATTCCTATTGGGAAAATCATCCGTCTGTATGCTGGTTCAATGGACCAAATACGACGCAAGGGAAGCTATTGGCTACTGGCTATTGAACTTCCTTTTTTAGTCTCGTCTTACATTATCATGTTCAAAACTAACAGACTTTCAAAGAGACTTGGTTCATTCGTATGTGGGCAAGCCAGTTCATTCAGAAGTCCATCAGAACTCCGCCGAAAGTCTGTTGGGAAGACCGTCAAACCTAGTCTGCCGAAAAGTCATGTGTATGTGGCATAAGAGTTGCAGGTTGTCAAATCTCTGAAGAAATTGCAAAACCACAGAGATTCTTGTTATGGCAAATTTTCTGATGACAGCATAACCTTCACAAACCTTTAGATCATGAAAGGGCAACCAATACTAATAATGCAAGCAAAAGTTCAAGAATTTGTAGATAAATCATATGGTCCTTACGTGGTATAGTGATTATGTTGGTAAAATGTTTCTTCTGGTTTCAAAAAAATTCCTCTGTGCTATTAGTTTTTAACATAATTTGTCACTTATTATATAACACCATCATTACTGAGCATGAAATCATAATAAGATCATCAGATATACTGGCCAAGCTATACACATAAGACAGGACAGGAAAAAAAAATGAGTACACTTAGCTCAAACATAATAACATAATAATAACATAATCTGGCCGCCAGGCAGGCTGTCATGTCGGTCTGGGCAGTGTAAATATGAAATATTTAATATAATATTTTCCCATGATAATCAAGAACTGATTTTCAGATATCAAATCTAGATACCAAATCTTAATTTGTTATAGTTAATTTCAATGTTCACTGGTTAAGTCATGAAAAAACAGAAAACACTGATATTAAACATGGTACAATTACAGTTATATGAATTAACTAATCTTTAAACAAACTTTAAATACAACTAGAAAAAATATATATTTGACATAATCCCAGCCTTTGTAATCCTCTGTACAGCAGCACATAGACAAGGAAAAGCTAAACCTGTGGCTTATAAGGTATCCTGTGTGCATATTTGCTGACAGGATAACAGAACAGAGAGATGACCTTAGCAATTTACTGCTACTGCTTCACTGTCCAATTACAAGCTTAGGGTTGTGAGGAACTGCAGCAGAGAAAATCTGGCCGCCAGGCAGGCTGTCATGTCGGTCTGGGCAGTGTAAAGTTTAGGATACTCTGCCATCTATTCATTTTAGGTGATAGTTAGATGTTTGCCTGGAGTTCTGCTTAAGACATAGTCCAGTTTATTTAAATGGTGTTGTTGTCCATGGTGAATTTACAACTACTTATTCAGGAGACTAAAATCAATTTTATAACAACATTGAATTATATTGTTCATAAAACTAGAATCCAATAGAGGGTACACTACGCCATTAAAAGTCTCTGACTCAAAAAAGACTTGCAAAACTGTCATACGTAAGTATAGCTTGATTCTTTTTTTATCTCAGTGGGCTCTGATCAGTGCCTTTCCTGTGTCCTGCATACCAACCTATAGCTGTCATTCACTCCGTGCCTCCACTTTCACTGTACCAGGTTGGATTTGTTTTGGAGGTTAATTAAGGATTAGGATTAATTAGGATTAATTAGGATTTTGTTATTGTGTGACACACTTACTTGACCTGCTCAATTACATAGCCTGTTTATCTGGAAATCCTTGTTATTATGTTTGAGCTAAGTGTACTCATTTTTTTTTCCTGTCCTGTCTTATGTGTATAGCTTGGCCAGTATATCTGATGATCTTTTGTTGTGCACTTTGTTTTTGGACCAACTCTGAATAATCTCTGCCTGCCCATGTCTGTAAATCATCTTATGTTTGTAGACTAACTCTGACTTAGCCCTGGTTCACATTGGTATGATTTGACAAATCTCATGTCAAATTGGCGGCAATTGCCGGCAATGGCACCATCCTGAACAGTGTGAAGCGGCATTTGAGGCACCGCACTGATTTCAAAAAGTATTTTTTGTGCTACTTTTTGTAATTTTCGGGCTGTGAATTAGATTGACATCTGTGCAGAAACCTGGGCTAAGTGTGACTTCCACCTATCACTGCTGGTAGAAATAATTTTCACTTTGTTGAGATCTATGTCTGCTTAACTCTATCCTTGGATTTCCTATGGCTTTCTTTTGTAGGTTTCCTCAGTCTTGGAACATACTTTCCTTACTGTTGGCAATAGTCCTGTCACTTCTGTTCTTGCCCTAGGAATATATGCGCTAATATAAGTTTGAATTGAAACCAACTATATTTTAGTATGCCCTTTAAGTCTGGAAAAACTTTGGAGCCTAGTGAAAAAAACAAAAAACACTTGGATATTATACAAACTATTATACAAACTTTATGCACATAGCACTCTTAGTACTATACACTGGATCTTTAGGTTACAGTGCCCCACTACTAACCACTAAACTATTGTGCCCCCCCCTTAATATTATGTTATATTATTTAGAAGTGGTAACTAATTTGATTAGTACATCATAACAACCTATTTTTTATTTTTTTTGCTTATTTTAACATTACAACTTTAAAAATTAACTGACATGCCAGTAATTTCAGTTTTTCAAAATGTGCCTACTGAATTAAGCAGCAGAAAATAATATGCATCCAACAAAAATGAAACTAAAATGTAATTTGAAAACCATTCCATATAACGATGATTGTTGAATGAAAGGACTTTCAAATAGTATCTACCAAATGATTTATATGAAACCAGGCTTCAAGGTACAAATAACCTTCAAGTGTTATCAGGGAAGCCGATATCACAGAAAAATGTATCTTGGTGTCATAGATATCTCCCAAGACCACCATCAGCAGATTTGCCTCAGGTCCCACAAGACATACAATAATAGAAGTCAATGTCAAGCAGCATCTGGTTTGAAAAATGTATTTTTAAGCAGCTGCAACCAAGGCAATATTCATTGCACCCCTCCGATCATTTCCATTTCCCACTTTCACTGTAAACAGAGCTCAGGAATAGTTCTTCCAAAAGTCAATTATGAAACAAACACTTTATATTGCTATTCTGTGGCTCGTTTAAATGTGTCTGAAAGATGGATGCTAAAAACTGGTATATACTATCTGGACTATTTTTGTTCACTAAGACAATCATTTATTGAGTTTCATCTGTTGATTTCATTTATTGAATGTTTTCTGATTCAAAATTGAAAAATTATACTCTGTTATTATAATTTACTGTATAGTATATAACTAATGTAGAAATACCATGTTTTTCAACCATGGTTCTGAGTTGTGACAAAATATAAGTTCATAAAAAATATAAATTTACGGTAGTTTGGGTGACTGATAGTTGGTACATTATCCATCTTCTTCTATAATAATATTTAGTGAGGCTGGCAAGGAAAGAGTTACTTGATGTATTTATGTGTCTCTAACATATGAACACAATATAGGCAGTGTGGTTACACCCTGTTAGGTTTTTGTTAATTATGCAAATGAAGAAGGTAGCCTGCATGGAACAAATCTGGCTTAAAAAAGTTGTGGACTGATTTACTAAAGGAGTTGACAATTTTCAATTGTATATTTACTTCAATTATCACATCAAATGCAGATGAATTAAGCAAAGAAAATGTTATTTTCATATGAATGGATAATTACAATAAATGTTCATGCAATTTATTGTGTGGGGATTCTCAACTACTTTAGTAAATCAGCCCCTATATTTTAGAACTGTCAGCATTAAGGCTGATTTACTAAAGGACTCAGGAACTATTACACAATACATTTTCTGATTATTTACTTCAATTATACAAGCAAGTTCTTATTTACCTATATCATCTGCACATAATTAGACAATTGAAGGGAATATTCACACAATGTATTATGTAAAGCTGCCCAACTCCTTCGGTAAATCAGCCTAATTATATCACAATCCAGATTTATTACCTTGGAGTGCTGAGGTATTGGGCCTGGTGTATTTATCTTTATTTATTTTGAGCAAAATTGCACATATATGATAATGACTCTGGTTACTAAAGATACAATTGCATTTAAGGAAGACATTAGTGAATATTAATTTGCTATTGTCACACAACTGGGTGGGTTTAGGGTGCAGTGCTCTGCACCCTGAGCCAACCTTTTTTAAGCTAATTCGAGCCTCAGGCTCTAATCATGTGCTTAAAAAAAAAAACATTGAAATCCATGATGCGTCCGGTGCCTTGCATGTAGATTAGGGCCAGGCGCATGGCTTGGGGGGGGGGGGGGTGCCCCCTAATGGAATGGCCGCCACTGGAGAGAACAGTCACCTTATAGTCATCTTGTAACATTAACCCCCCTGACGGTATTCCCGAGTCTGACTCGGGGTGGATTTTTCATACCAAAAGCGGTATCCCCGAGCCAGACTCGGGACTGCATCGCTGGATCCAGGAGGAGGTTTACTTACCTTCTCCCTCGGATCCAGCGTTGTCTCCCCGCTGTACGAGCGAGCCGTGTCTCGCTCGATGCATTACATCGCCGATCTCCGTGCCCTGCGAGCGTTGCGACGCACGGGGATGGAGATCGGCGCCAAATTCAAAAAGTGAAACAAACAGTAAACATACAGTATAATGTAATCTTACAGATTACATTGCTGTATGTAAATATTTCACATCCCCGTTGTCCCTAGTGGTCTGCCCAGTGTCCTGCATGCACTTTTATATAATAAAAACTGTTCTTTATGCCTGGAAACTGGAGATTGCCCATAGCAACCAAAACTGTCACTGTACATCAAAAATGATTTTAGACCAGCTAGAAAACAGCGATAATAAATTAGAATCACTCGCAGAATTGAGCGATAGCGATTTGTGGGGAGATCTGTCATCAAATACTGAAAAGTAATGACAGTGACAATTCTGCAACTGAGCAAATTTCAGTGTTTTTGATTTGATTACATTATTGAATATTTTTTATTATTGTTATATTATTATTTGGTACAATTATTTATAATTATTTATTATATTATAATTTATGATTTAATTTTTCAAACTTTATCATACCCGGGATGTCTGCTAGACTCTGGTTTGGACAGATATAAGAGAGTTATTCCTAAGAATTGGAGGACTACAATATAAAACGCCAAATTTTCATGCAAAATAATGGTACCGCTTTTAGCACCTAAAATCCGAAATAATCGTACCGCCAGGGAGGTTAAGTACCAGAAAAAGTCTCTTCATGGCAGGATGAATATTACCAGATAATATTTTCATTAAATATTGTTATTAAAAATATTGAAAATTACATCTTAAAAAAATGTGAGGTTTTAGTGATTTTGTTTCCATATATGTTAACAACAAAGGAACATTTTCACTTCCCCATCTTGGTATACAACCTAATTTACAGATCCTTTTTCCATTGGCCTTATTACTTGCTAACAGGCACCAGGCTCTCCTGTCTCACTGGTACCTCAAGAGGTGACAAGCTGGATAAATTAAGTGTAACTGGGTTTTTTCCACACTCTTTTAAGCTGGTCATACACTATTAGATTAAAAATCAAACAGATTCCTCTACCACAATATATAGCACAAATATTGAATCTCCCACTGTGGTTATTGAATTCTGCCAGCCGAAGCAGGCAGCAAGCAGTGCTGCATCTGATTGAATGCGGCCAAAATCTTTCTGTTGAAGGATCGGCTCGGAGGGGGCCATCAGAGTCACCCATATAGAGATGTATGCTTTTTTGTCAGTAAAAAAAGTTAATTAATTTAATAGTACAGGTTGAGCCAAAAGAATACATTGCATAGGCTGGAAAATTGCATAGACATGACACTTCGGTAGTAACAGTCAAGATATACAGAGAGGTAGAATCACAAACTTTGGTCCATATTTTCCCAGATGGTACATGCATATCAGGGCAGTAGCCAGGTGTACAAATCAACCGTCTTTATAAAAGCTTGACCCAACCTGAGCTACAGCCCCATATACACTAATAACATGCAAAAAATAATTGGCATCAATCAGTAATTCTTTTGGCATCAATCCAATTGGACCAGATTTATTTTTTATTTTTGGGGAAATTATGACTTGCGTATGCTGATTTATATAGTGGCAGGATCGCATTCATGGCTCCCTTCCACTCTGCCACAGTGGGAGGCTGTGGGACCTTCCACCTAATCAATATGGTCTGTCTAGCATTTAACATTGAATAACAAATTAACAACCTAACATAGCGGTTATGTGTAATATTGTCTATCCTATCCAGGAAAAAAATAAGAGGGTCTCGGGCAATTGAAAGACCACCAACATAATATATGTTAGATAATACTTTATTCCAAAAGGCCTGAATGCAAGGACAGGTCCACATCATATATATGAGTGAACGCTTCCACAGTACATTGTTGACTGGTGCTTGTGGTGGGATTTATGTAAAACAGTCTCTGAGGAGTGTGGTAGATTCTATTTATTAGCTTGGGCTGAATAAACTGGCTGATATCATATGCGTCAAAAAATGATCCAAGCATTCTGACTAGTCCTCCTCAGTAAGAGAAAGAAGATCCGCGTGTCATGCCTGATAAAGGCTATCTATTCTAGGCCTGTTAGCAGAACTAAGCTTTGAGTAGATAGAGAAAAGTGGCTTACCTAGGTCCTCTGTTGTCAGGAGCTCTTCTAATGCACAAGAGGACAGGGAAACCCTGTGGTGAAATTGTGTGTCTTCATGTCTGAGTTGGTAATAACAGAAAAGCATATGATTGGGTAGAGCAGGGGTCTCCAAACATTCTAAACAAAGGGCCAGTTTATTGTCCTTCAGACTCTAGGAGGGCCGGACTGTGGCCTGCAGGAGTGGATTTTTTTCTGGCATCAGTGGAAGTAAATATCTGGTATTAGGGGGAGGAATAGTGCCCCATCGTTGGTATCATTGGGAGGATTGGTGCCCCATTAGTGGTGTCAGTGGAAGAAATGGTGGTCCATTGTCAGTGTCAGATGGCAGAATAGTGTCTCTTATCATTGGAAAGAATAGTGTCCCAAGGGCCGGATAAATACAAGCAAAGGGCTGCAGTTTGGAGACCACTGGGGTAGAGGAAAGGCAATCTTTAAAGATTCAAGACTAGGTAGGCTTCCCTGTGAGAAAATGTGCTATAAGAGTGTAATGTCATACTTAGCCCACACCTGAGGGTCCTGTAGCATGCGTAAAGGTGGTAAGTTGGGATTCCCCCACAACAGGGTAAGGGGAGAGTGCACTCTTGGTTCATGGCTTCTCAAAGAGGCTTGTGTCCAGACTCTCAAGGTAATGCTCATAGAAGTTGTGATAGCCACATTCAATAAAGGGCCCCAAAAAGGAAGGTTGTTCAGATCCATGTATGAGCCCAGCAAATCATTCTCCAGTGTTACCAGTACATTGCCCTGTGGCCTGGTAAACCACCAATATAACATCACTAAAAATTCCGTCCAATAATATTTTGTTAAGATGGGAAGATTAAGGTCGCTGAGTATGATAGGCTGTTGCAGAGCCATCTTAGCCAGTCTAGGTGTACTTCTAGCCCAAATAAATTAGGTAACATTCTAATGAGTCTCTGGAAAAATGGCTGAGGGATTATGACAGGAGTGTGCTGGAAGTAATGCAAACATTTGGGCCAGTGTATCATTTTAATTAGGTTGATTAACGGAAGCGAAGACTAGCTAGAGCATTGATGTATAAAGGGGTCCAAGATAAGTAGCAGGTTATTAGCTAAGTAGCCAGAAATACCAGATTGAACTACTACCCCTAAGTATTTAAATCTGGTGACCTGTAAGAGAGGAGTGGATGCCACCATCAGTGGTGCCGATTCACCATAGATCCAGTGGAAACAGGAGAGATTTGCTCCAGGTAATTTTGATGCCTGAGAAAGAGCCAAAGGTGTTGCCAATTTCCAATGCTGACAATAGCAAAGTTGTGGCGATGCCTAGGTACAGCAGAACATGGTCCAATGACTCACTGACAGACCACTGATTAGAATGGCTAGGGGTTCCATATCCAAAGTTAAGATCTTGGGGGAAAGTGATCATCCTTGTCTTGTGTCCCTAGTAAGAAAAAATCTTGGGGACCCAGTGTATTTGGTGTAGACCCTCATAGTGGGATTGACATAAAGTCCTGTATCCAGGATATAAATTGGGGGCTGAAGTCAAACCAACATAAGATCTCCCACAGGTAGACCCATTCAACAGAGTCAAAAAGCTTTTTTGGAATCTAGAGATGCCACCATCCCTCCACTACCCCTCTGTCAGAATGCTGAAATGTTCATAAAAAGGTGCTAGATCTTGATGAAAGTTTCCTTACCGAGCATGAAATCAGTTTGATTTGGGTGAATGACTGAAAGAAGGGATTTCATTAAACGATTAGCTAGAAATGTTGCAATCATTTTGACACCCACAGTTAGCAGCGAAATAGGGTGAAGCGTGGGAAGAACTACAATAGTAGCTTCCGACATTGAATCTGACAATCCACCATCCTGCAGTGTTGTCAAAATGGTAGCATGGAATGATGGAGAAAGGTCCTCGAAATATGTCTTGTAAAGCTCCACAGGAAGTTCATCATGACCTGGCATCTTCCCAGGGAGTGGATAGCAAGCTGGAGTTCCTCAAGAGAGATGGTGACTTCCTTCAGGGAGGGAGAAAATGCAGGGAACTCTATCTTGTCCAGGTAATGGGTTAGCTTGTCCAGGGTGTAGGTCACTTTGGAAATGTAAAAGGGGGATAACTGGCAAAAAATACAATATACAGTGGGGAAAAAAAAGTATTTAGTCAGCCACCAATTGTGCAAGTTCTCCCACTTAAAAAGATGAGAGAGGCCTGTAATTGTCATCATAGGTATACCTCAACTATGAGAGACAAAATGTGGAAACAAATCCAGACAATCACAATGTCTGATTTTTGAAAGAATTTATTTGCAAATTATGGTGGAAAATAATAGGAACAGCTTACCTGTAAAATCCTTTTCTTTGTTGTACATCAGGGGACACAGAGCCATAGTAATAACTATGTGGCACTATGTCACCCCTTAGGCGTGAACTTCCCCCATATAAACCCTCCCATTACTGGGAGTCCTCAGTTTTGTAGCCAAGCAATCAAAGTGTATAAGAAGAAGGGAGGGACCCCTGTGTCCCCTGATGTACATCAAAGAAAAGGATTTTACAGGTAAGCTGTTTTAAAAATCCTATTTTCTTTTCTTACCTCGGGGGACACAGAGCCATAGTAATATCTATGTGGGATGTCCCATAGCAATGGCAACTGAAGAGGGGGAGACAGAATCAAGGAAACAGGAGGCCAGTGGACTCATACTGCAGCCTGCAGTGTATGCTGAGCCCAAAGGCAATATTCTCATGACCTTTAACCCCCCTGAGGGTATTCCCGAGTCTGACTCGGGGTGGATTTTTTATACCAAAAGCGGTATCCCCGAGTCAGACTCGGGACAGCGTCGCTGGATCCAGGAGGAGGTTTCCTTACCTTCTCCTTCGAATCCAGCGATGTCTCCATGCTGTACGAGCGAGCCGTGTCTCGCTCGATCTATCACATCGGCGATCTCCGTGCCCTGCGAGCGTTGCGACGCACGGGCACGGAGATCGGCGCCAAATTCAAAAAGTGAAATAAACAGTATACATACAGTATAATGTAATCTTACAGATTACATTGCTGTATGTAAATATTTCACATCCCCTTTGTCCCTAGTGGTCTGCCCAGTGTCCTGCATGCAGTTTTATATTGTAAAAACTGTTCTTTATGCCTGGAAACTGGAGATTGTCCATAGCAACCAAAACTGTCACTGTACATCAAAAATGATTTTAGACCAGCTAGAAAACAGCGATAATAAATTAGAATGACTCGCAGAATTGAGCGATAGCGATTTGTGGGGAGATCCGTCATCAAATAGTGAAAAGTAATGACAGTGACAATTCTGCAACTCAGCAAATTTCAGTGTTTTTGATTAGATTACATTATTGAATAATTTTTATTATTGTTATATTATTATTTGGTACAATTATTTATAATTATTTATTATATTATAATTTATGATTTAATTTTTCAAACTTTATCATACCTGGGATGTCTGCTAGACTCTGGTTTGGACAGATTTAAGAGAGTTATTCCTAAGAATTGCAGGACTACAATATAAAACGCCAAATTTTCATGCAAAATAATGGTACCGCTTTTAGCACCTAAAATCCGAAATAATGGTACCGCCAGGGAGGTTAATATCGATTTGATAAAATCGGATAAACATATGAACCGAAGACCAAGTTGCGGTCTTACAGATCTGAGCCATAGAGGCCTGATGATGCACCACCCAAGAGGCACTAATCACCCTGGATGAGTGTGCTCTTAATGAGAAGGAAAATTTTTCTTCTTTTAGCTGAAGCTTGATCAATCACTTGACAAATCCATTTGGAAAATACTGGATCTTGACGCTGCCTGTCCATATCTTGGACCCTCTGGCAGTACAAACAAAACCTGTGTTTTGTGAAAGTGAGCGATCGCCTTTAAATAGACTCTGATCGCTCTTACTACATCAAGAGACTGTAGTGCTTTCTCTTCCCCAGATTAAGGCTTCTGGGGAGAAAGAAGGAATAATAATATCTTGGTTTAAATGAAAACCTGTTACCACATTTGGTAAGAATTCAGGATGAGGACATAAAACCACCTCATCCTTATGCATTATTAAATATGGCTCTTACAAGACAGAGCTGTTAGTTCCGATACTTTTCTAGCAGAAGAAATGGCAAGCAAAAAAATTATCTTTCTTGTAAAAGAACCAAGAGAATTTCTCTTAGGTACAAACGGCTGATTCAGCAAAGCCAAAAAGACCAATTTTAAATCCTAAGGATTTAAAGGTGCCTTGATAGGGGGATAAACCTTGTTACCCCCTGAATAAGCTAGGCAACAAGAGTGGGAAGCAAGAGGCCATAGGAAAAGACATCGACATGGCCATGGCTTGGTTTTTGGTGTCTCATAGGTATTTTTGCTTTTTTTTGTTGGGCCTTTTTTTACAACAGTGCAAACCCAAGTTCTGAGCGAGATGAGGTGACAGTATCTTCTTCAGATAATCTTATTATGTTGTGGGTCTGCTACACACACACCTTGTTTTTGTTGCTAATGTATGTAGTGCATTACTGACAAAAATATTGCTAATTTTTAGCACCATGGCAGAAATATGTGGGGTCATGAAAATGGCGTGATTGGGGAAATTTACACATCACTGTGGGTGTTATTTACTAAAGGCACATCCACTATGCACTACAAGTGCACTGCAAAAGTGCGCCTGAAACTGCACTTGGAGTGCAAAGTGGATTTGCCTTTAGTAAATAACACCCATTGCTAGAGAAAACAACAACTTTACTTCAAATACTGCTTTTGCGCATTGAAAAGGGAAGCCACACATTGTTGATAATTTAACTTTTTAATCAAAGCACATTCACATGTGCGTTTAGAAAAGGGTTTTACAACAAACCAACATATTGGGTGTATTGAAAACATTATTTTCAGTAACTTTTTTTTAACTTGGCGTTTTTGTGTAAACAGGCATGTATCAAAGCAAAAGCATAACATACAGAACACAGGAACTTACAAAGTTCAACTTTGAAAAGTGAAGACAATATCAGACATGAGTATGTACAAACTGGGCTGATATTGCCTTCATCAGATGGGGTGTCACCCCTGGAAAAGCCAAATTTGGAAGATGCACACAGTGTGTGAACATGTGCTATCTCCCATCATGGGGGATCAATGTACATGTTTTGGGGGTGCAACCCCTTCATCTGAGCCACTTTCCACAAAACATGTACATTGATCCCCCATGATGGGAGATAGCACATGTTCACACACTGTGTGCATCTTCCAAATTTGGCTTTTAGTAAAATACAAAAGTTGTTTGTTTAAAAAAAAATAATCCAGAGCTAGTTTGGGGTGTTTCAAACTCTCCCCAAAACATCAATGATGTTCTTCATTTTATGTTGAACATCATTGATGTTTTTCTGTATTATTTCTAAATCGCGATTGCACCCCTTTATCTCCCCAATCAGGATCTGGGCACTTTCACTGGTAAAATGTGATTCTAAATATGTATTATAAATATGACGACATACTTTGATTAGCTTACCGTAAGCTGTGGTCTCCGACACTCACCTGTTGTGACAATTTGTCCAACTTCAACAATCTCTCCTTCCTCCTCCTGCTCCTCCTCTGCTTCTGGTGTTGGAATTTCGCCTTCTTTGGGAGGTGTGGGGTCCCTGGTGTCCTCAGACTTCCCGAGTCTTCTCTCCCCTATGAGGATGTAAAAAAGCAATACTTAGCACACAGAGGGCAGAACTAGGAATATAAAACATTGCTTGGAAGCGTCGTACAATTGTGTTTTTTGGCTGAGTTCAAAGGTGAGAACATTTTTTGGACACTTTCTAAAGCTGGAATACTTACCTGCAGTGTGAAGAAATGTAGTGAAGTGTAATTTGGGAAAACATCATTTTGGGAGTGGGCTAACGAACGATGTTTAGTACGAACTATTGAACCCATGACCATGCAAGTGGCCATTTTAAACTGTACAACATTAAATCAAAGCACATGGAGCAGTATGCAAGCAATAATAATAATATGAACACACGACAACTACTTACTTTTTTGAAGAAGTCGCTTGATCCTTCTGTACTGATCGTGCTCCCTCAGTTTAAGGTCTGACCAACGTTTTCTCAGTTGATCCTTGGATAGTCGTACCCCAAAATTCTTCGGAAGACTCTTCACAATTTTAGTCATGATCTTGGCCTTTCTGATATCTAGGTTTGGGTAAGGTCCATACTTCCCATCATAGTCGTTCCTCTTCAATATGTCCACCATCTCCAACATCTCTCCAAAAGACATATTTGAGGCCTTAAAGCTTCTCCTCCGGGATCGGGCCGTTTCAGGCTCCGGGTTTCCTCGCCCTCCTCCTCATTAGTGGAACTCTGATTGCGGAACTGCTGTGTCTTCGCCATGTGCTCTCCCCACTGCGCCGAAAGAGAAGGGGTGGGGAATAGTCTAGAAAGAATGTCAGGGGCGGGCGGAGATTCACGCATGTGCACTGTATATGAAACGCAACACGCATGTGTCCTATGTACGATCTGTGAACAGAGTGAGGAGCTGACACGCCGATCGTGCAAACGAAAATACAATTTTTAACTTGGTACATCACTAGCCTATACTGCTTCTATATAGGCCTATGTTGGGACAAGATTAGGAGACTTTAGCATGGCATTATTATTATTAGGGTTTGTCTTGTGTTGTGTCTTGCAGACAAGATGGAATCCTTCAAGAACTCCAATTTTATGGGGCTATTCATTGATCTGCTCAGGGAGCTGCCCTGCCTGTGGCAGAAGAACAACCCCTTTTATAATGACCTAAGAAAGAGGAAGGCAGCGCTGGAGAAACTTCTTGCTTTGGTGAAGATCATGGTCCCCACGGCAGACCTATGTGAAGGGCAAAGTTGGTACCCTGAGGGAGCGAAAGATGCACCAGAATTCCCTGAGATCAGGAGATCCAGATGCCATTTATGTCCCCAGGATGGTGTACTACGAGGGGCTGCATTTTATGGCAGAGCGGGGGGAACCCAGGCCACCACTCGACCATCTTCCTTCAAGGCTTCCTTCACCCCCAGCTGATGCTTCCAACATCCAACCTGGGCCTTCCAGGCAACAATATGTGGAGGGGCCCAGCTTGAGACAGGTATAGCATTGCTGAACATATTTCTTGTGGTTCATTTAGTGATGTTAACTAGATGTTATTAGTTATCAGTAAGTTGTGATTTAACAAAGTGGTTTACATCTCAATAGACAGTAGTGACCAAAAATGATTGGGACAAGAATGAAAAATGCTGGGCTCAGAATGATAGTCTGCTCTATTTGGTAACATTCAGTTTGCAACAGTCATGAGCACAAAATTGTGTGATTGATGAGCAAAAAACTCAAACTATGTCCCATTTTCATTCACAGGAATACCTCAGCCGGGAGGAGGCTGTGGCAAGTGGCAGCCAGGAGGTCGACCATCGCCCTTCTTCTCCTCCTCCTGCCACAACTACAGGAGCCGAGCCACAGCCTGGAAGGAAGCCTGGAGGGAAGTGCCCAAGGAAGACCAGAGAGTGATGGCCTGGTTTCAGTCTGGTCTGGGTTCAGTCTGGTCTGACAGAAGATGCAGCCTCTTGTAGAATCACAACCTGGGGACATAGATGGCATCTGCTCTTCCTGATATCTTGGACTTCTGGACCAGACTGCTCTCCCTGAGATATGTACTCCTCAGGCCACCAATTTTGCATTTTCAAATTAATTCATGTCTGCCCTGGGGGCCAAAGGCTTCACCAAATTGACCAGTTTCTCCAGCGCTGCCTTCCTGTTTATTTGTTACTGACACCTAAATAAAGGGTTTTTTTGGTTGAAGAAATACTTGCCTATGTGTTTTACTTCAAAAAGTTCAGTTTATTTGTGAGCAGGCAGGTACATTTAAAAAATACAAAGTGAAATGAATAACAAGGGGCACCAACACCAAACAACCTCCTGTAGATTAAAAAACAGTAACAAAATTAAAAAGATAATAATGGTGTTGTGGTAAGTTGACACGCAAAACACACCAAAAAAAATGCAAAGATGAGCAAATTGTCAAAAAAGGAGATGTTGATTAAAAAAACCAACTACAAAATAAAAAAATAAAAAAAAATAATAATAAAAAGATTGGGTAGATGTGACGATTTAAAATATTGTATTGCTGAAATGAGTAAAAAGAATAAAGAAACACGTTCGGGAGAAGTGTGTGTGAATATGAGCATCAAAACAAGTTAATTCTTGCAGCATTGTAAAGAACAAGAGAATGTGCTGCATGAAAGAATTTTTAACATTGCAGCATGACGAATGTGCTATATCAATTACGAGCGGTAGTTTTACCTGAGCGAGTGATTCTGTGTCCGAATTTGATTGTGAGCATGCGTGGCACCTTGTCCATCGGAGTAGGCTACACATGATCCGACTATGTCCGATCGGAGCATGTTGTCGGAAAATTTTATAGCCAAGTTGGAAAACTTGGTCTATCGGATACTCCAATGGAAACAGTCCGATGGAGCCCACACGCGGTCGGATTATCCGACTACACGGTCCTATTGGACATTGTCCATCAGAACATCCGACTGTGTGTACAAGGGCTTAGACACTGGCAAAAAACTGAGGACTCCCAGTAATAGGAGGGGTTATATGGGGGAAGTTCACGCCTTAAGGGACGTGCCAGTGTCCAGCACCTGATACGCTGATATAACCCACATAGTTATTACTATGACTCTGTGTCACCTGATGTAAGAAAAGAAAAGTATTTTGTCAATATAAAAAGTTAATCTCAATACTTTGTTATATATCCTTTGTTGGCAATGATAGGGGTTAAATGTTTTCTGGAAGTCTTCACAAGGTTGTCACACACTGTTGCTGGTATGTTGGCCCATTCCTCCATGCAGATCTCCTCTAGAGCAGTGATGTTTAGGGGCTGTCGCTGGGCAACATGGACTTCCAACTCCCTCCAAAGGTTTTCTATGGGGTTGAGATCTGGAGACTTAGGTAGGCCACTCCAGGACCTTGAAATGCTTCTTACAAAGCCACTCCTTTGTTGCCTGGGCGGTGTGTTTGGGATCATTGTCATGCTGAAAGACCCAGCCACATTTCATCTTCAATGCCCTTGCTGATGGGAGGGGGTTTGCACTCAAAATCTCATGATACATAGCCCCATTCATTCTTTCACGTACATGGATCAGTCGTCCTGTTCCCTTTTCAGAGAAACAGCCCCAAAGCATGATGTTGCCACCCCCATGCTTCATAGTAGGTATGGTGTTCTTTGATTGCAACTCAGCATTCTCTCTCCTCCAAACACGACAAGTTTTGTTTCTACCAAACAGTTCTACTTTGGTTTCATCTGACCATATGACATTCTCCCAATCCTCTTCTGGATCATCCAAATGCTCTCTGGCAAACCTCAGACGGGCCCGGGCATGTACTGGCTTAAGCAGGGGGACACGTCTGGCACTGCAGTATCTGAGTCCATGTCGGAGTAGTGTGTTACTGATGGTATACAAAGAAAAATGGGAAAACACTGCGCTACTATAATACAACAAGCAGCTAACACTCAAACAGTTACAATAAATGTGAAACAAAAAATGTAGCGCTAAGGAAAAAATAAAAATAAATGTGCAAAAAATCTAAAAGTGATTTGTACGAAAAGTGTAAGCAACCTGTGTTGAACCACAGGGAAGTCTCACACTTATCTGTGTGAACAACAGTATATATAATGTGCAATCCCCAGTAGAATGCACATACAGCTTGTAGCATTCTAGCCTTAATCCTGGGTCCCCAAGAGAGAATTGGTTGACTTCGCCTAAATAGTATATGAGGACTCTTGTACAGATTGATACACTATTCATTGTTTGAATTTTTTGCTACGTGACTTTATTGATATCACGTTTTTTCACATATAAGCTGTATGTGCACTCTACTGGGTATTGCACATATATATACTGTTGTTCACACAGATAAGTATGAGACTTCCCTGTGGTTCAACACAGGTTGCTTACACTTTTCGTACAAATCACTTTTAGATTTTTTTTTTCCTTAGCGCTACATTTTTTATTTCACTGTTACTGATGGTAGCCTTTGTTATCTTGGTCCCAGCTCTCTGTAGGTCATTCACTAGGTTCACTAGGTGGATTTGTTTCCACATTTTGTCTCTCATAGTTGAGGTATATCTATGATGACAATTACAGGCCTCTCTCATCTTTTTAAGTGGGAGAACTTGCACAATTGGTGGCTGACTAAATTCTTTTTTGCCCCACTGTAAACATGAACATAAACATGCACACTGAAAGCCCTATGGATAATCACATGTATGTCCGTATGCACATGAAAATAAATCAAAAGAGTCCATAAGTTCAATACAAGCTAGTGGTGGCAGCCATCCTCGGAGAAAAGATAACTCTGTGAAATCAAGTAAAAAGAACAAAACAGAAAGCGCCACCTGAGTGTCACATTAAAATTAACAATTTAATCACAAGATTAACCGCTTCAGCCCTGGAAGATTTTACCCCCTTCCTGACCAGAGCACCTTTTGCGATTTGGCACTGCAACGCTTTAACTGGCAATTGTGCGGTTGTGCGCTGTTGTACCCAAACAAAGTTAACGTTCTTTTTTTCCCACAAATAGAGCTTTATTTTGGTGGTATTTGATCACCTCTGTGGCTTTTATTTTTTGCGCTATAAAAAAAGAGCGACAATTTTGAAAAAAAAAGCAATATTTTTTACTTTTTGCTATAATAAATATACCTCAAAAATATATATAAAAAACAATTTTTTTCCTCAGTTTAAGCTGATATGTATTCTTCTACATATCTTTGGTAAAAAAATCAAAATAAGCATATATTGATTGGCATTTTTATTATTCATTTTTTTTATTAGTAATAGCGGCGATCTGCAATTTTTATTGTGACTGTGACATTATGGTGGACACATCATACACCTTTGACACAATTTTGGGACCATTTTCATTTATACAGTGATCAGTGCTATAAAATGTACTGATTACTATGTAAATGACACTGGCAGGGAAGGGGTTAAACACTAGAGGGCAATCAAGGGGTTAAGTGTGTCCTATGGAGTGATTTTAACTGTGGGGGATGGGCTTTCACTGACATGACAGCGATCACTGCTCCCGATGAGAGGGGGAAGTGATCTCTGTGATATCACTAGGCAGAACAGGGAAATGCCTTGTTTACATAGGCATCTTCCCATTCTGTGGCTCCATCACACGATCGCCAGGACACCGGCAGACATCAAGTCTGCGGGACCCGCAGGCACGGTCACGGCGGGTGAGTGCCGCCGCCCGTGCGCGTGTGTCTGCTAGCCCAGCCGATTAAAGGGGACGTACAGGTACAACCATTTGCCCTCTGCTGCCATTGTGCCGACGTATGTCGGTGTGCGGCAGTCGGCAAGTGGTTAAGAACACTCTAATTTCCTGTCTATCACAGTGTGCCCTTCCTCCTGTGTGTATCTTGGCCACCCCCGATGACGTCACATCCACCCTGCGGTTCACGTTGGCTCTCACAGCTTCTCTGGACGCTATCCAGCTACTTCACAGCACCAGCAACTTCTGTGTTCCCTGTGCACAGCACAATGTCTGTGAGATGGATAGGAGGGGCCCCTATTCACCAGATGAGCTTGTTTTAAACCTTGTTCCTGTGAGTGTTCTTAATCTTGTGATTAAATTGTTCATTTTAATACTACATTCAGGTGGCGCTTCCTGTTTTCTCCTTTTTACTTTGGAAGAGTGAAGGGTGTGATAATAGATGACAAATATATTGTTAATCTGTTCTAGGGTGGACACCAGTGCACCTGACTGATCAACTAGAGAGGCTATGGCCACAGCGGTGTCTTTTCTTTAGCAAGCCACGTCAGAAGCCCTCAGTTTTTCCCTCTGATTGAAAATGCGCTGTGATTGGTGCTGCAACTGTTTTTGGGGGGAGCAGTATGAAATACCATTACTTTCCTAAGGACCATTTGAAGGTATAGGTAAGCACATGGATCTTTTATAGTAAGATACAGAAGCTCTATTTTTCACACTCTATCCTCTGCCTGAACCAGACTCTGGGGACAGCAGAGGTCCGCTAAACTCTTTTAAAGGCACAAACTTCTCAGCTGAGGGTACACTACTTTAGTCTATGTCAGGTAATGTAGAAAAATACAGTGACAGGCTCTCAAAAAGCTCCTGAGAACAGCAACGTAGGAAAAGGATTAGCATTGCTGCAACACTGCACAAAAACCGCATAGTGATGACCAGGTGCCAGCACCAAAGGGAGGCAACCATGTAACTAGGGGAAAACAAATGGCTACAGTGAATATCAGTGAGTAGCTATTACCAGAATGGCACAGCAAATAGAATGAGGCAGGGAAAACGGGAGCTTAGGGCCAGTCCTGGGTAGAGTACTCATGGTTGAGGATCAGGGCCTACAAGAAGAAAAAAGCCTGATGCTTGGTAGCAAAAGAAGGAATAAAGAAGGAATAGGAGCCCGAACAGGTCCGGTGAACATTTTCCAGCCAGGATGCCGCTTCTTCAGGTAAAGTAAAAAAGTTGTTGTTTTGCCATCCTGGACCTAAACATTTGGCTGGGAAGATTATGCTGTAAGGCAAGCCTGGCCTTCATCCCTTCCAACGATCTCTTTAGGCACTGAGTCTAAATCGAATAGTTGGGGCAGATGAAGAGTCATGTGTTCTAATATTGGACTTTGCCCTGAAGCCATTCTTCTGGGGGGACCACATCACGATCTTTAATGTTGAGCAGCTGCCGGATGAATGTGAGAGGTGGAGCGCGGGGTGGGGGGAGCAGTCAGCATGCAGTGGGCTCTTTCCACAGCTAAACATTTTTAGCAGCCTCTCAAGGAAAGCAACTGGATCTGTATCTTCCATCCCCTCCATAAGGTCCACGATGCAAAGATTGTTTTGCTTCTTTGGCTTTGGCTTCTGGGCATTTGACTTTTGTTTGTAATGTGTGGAAAGAAACTGTACATGCAGTTCATCTTCCATATAACCTATTCTTTGTCCCTCAGCAGTTATGCAGGAGCAGATGGAGTCCAGATCCTGGGGTTTCAGGCTGATATCTATTCGTACATGCTCTATTTTGGTGATGAGAGCATTCTGGTAAAAAGTAATTGCTGCCACCACTGAATCAAGTCTGATAGGGTCTAAGGAGACTGTAGCAGCAGGCTACATTCGTCATAGCTGTAGTCAGAGGGGCACTTACATCCTGTCTTCCAGGCTGTTTCCGCTGGCTCTTCTTCTGTACTACCGGTGGCCTGCCTTTGTGTATCCAAGGGCATCAGGGAGCGGCGGTAGCACATTGGGGGGTTGTAGTTCTGGTACTGGGCAAGTAGGTGTTCTGGATGAGCTCCGTGGAGAGGAAGCAGAGCCCTGTGCATGGATTTCAGGCTCTATGCAATCAGGAGGACATATGCCCCTCTTCTCTGCCCCCTCTGGCTCCACTCACTGACAAGTGGTGCTGTTAAACTATCCCGAGGCTCCTGGAGTATCAGCAGGGTGGCAGGAGCCTGTGGAAGGCAGACTGAACAGTGAAGTATGCCTGGAAAGCTACCGGTTCCCCAATGCAGAAGGGGAGCTTGGCAATCAAGGTCCAGCTCTGGTGCCATCTTGCACAATCCCCCCATGTTCAAAAGGTTATGCCGCATACACACGATCGGACATTCCGACAACAAAATCCTGGATTTATTTCCGGTGGATGTTCTCTCAAACTTGTCTTGCATACACAAAGTCACACAAATGTTGTTGGAAATTCAGAACACTGTGATGTACAACGAGCTGAGAAAAATTAAGTTCAATAGCCAGTGTGGCTCTTCTGCTTGATTCCGAGCATGCATGGACTTTTGTGCCTCAGAATTATGTACACATGATCGCAATTTTCAACAGCGTTTTTTGTTGAAGAACGGAGAACGAGCTCACAAATTTTTGTTGTCGGAAATTTCGACAGAAAATGTCCGATGGAGCCTACACAAGGTCGGAATTTCCGACAACAAGCTCACATCGAACATTTGTTGTTGGAAATGTGTGTACGCGGCATTAGCCTGTCCATCAAGAACAAGGCAAAATTTGTTCTGTTTATGGCCAGCTTAATGTTTGCTTGTACTCTTATACTAGCTCATATGCCTGATATGCAAGTCTGTCTTTTCTGTGGAATGTGATGCCATGCAATTTTTTTTTACAAACAAAAGACAATAAAAAATAAAACAAGTACCAATCATGTATATAGGAGTATCAAGTATATAGGATTAACACTACTGGATTTGCAATCCAGCAAATACTGGTGTTCATCATTTAGTTTGTGACACTTACCTTCTGAAAGTTAAAAACAAGTTATCAAATTATCATTATTCACTGTGTTAGCACCAAGCAGTGGACCTTTTAGTAACTTCACTAATCTGAACAAACACATCCCCATCATAAAAATAGCATGACAAATTCTCCAGATAGTCAACACAAAAAATAAAAATGAAATAAAAACATAATTAAACTGTTTTCACATCATCTCAGGTTAAAAACAGAGTTTGTGTTGAATACTGTAGTTATACAATTACAGTACATGTGCAGCCAACTTGCTTATCTAAGACACATCCATAAAGTGGCCCCTAACTCGAAAATATGTGAGTTCCAGACTATATAACATATATAACAATGCAAAAATTAAGAAAAGGCTTACCCCCTTTCATTCTCTATTTTTGTTATATCCAATAAAAATTCAGTCACTGCACTTACCTTCCAGTAATGCCAAACCACGTTCCATGTTACAAGCACCTCAAAGAATATTAAACCAATTGCACACTTTCATGTCATTGGCAGAAAAACATACTGAGCCCACTAAACTTCAGTTATATTACTTACAAGCATTAAATAGAACAAAACCTAGTACAGTGCTTTGTACCACACTCTGACATCTATTCTTTAGCCAGCAAGGTTTAAGTCCTAGCTTGCACAGTTTTGGTTTATGCAATATTTATGTGGAACTATATCAAATACTTTTCTGAAATCTTGATAGGCTATTTTCACAGCATTACTCTGATACTAAACATTGGTCATATACTGTAGTCAAAAACTTCAGACTGGTCTGACACGGTCTGCCACTAGTAAGGCCTAGTATGTCTAGATACGTCTAGTCATAGGCATGCACACAGCGTGTGCCAGGTGTGCCCAGGCACACCCTAATTACCCTGTGCAGAACAGATTCCCTCTACTGCGCTGGCGCCCCCCTGCCCCCCGCAGTGCTGCTCCCGGCTTCCCTCCTCTCTTCTCCCATTGGCTGTTGCTGCGGGGATGTTTTAGGATGAGTGGGGAAAGGGGCCAGTAAAATATGTAATTTACCGGCCTCTTCCATTTTTGAATGAACACGGTGAGTGGTCGGTAGTGTGCGTTTGAGCCTGGGGGTGCACACCCTAATGCAATAAGCTGAGCACACCTATGCTTCTAGTATAGCAAATTGTCTGTTTTAAATTATGATTACTCCTTCTTGTTAGAAGAGATACTAATAATTCTACCACTACTATGTACAATATTAGTTCTTTGCAAGTCACGGGGAACTTCTCCTGTTAGAAGAGATTAATTTAAAAGATCAGTTAATGGTCCATCAATTCTACAGCTAAGTCCTCTTAGAACTCTGGAATAAATACTGGACCCATTACTTTATTAAAGCGGAGGTCCACCCTAAAGTGGAGCTTCCGCTCATTGGAACCCTCCCCCCCTCCGGCGCCACAATTGGCACCTTTCAGGGGGGAGGGGGGTCAGGTACCTGTACAGTACAGGTATCTGCACCCACTTCCGGCGTAGATTCTGCAGAATCTACGCCCCTTTCCGCAGAATCTATGCCCCTTTCCGAAGGTCCCCCGCTGTCTGCTGGGAAACAAACGGATCCCAGAGACAGCGGGGACCATCCTTATTGTGCAGCGCGTCTCACGCATGCGCAGTAGGGAACCGGGAAATGAAGCCGCAAGGCTCCACTTCCTGATTCCCATACCCAAGATGGCGGCGGCAGCATCCGAGAGACGATCGAGAAATCGGCTTCGGGTGCCGACATCGCGGGCGCGCTGGGCGGGTAAGTGTCATTATTTTAAAAGTCAGCAGCTGCAGTATTTGTAGCTGCTGGCTTAAAAAAATAAAAATAAAATGGCGGACTCCCGCTTTAAGCTTTAAATTAGCCAGTTCATCTGCTACCTCTAGAGACAATGCAAATGATCTTCATTTTGGGAAGCAGTATTATCCTTCAACTTGTTTTTGTTAGTACCATCTACTTATGAGAAGACTGAAATTAAGAAATTGTTTGTAATATACAGGTTTCCCATAACGTAAGTATTTTACCCAGTTTTCCTTTTTTTTTTATCCCATAGTATAACTTGTTCTTGTTACTGATATACAGTACCTACAAAAAGTTTAGCAGTCTTCTATGGTGCTTTGAGATGTTAACTGATCTGACGACATCGGAGCTGTTCTCCGTATTATTGTACTTTGAGTTCAGGGCACTGTGGTGATGCTCCTACAAGGGGTGCATCTATGACACCCTGCATTTACAAGAAGTGGGTTGACTGACACATCCTGGAAGACTGGCAACATAGTGACAGAAAGTAATAACTGCAGAGAACAGTGCTGGGAAGGAGGTGTGTGTTGTAGCCAAAGCTGCTTTTTATAATTACTTGGTCACTAAAAAAATAATAAAATATATTTTTGGAGTTGACCTTTAACATGAAAACATATTTTTGATGCTGTGTCTGCTCTGAGCACCTTTACAATACCAATCATTTTCTTTGCTCTCAGGGAACTCTCGAGCTTTGCTATGCCCTCCGCTATTCTACAACTGAGCACCTCAGCAGTCAATATATGCTTTTGCATTGCCCAGTTAAAAAATATATTTTAATACGGAAATTCTATAATTGTTACAAATAATATGTAAAATGCAGTAAGCCATTAAGCAGAATTCAAATAAAAAAGTGACGATTTAACATGTGATTATGATTAATGATTTGTTCAGTATCTCAGACATAGTGACTGACAACCTGAAAATTGTGTCTTGCCATGAATCTAGTAGCCTGAGGTAAAACTGCTGATGGGATGTTATCGTGTCAAGACACTATGAAGTGAAGGTTGTACAATTCCGGAGAGTGAACATGAATCTGTACCATTTACATTTTGGACAATTTTACAGTATCAATACTTCTATATCATATTACAGTATATAAAAATGTATTTCTGAGCTTTTTTAGTGGAGCTCCTTGTGTGATTGGGTGCATACTCCTCTATGATTCCAATTAAATGCAATGATGGCAGTTGGAAGTTTTAATAGCTATACTTGATTTTTAAATACATTTAAATGCAAATTATTACCTAATGAGATCTTATTCATTAAAATTTTACAAGATTTATTAGATAATTGTGAAGTTTTGGTATGCCTATGATGCCTTGAAAAAGTATTAATATACCTGGAAATTCCCCCACCCCCTTTTTTCCTACGGCCTACCAGGTTGCACGATCTGATAAGGATCTGGTATGGATTTTGGGGAGGCCCTTATGACATTTTTTTTTATTTTGGTGAAGGGTTCCCCTTAATTTCTATATCAGACCTGAAGGGCCTGGTATGGATTTTAGGGGGACCCCCACACATTTTTTCTTTTTTCATTTTGGTTCGAGGTTCCCCTTACTATTCATACCAGACCCAAAGGGCCTGGTAATGGACTGGGGGGAACCCATGCTCTTTTTTTCAATAAGTTTTATCTATATTGCCGAGACCCAACAATTCATTACAGCCGCCATCAGTTTTAAATGACAATTTGTCCTTTAAAAATTTCATTTTGCTATGGTACTGTTCTAAACACGGGAAAATGTGATACTTTGCAGGCATACTATAGACACCCCCCAGGTACGATATTTAAAGGAATATTTCATTTTTATTGTTTCACTTTAAGCATTAAAAAAATCACTTCTCTCAAAAAAAGTTAAAAACAAAAAAAATTGCATTGGTACATGTCCCCTGGGGCAGGACCCGGGTCCCCAAACACTTTTTATGATAATGACTAGCATATAAGCCTTTAAAATTAGCACTTTTGATTTTTCATGTTCGTGTCTCATAGACTTTAATGTGTTGGTGTGTTATTCCAAATTTTCGGCTCAACCCTAATGATAACCATTGTTTACAACTGACATGTAATCGCTATGGTTGGTCACAGTGATCACATGGTAATAAGGCTGTGCACAGCAGCCCGGTACAATTTTCTGTTGTGTCCTCTGGACGTAGCAGGTCACAGATCATGCCCCTGCGTGGCCCCTAGGGCATGCATGAGGCACGTGGGATGTCCATCCTGGATAGCAGAGCACCCACCTGGCCATGGCAGGAAAAAGGCCAGGCAGGAAATGGTTATTATTTACATTGTTACATGCTCAGTTACAAAAAAAAGATGATTAATAAAACAATCATAAAATAGATAAGACTCACCTAGGACCATAAGGCCGCGTACACACGCGCGGACTGTTTGCCCAACCTTGTTCGTCAAACAGTTTGGGCAAACAGTCCGCTCAAAATTTGCATGAGCGGACTTGCCCACACACGAGCGGACTGTTTGACGAACAAGGTTGGGCAAACAGTTCGCTCAACTTTTGAAATGAACGGACTCGCCCACGTAAGGAGGAGGCAAATCCGCCCATTTCGAGCGCGTGTACAGGTAGGCGGGGCCCGCGAAGGAGACGTTGTGGGCTCCGCCGCCTGGAATGGGCTTAAAGGGGAACCCCAACGCCGAAAAAAATCGGCGTGGGGGTTCCCCCCAAGTCCACACCAGACCCTTGTCCGAGCACGCTACCCGGCCGGCCAGGAAAGGGGGGAGAGCGAGCGCGCCCCCCCTCCTGAGCCGTACCAGGCCGCGTGCCCTCAACATGGGGGGGTGCCTTGGGGAAGGGGGGGCCGCGCGGCCCCCCCACCCCAAAGCACCTTGTCCCCATGTTGATGAGGACAAGGGCCTCTTCCCGACAACCCTGGCCGTTGGTTGTCGGGGTCTGCGGGCGGGGGGCTTATCGGAATCCGGGAGCCCCCTTTAAGAAGGGGGCCCCCGGATACCGGCCCCCCACCCTATGTGAATGAGTATGGGGTACAATGTACCCCTACCCATTCACCTGTGGAATAAAGTACAAAAAAAAACACAACACATGGAAAAAGTATTTTATTGCACAGCTCCGGGGGTCTTCCGTCTTCGGGGGTCTTCTCGCCGGACTCCTCCGCTATGTGTGTGTAGCTCTTTTACTAGCGGAGGAGTCCGGCTTTCTTCCTCCCCGCCGCCGGCCTCTTCTCCCGACTTCGGGGGTCTTGTCCCCCTCTTCGGTTCTTCTGCCGGGCCACCGCGCCTGGTCCGGTGGCCCGGTCTTCTGTCGCCGTCTTCCGTTCTTCTGTCGCCGCCTTCGGTTCTTCTGCCGGGCCACCGCGCCTTCTTGTAGCTCTTTTACAGGCGGTGGCCCGGTCTTCTGTCGCCGTCGCCGCCTTCCGTTCTTGTTCTTCTTCTTGTTCTTCTTCTTCTCCTGGAGATGTTGACTCGACGAGCTCTCCGGCCGGAATGCCAGGGACACGCTCCGCTGCCACTTATATAGTGACAATGGGGCGGTGTCACATGGTATATGTCACATGGGTTGGTCACATGGGTTGATGTCACATGGGGACTATGACATCGTAAGGGGGCGGGGTCACCATGTGACCAACCCATGTGACATATACCATGTGACACCGCCCCATTGTCACTATATAAGTGACCGCACAGCGCGGCTCTGGCATTCCGGCCGGAGAGATCGTCGAGTCAACATCTCCAGGAGAAGAACAAGAAGAAGAACAAGAAGAACAAGAACGGAAGGCGGCGGCGACGACAGCGGCGACAGAAGACCGGGCCACCGCCTGTAAAAGAGCTACAAGAAGGCGCGGTGGCCCGGCAGAAGAACCGAAGGCGGCGACAGAAGAACGGAAGACGGCGACAGAAGACCGGGCCACCGGACCAGGCGCGGTGGCCCGGCAGAAGAACCGAAGAGGGGGACAAGACCCCCGAAGTCGGGAGAAGAGGCCGGCGGCGGGGAGGAAGAAAGCCGGACTCCTCCGCTAGTAAAAGAGCTACACACACATAGCGGAGGAGTCCGGCGAGAAGACCCCCGAAGACGGAAGACCCCCGGAGCTGTGCAATAAAATACTTTTTCCATGTGTTGTGTTTTTTTTTGTACTTTATTCCACAGGTGAATGGGTAGGGGTACATTGTACCCCATACTCATTCACATAGGGTGGGGGGCCGGTATCCAGGGGCCCCCTTCTTAAAGGGGGCTCCCGGATTCCGATAAGCCCCCCGCCCGCAGACCCCGACAACCAACGGCCAGGGTTGTCAGGAAGAGGCCCTTGTCCTCATCAACATGGGGACAAGGTGCTTTGGGGTGGGGGGGCCGCGCGGCCCCCCCTTCCCCAAGGCACCCCCCCATGTTGAGGGCACGCGGCCTGGTACGGCTCAGGAGGGGGGGCGCGCTCGCTCGCCCCCCTTTCCTGGCCGGCCGGGTAGCGTGCTCGTACAAGGGTCTGGTGTGGACTTTGGGGGAACCCCCACGCCGATTTTTTTCGGCGTTGGGGTTCCCCTTTAAGCCCATTCCAGGCGGCGGAGCCCGCGACGTCTCCTTCGCGGGCCCCGCCTACCTGTACACGCACTCGAAATGGGCGGACTTTCCGAGCGGGAACAGTCCGCTCATTTCGAAAGTACAGCGGACAAGCCCACACACGGGCGGACTGTTCGCTCAAACACAGTTTCAGCGGACAGTTTTTCGGAATTTCCGAAAGACTTTGTCCGTCCAACTGTCCGCTGAAACTGTCCGCTGAAAGCCCACACACGAGCGGACTGTCCGCCCAAACACTGTTCAGCGGACAAGGTTGGGCGAACAGTCCGCCCGTGTGTACGCGGCCTAAGTGATTTTCAATAAAATGGGTGATATTGTAGAAAAGTTTGGGATTGAAATTTAAAATGCATGTTATTAGACATGCTAGAGACATTTATTGGATTCATGCTTTACAGACTTTAATTATTACCTTTAGGAATCAGTGAAAAATATAATTACATATGTTTGCTGCAGTAACCTAGCTCACTGTGATTTATGGATTTTTCTTTTATTCTCCTCTTGTCAATTTCTAATCTAACATTTTTGTGCATTGCAGCAAAGGGCTCATGTTAAGACAGATAGTTTACCGGACATTTCATTTTGAATTAGTCATTTTTTTTTTAACAATATTGATGTTCTATATCCAACACTTGTTTCATTACAACTAACCAAAACATATTAAGTACGGTAAGCTGTTTATCTTTAGAATGAGTTGTAACTATACACATTATGCATAATATAGTAATTATACATTAACTGAACCAATGATTTGGCCCGAAACTTTGCTAATCTGCAAATTCTGCAAGCTATATTTTACCTTAAGAGACATGTTTTATATAGTGATTTTTCACAATGTTTAGCTTATTTTTTAGTACAATTTTACTTTTTTGTCATATTTGCAAAAAAGTAACACTAAAGGGTTAATTTAGAGGCACATTAGACTGTGCACCTTGCAAGTGCTGTTGCTCTAGAACAAGTACAGGCATACCCCACTTTTAAGTACACAATGGGGTTTATTTACTAAAGCTGGAAGGGCAAAATCAGGCACAATTTTGCATAGAAACCAATGAGCTTCCAGGTTTTATTACCAAAGCTTACTTGAACAAGCTGGGGTTAGAAGCTCATTGGTTTCTATGCAGAAGTGAGCCTGATTTTGCACTTTCCAGCTTTAGTAAATAAACCCTTTTTTTTTCTTGCATGTGATTGGGTATTCTTTGCAAAGTGAGGCCTTATCTCATTTACTGTGCTCTGAAGCAAATGCACTTGCAGAGTGCACAGTCTATTGGCCTTTAGTAAATCAACCCCTATGTATCCCCAATTCTAAGCAAATACTTTTTCATAAGCCTGCCCTGTTATCATTTCCCCTTCTTTTTTTAATGAAAAAGGTTTTTATTGAACATATTGAACAACTTCCGATGCACAGGCCATACATTTTGAACAATGACAGTTACATATTACAGTTACTGTTGCAGCAGCTATAGAACAAGACATATCATCCACTTACTCACTCCCACAATCCCCCCCATTGTCATAGATCCCTTCATACATGTATCATATATATATATATATATATATATATATATATATATATATATAGCATAATCACCCCTAGGCACACTGTAGGAGTTGAGACAATACCAATTCCCTGGGACATAGTCCGGGTGTGTCTAGCCAATGTGACCATAGCCTTTCAAACCTACATGGGCATTCCCTATGTTGGTAGATATACCATTTTATAATAAGGGTATTTCCCATATGCGTTATCCAAGAGGCAGTAGTGGGTGGTGAGATTGATTTCCATCCCATTAAAATAAGTTTCCTGGCCTGAAATAGTGTCCTAGAGAATGCAATCCTTAGCAGTTCCTCAGGGATAACATCGCCCAGAACCCCCAGTATGCAGCATATTGGGTCTAAAGGTACCTTTATTTGAAACACTCGGCTGAATGTTCCAACCAGCTCGCTCCAATGGTGGTGGAGCTTTGGGCAGTGCCAGAGGAGATGTATGAGATCCCCATTGTGTTGTTGGCATCGACTACAAATAGAATCCGCCAGTCTGCCCATTTTATGGAGTTTTGTCAGGGTGTAGTGTACTCTCAGTATAATATAGAGTTCGGAAACTTTTTGTGCCACATTCAGAGAATAAGTTGATACGGACTGCAGGGCCTCCTCCCACTGATCTCCCGTAAGTGACCCTAAGTCTCTCTCCCATAAAGACACTGCCCTACTGGGGTACGTACCTAAGTGTTGTGTAAGTAACATTTGTTGACACTGAGATATGGTCCCCTTAGTTTCAGTGCTAGGCTGTAGCCCGTGAAAAATAGAAGTGGGTGTCAATGCCCACTCTCCTGCAGCCCCCTGTGCACTAACGGCATGTCAGAGCTGAAGGTAAGAGTAGTGGCGGATAGTTTAAATCTGGTTTGTAGTTCAGGGAAGGATAGCCTTTTACCATTGCTAAATATGTGGGACAGCAGTCACACCAAAGGTGCGCCACCTGGGCCCCTGCTGTAGCTTAGTGAATTCCACATATGAAAGATTACCCCAGACTGGACTGAATTCTGTGAATCCCAGCACCCCCTTGCTCCATATTTTTTGGATTAGTGTGAATGTGGTGTCTGTTTATTGGATTTATAGGACAGTTGCGCCTCCAGACCTATCAGGATGGTCTCAGCCCCTGAGGCGAAAAGCATCAGCTGAGCAGACGAGCCCACTGGATCTTGGGACATAGAGCCAACCAGATCTGGGCAGCTATATAGTACAGCCAAGAGTTGGATACCACCAAACCTCCACTGTCCTTAGAGTGCTGCAACTGATTCAGTTTAATCTTGGGGGCTTAGTGTTCCATAATAACCATCAAAAACAGGGTATTGACCACTCTAAAGATTTTGAGATGTATCACTACAGGTGAGTTCTGGAGGAAATACAGTAGCTGGGACATTAAAATCATTTTAATTAGGTTGGCTTTGCTTGCCAGTGACAGTTTAAGGTTTTTCCATGTATTAATCTTATCCGGAAAGCGGGACAATAAGGGATGCACATTTAGGGAACAATTAACTGTGAACTGGGGCAAGATCTGTATTCCTAGATACTTGAAGGTGGCTATTACTGGAATGGGACAAGAATCAGGAAGTTCCATCTCTCGTTCCTCATCCAGCATCATAAGGGCAGATTTAGACCAGTTTATGGTCAGGACAGAAAAGTTGCCAAACTCTGATATTATGGATATTACACCCGTTAACTTGTAGGGCATGATGAGCTAGCCATTCCTCTCCCTACATGTGTACGTGTACACAAACCTTAACTTAACCCTACAGTCACATTACATTGCACTACACAATTAAAATAAACTCTAAGCCCTTGTACACATGGTCGGACATTCCGATGGACAATGTCCGATAGGACCGTGTTGTCGGATAATCCGACTGTGTGTGGGCTCCATCGGACTGTTTCCGTCAGAATATCCGACGGACCAAGTTTGAGAGCTGGGCTATAAAATTTTCCGACAACATGATCCGATCACGTCAGTTCCGATTGTGTGTAGCCTAGTCCGAAGGACAAGGTGCCACGCATGCTCACAATAAAATTCTGAGACGGAAGCGATCGCTCAGATAAAACTACCGCTCGTAATCGATATAGCACATTTGTCACGCTGTAATGTTAAAAATTCTTTAACTTTTTCTTTACAATGCTACAAGAATGACGTTGTTTTGCTGCTCATATTCACACTTACTTCTCCCAAACGTATTTCTTTATTCCTTTTTCTCATTTCAGCAATACAATATTTTAATTTGTCACATCTCCCCAATCTTTTTTTTTTATTATTATTTTGTGGTTGTTTTTTTTAATCAGCATCTCCTTTTTTGACAGTTTGCTCATCTTTGCATTTTTTTTGGTGTGTTTTGTGTGTCAATTTACCATAACACCATTATTATCTTTTTAATTTATTGATTTCTTTTTTAATCTACAGGAGGTTGTTTGGTGTTGGTGCCCCTTGTTATTCATTTGACTTTGTATTTTTGAAATGTACCTGCCTACTTACAAATAAACTGTCCTTTTTGAAGTAAAACACATAGGCAAGTATTTCTTCAACCAAAAAAAAACTTTATTTAGGTGTCAAACAAATAAACAGGAAGGCAACGCTGGAGAAACTGGTCAATTTGGCAAAGCCTTTGGCCCCCAGTGCAGACATGAACTAATTTGAAAATGCAAAATTTGTGGCCTGAGGAGTACATATCTCAGGGAGAGCAGTCCGGTCCAGAAGTCCCCAGGCTGTGGTCCTACAAGAGGCTGCATCTTCTGTCAGACCAGACTGAACCCAGGCCATCACTCTCTGGTCTTCCTTGGGCACTTCCCTCCAGGCTTCCTTCCAAGCTGTGGCTCAGCTCCTGTAGTTGTGGCAGGAGGAGGAGAAGGAGGGTGGTGGTCAACCTCCCGGCTACCACTTGCCACAGCCTCCTTCCGGCTGAGGTCTTCCTGTGTATGAAAATGGGACATAGTTTTAGTTTTTTGGTCATCAATCACACAATTTTGACTGTTGCAAATTGAATGTTACCAAATAGAACAGACTATCATTCTGAGCCCAGCATTTTTCATTCTTGTCCCAATCATTTTTGGTCACTACTGTCTATTGAGATGTAAACTACTTTGTTAAATCACAACTTACTGATCAATAATAACATCTAGTTAACATCATTAAATGTACAACAAGAAATATGTTCAACAATGCTATACCTGTCTCAAGCTGGGCCCTTCCACATGTTGCGGCCTGAAAGGCCCAGGTTGGACATCGGAAACCTCAGCTGGGGGTGAAGGAAGCCTTGAAGGAAGACTGGAGAGTGGTGGCGTGGGTTCCCCCTGGTCTGCCATAAAATGCAGCCTCTCGTGGTACAACATCCTGGGGTAATAAATGTCACGTGGATCTCCTGATCTCAAGGAATTCTGGTGCTTCTTTTGCTCCCTGAGATATATACACCTCAGGTCATGTCTGCCGTGGGGACCATGATCTTCACCAAAGCAAGAAGTTTCTCCAGCACTGCCTTCCTCTTTCTTAGGTCATTATAAAAGGGGTTGTTCTTCTGCCACAGGCAGGGCAGTTCCCTGAGCAGATCAATGAATAGCCCCATAAAATTTGAGTGCTTGAAGGGATCCATCTTGTCTGCAAGACACAACACAAGTCAAACCCTAATAATAATAATACCATGCTAAACTCTCCTAATCTTGTCCCAACATAGTCCTATATAGAAGCAGTATAAGCTAGTGATGCACCAAGTTAAAAATTGTACCTTCATTTGCACGATCGTCCTCAGTCTGCTCAGAGATCGTACGTTTTATATACAGTGCGTATGCGTGAAACTCCGCCCGCCCCTGACGCTCTTTCTAGACTATTCCTCGCCCCTTCTCTTTCGGTGCAGTGGGGAGAGCACATGGCGGAGACACAGCAGGTGTGCAATCATAGTTCCACTAGCGAGGAGGAGGTTGAGGAAAGCCCGGAGCCTGAAACTTCCCGATCCTGGAAGAGAAGATTTAAGGCCTCAAATATGTCTTTTGGAGAGATGTTGGAGATGGTGGACATATTGAAGAGGAACGTCTATGATGGGAAGTATGGACCTTACCCAAACCCAAATATCAGAAAGGCCAAGATCATGACTAAAGTTGTGAAGAGTCTTCATCATTTTGGGGTACGATGATCCAAGGATCAACTGAGAAAACATTGGTCAGACCTGAAACTGAGGGAGCACGATCAGTACAGGGATCAAGCGAGTTCTTCAAAAAAGTAAGAAGTTGTCGTGTGTTCATATTATTATTATTGCTTGTATACTGCTCCATGTGCTTTGTTTTAATGTTGTACAGTTTAAAATGGCCACATTCGAAATTAATGGGTTCAATCATTCGTAATAAACAACGTTCGTTAGCCCACTCCCAAAACAATGTTTTCCCAACTTACACTTCACTACATTTGTTCAAACTGCAGGTAAGTATTCCAGCTTTAGAAAGTGTCAAAAAGAATGTTCTCACCATTGAACTCGGCCAAAAAACACAATTGTACGACACTTCCAAGCAATGTTTCATATTCCTATTTCTGCCCTCTGTGTGCTAAGTATTCTTTTTTTACATTCTCATAGGGGGGAGAAGACTCGGGACGTCTGAGGACACAAGGGACTCCACACCTCCCAAAGAAGGGGAAATTCCAACACCAGAAGCGGAGGAGGAGGAGGAAGGAGAGATTGTTGAAGTTGGACAAATTGTCACCACAACAGGTGAGTGTCGGAGACCACAGCTTCCGGTAAGCTAATCAATGTATGTCTGCATATTTATAATACATGATGTGTTTATTTATTTTTTTAGGTGATGTGGAAGAAGAATCACATTTTACCAGTGAAAGTGCCCAGATCCCCATTGGGGAGATAATGGGGTGCAATCACGATTTAGAGAATATACAGAAAAACATCAATGATATTCAATAGAAAATGAAGAACATCATTGATGTTTTGGGGAGACTCTGAAACACCCCAAACTAGCTAGCATCGTTTTTTATTTTTCCGAAAAACTTTTATATTTTTCAAAAAGCCAAATTTGGAAGATGCACACAGTGTGTCAACATGTACTATCTCCCATCATGGGGGATCAATGTACGTGTTTTGTGGGTGCAACCCCTTCCTTGCTACTAAAGTGGCTGAGATGATGGGAGATAGCACATGTTGACATTAGGCATGGGATCAGGAGGAAACTGGCCACTTTTGTATTCTCAATGTGTGTGCATCTTCCAAATTTGGCTTTTCCAGGGGTGACACCCCATCCAATGAGTGCAATATCAGCACAGTTTGTACATACTAATGTCTGATATTGTCTTCACTTTTCAAAGTTGAACTTTGTAAGTTCCTGTGTACTGTATGTTATGCTTTGATACATGCCTGTTGACACAAAAACGCCAAGTTATAAAAATGTTACCCAAAATAATGTTTTCTATACACCAAATATGTTGGTTTGTTGTAAAACTCTTTTCTAAATGCACCTGTGAATGTGCTTTAATTAAAAAGTTAAATTATCAACAATGTGTGGCTTCCTTTTTCAATACACAAAAGCAGTATTTGTAGTAAAGGTGTTGGTTTCTGAGGCAATGGGTTTTATTTACTAAAGGCAAATCCACTTTGCACTCCAAGGGCAGTTTCAGGTGCACTTTTGCAGTACACTTGTAGTGCATAGTGGATGTGCCTTTAGTAAATAACACCCACAGGGATGTTTACATTTCCCCAATCACGCCATTTTCCTGACCACACATATTTCTGCCAGGGTGCTGAAAATGAGCAATATTTTTGTCACTAATGTACTACATACATTATCAACAAAAACAAGGTGTGTGTGTAGCAGACCCACAACATAATAAGATTATCTGAAGAAGAGACTGTCACCTCATCTTGCTCAGAATTTGGGTTTGCACTGTTGTTAAAAAAGGCCCCCAAAAAAACAGCAAAAATACCTATGAGACACCTAAAACAAAGCCAAGCAGTAAATGAAAACAAAGATTATTGGAGTTTCAAAGAGAAATGTATTAAAATAATGTCTCTCAGACATTGTCTGGCATATCAATGGCCCCCCTACCCACAAAGTACTCCATGTATTGGTTTCTGACCTCGTGGGTGCTTTGGGGGGGCAAGCCAGGGCGACCAGCTTCAAGGGCCGCAAGGTTGTCATTTTCCGGCAAGTCTGCATCTGGCCCAACTGAGACCACATAGTTAGCTGAATGTTTTTTCAAAAAATTGTGCAGAACGCAGCAGGCAAGCACTATATGATTTAGTTTATATTCCGCCATGTGGATTGGCGTCAAAAATAGGTGGAACCGGGGCCAGATGGAAATGAAAGATCCTCTGATCCGGGGTGAGGGTCCTCCTCGGGAAAGGCTGCATTGATGGTTTGACAGAGCAAACGCCTCATCCGCGACGAAAATGAACGGGAGTCCTTCCAGATTCTCCTCTGGAGGTGGCAAGCCCAGGCTGCCACTCTGGAGACGCCAGTAGAATTCCATCCGTGCGAACACTCCACCATCCGACATCCGGGAATTTTGCCCCACATCCAAATACAGGAAGTGATAGGTCGCTGACACCACCGCAAACATCACGATACTATTAAACCCCTTGTAATTATAATAGTATGACCCTGAGTTGGTTTCAGTTTCAGAGTTTCTCCCACCCTTGGAGGTCATCCAAAGATTTGTGCACCTCTTGGGAAATTCATTATAATAACAGTCTAACCAGTACCTTTTACAGTATTAACAGGATTAATTTAAAACGGACCTGCAATTGAAAATCTGTATGCATTCATATAATTCTAAATTCTTAAATATTTGTATGCATTGTCGGCAAATTGCAGTCATCTCTGGGTATAAGTCAGTACTCCTGGTGGCTAGAATGCAAGACCATTTTGATATTCAGATACTTTCTGCACTATGGTCTACATGCTCTAGGTCAACAGCCTGAACTTTCTGCACTATGGTCTACATGGTCTAGATCAACAGCCTGAACTGAAACCCTTCTGGCTTCTAAGCTTTGTTATTTGTTGATCACTTTGATGGGTAACCTCACTGGTCATCAATAGTTGGGACTTGAAGATAAAGTGTATGGGCACCTGAGCTGACAATACTGAGTTAGGAAAGTATTTTACACTTCAGGTTTGCTTTATTCGTAAATCTTGTAGCTTATTCTACTACCTGCCAGTAAAAAAAACCCCCAAAAAAACAGTAATTTGATTACTTTAACAACATAAAATAGCCTAATTAATTAACATAAAAAGCAGTAAACATTTAAGCCTCAAATTTAGCCAGCAAAAGCAAAGCATTGTTTTAGCAAAAGGCAATCTTTCCATAACACTTAATTCCACAGGCAGTTAAAGTTTAGTAATGATATCTTATTAGCTATTAACAAGATGTTCCATGAAGCCCTCTTGAGCACAATGTTCTGACTTTTCATTGCACAGTTCTGTACATTAACAAATACTAATGCTGCTCATAAAAAAATAAGTCCTACATTAAATAATAGGAACTTTGTACATTAATATTTTCTCATCAGAGGACAATTATGCTACATTTCAGCATACAAAGTTTGCAGTTTAAAGAAACGGCTGTCCTAATCATGTTAAATAAATTTTTATCATAGTAATTTTAATATCAATCAAAGAAAATGTAATTGTCGCACACTGAAACCAAGTTAAAATTACATTTTAAAAAATGTGACTGCAATAAATATAATGTCTTAACACTCCCATGAAAACTCTAAAACTTTAAAGCTGGACTCCAGGTCGAAATAAAAGGTACAATTGAATGCGGCACTGTATTAGTGAATACATTATTTAAGTTATTTTGTAAATGCAAGCAGTGTAAGTGTCTGAATTTTATTTTCAGCCTCTTGCTATCAAATTTACAGTAGAGCTCAGAATGTGGGAGTCAGAAGCAGCCAAGGAGCAATTTGGGTATATTAGAGCGCAATTAGCATGTTGATGAGAGGAAAACATTGTGTGAAAGGGTGTGGGAAGTAGATTTGCAAATAAAAGTCAAACTGTAAGATTAGGTTCCCTAACCTAAAAAGCAGGACTTTGTGTGTGGCAGAGCTGTGTACTGTACATCTCAGGACTGGATAGATAAAAAGTCAAATTCTTTGGCAGGTAAAACAACGCCCACGTAGGCATTTCATCTGTGTATTTATCTGTTTGCCTGTATAGTTCAGATTTAACAAGCAGCAATCACATGAACTTAGTGCAACATTTTATATATATACGTATATACAGTGCCTTGCAAAAGTATTCACCTCCTTGGGGTGTTGTGTTTTTCATGTTTTGACATGTGAGGCAACCTGGAATTAACATGGATTGCTTGAGGATTTGCATCATTTAATGTACAGAACATGCCCACAACTTTGATGGGCTTCATAACAAAGCTTTTTATGGGCTTCATAACAAAGGGGGTAAATTGATACGCACATGCCAATTATCAATTTTTTATTTCTGAAAAATAGTTTTATGTATATATTTTTCTAAATTGTACTTCACCAACTTAGATTATTGTGTTCTGATCCATCATATATAATTCAGATTAACAAAAGGCTGTAATGTAACAAAATGGGTAAAAAGCCAAGAGGGGTGAATACATTTGCAAGGCACTGTGTGTGTGTGTGTGTGTGTGTGTGTGTGTGTGTGTGTGTGTGTGTGTGTGCGTGTGCGTGTGTGTGTGTGTATATATATATATATATATATATATATCTATAAATATATATATATATATATATATATATATATATATATATATATATATATATATATATATATATATATATATATATATATATATATATATATATATATATATATAGTGCTTAGCATAAATGAGTACACCCTTTTTGAAAAGTAAGATTTAGATCAATATATCAATGAACGCAAGAACAATTCCCCAAATTTTCACAAGACTACGTTTTATAGAACATTTGTTTAGCTCCATTACATGAAAGTAAGGTTAATAATATAACTTTGTGGAAAACTTTAGATTACAAAATCTTATTAGTTGATACAAAAATGAATATACCCCACATCAAAGTCTAGTATTTTGTATGACTTCCATGATTTGTATGAACAGCACCAAGAATTCTAGGCATGGAATGAACAAGATGGTGACATATTGCAACATCTATCGTTTTACATTCTTCAAGAACTACCTCTTTTAGAGCCTGGATGCTGGATGGAGAGTGATGCTCAACTGGTCTCTTCAGTACCTTATATGTTTTCGATCGGGTTCAGATCATCAGACATACTTTGAGAATCACTTTCAACCTGTTCTTCTTCAGAAATGCAACAGTAGCCTTAGATGTGTGTTTTGGATCATTGTCATGTTGGAAACATGCACGATAACCAAGCGCACAAAGTGATGGTAGCATCTTCTCTTTCAATATAGAGCAGTACATCTGCGAATTAATGATACCATCAATGAAATGTAGCTCCCACCAACAATTCTCACTGTAGGCACCATGTTTTTTTCTTTGTACTCCTTACCTTTGCTATGCCATACAAATTTAAAGCCATCAGTTCCAAAAAAAATGTATCTTGGTCTCATCACTTCATCTTTTTCAGCATGGGCCCTGACAAATTTTATGCAGGTTTTTGTGCATGGGCTTTAGGAGAGGCTTCCTTCATGAAAAGCACCCATGTATGCCATTGCTCTGCAATGTATGCCATCTTGTGTCAGGGGAAACAATCACATCAGTTTGGATTTCTACTTCTTTAACTAACAGTGTACTTGCATGGTGACTTCTTCAACCCTTCTCATCAGAAGATGCTCCTGTCAATGTGTTAACTTCCATGAACAGACTGGACCTCTCTGTGAGATGGTTGCAGTTCCATCTGTGTTAAATGTTTGTATCACTTGTGTTACAGAATTTTGACTGATAAGTAAAGCTTTGCTGATTTTATTGTAGCCTTCACTTTTCTTTTGTAAAGAAATTACTTTCTTTCTTAAATCTTATCACATTTTTCTTCCATGTGGTGCCATTACTGAAAGCATGAAACAGAAGGGGGTTTTCTTAAGTAGCACCCTTTTATAATCAACTAAATGCTTTAATGAATAATTTGACTCACCTGTTGTTGAATTCTTGTTAATTAGGATTCTGTTGTCTAAAATTTATATTTGCTTCTAAGATTTTTATTGGAATGTATTCATTTTTGCAACACGGTCTTAAATGAATTTGTTAAGAAAAAGTATTTTGTAGTATAGTGCCCCATAGAAAATTTTGATGCTGAAAGTAAAGTAGAGGTTTTCTGACAAATCTGTTAGGGGTGTACTCATGTATGCTGAGCACTGTGTGTGAATATATGTATGTATGTGTGTGTGTGTGTGTATCTATATATATATAAATATATATTACTGTGCAAAAGTTTTAGAGTTTTGGGCAGTAGTGAAGGAATACTGTTAAGTAGGAAGGTATCAGTTTGTACACTTGCACAAAGTCATGGATTTTGTAGGATTATAATCCATCTTATGATTAACCAATTATGCCAAGCAAGGGCTAATGATCATCAATTTCATATGTAGGTTGAAACACAGTCATTAACTGAAATAATAACAGCTCTGTAGTAGGCTTAAAACTGGGTGGGGACACTCAGTGAAGAAGCAGTTATTTTAATTATGCTTAAAGTTCAACAATAAAAATGAAAAATTATTTTAAATATAGTGACCGGGGGTCCCCTTAATGTGCTTGCAAAGTGTATCCTGACGCATCTGTAGCATGCATAAAACATGCTACAGCAAAAATGACATTTCTAAAGTCAAATCCCATTTAAAATGACTTGTGGTTAAAATTGCTGGCACCCGGGTATTGAAAAAATAAAGAAAAAAATGGTGTGGGGTCTTAAGCCCATACCAGGCCCCTCAGGTCCGGTATGGATTTAGAGGGAAACACCACACCAAAATGTCAAAAAATCCCTTAGGTCCCCTTAAAATCAATACCAAACCCTTATCCGGGACAAGCAAGCGCCCCCCCTCCTGAACTATACCAGACCACATGCCCTCACCATGGGGGGGTGGGTGCTTTGGGGTGGGGAGGATCATGTTGATAAGGACAAAGGCCTCTTCTCAACATCCCTGGGCTGTGGTTGTTGGGATCTCTGGGTGGGAGCTTATCGGAATTTGGAGAATTTGCAGACTCTGTCCCCCCATGTGAATGAGTATCGAGTACATAGTACCCCTACTCAGTCACCAAAAAAGTGGCAAAAAGTAATAATTCCTGGGAGGCCTCCCGCTTTGGCATTTATTATATAGGTAAGGGGTGGAGCCACCTAGCTATATCAACCCTGTGGCCCTGCCCCTGCTGACATCACAGATGGGCATGTGAGGTCATGTGGGGGTGGGGCCATAATAAATGACAAAGCGGAAAGGAGGCATTCAGCGTGAGGCCTCCCAAGAGGCAGAGCATTTTGTGTTTTTTTTTTTATTAGGATATAAAGGATTTTTCAAAAACTGTCTATTGTGTTTATAAATTTTTGCCACTTTTTTGATGAATGGGTAGGGGTACTATGTACCCGATACTCATTCACATAGGGGGGCGGGATAAAGGGGGCTTCCAGATTTCAATAAGCCCCGCCCGCAGACCCTTGTCCCCCCATGTTGAGGGCCTGGTATGGTTCAGGAGGGGGGCGCTCGCCAGGAGCTATACTGGGTTCATTTATAAGCATTATTACCATTACTTATAACATGTTATTATTATAATTATACACATATGTAATATTTTGTTTTTAGATACCCCTGCTTCATGAATTATACACCATTTTTTTTGCCATATGGAGATCTCACTTTGTTCTTCTATGCTTTTACACCTTCCAATGCTGCATCCATATATTATGCCGCCTCAGCTCCCGTGTTGGGGTTATGGTCTTGGCCAAGCCTGTGCCGACTCTTCCACACTTCAGTCACTGTCTGGGTTGGTGAGTGTTGTTGGTAAACCATCTATACACACTACAAATACTCTTGAGCATTTTTTCTATAGCAAAGTTTTTTACATCTTTATATATATATATTCCATAGGAATGTCTGTTGCATCCGCTTCTGACAAGTGGGAATACCCACAAAATGCATAGAGCTTTACTTGATGCCGCAGCTACACCCCATATGGATTGATATTTACTTACTACCATTATACTCTATGATGTTTATATACTATTTGGTAGATACATATATACCATGTGTGTGCATGTGCCAGCATCAGGCATGTTGTTTTTGGTATGTGCACGCCATTTATTGTCTATACATCTATTATTTTGATAATGTGTTGTTATGCATGTACTCTCCTACTTATCATGCTTAGCCCCTGTGCACGCTCCTTGTATATATATGAAATGAATAAATGTTTCAATGTTTTGAGATCTATGTTATTAAATAAATACTTTTTATTGTAATCGACCTCCAATATTCAATTGCTTCATCTAAAGTCCCAACTCCCTTTTTTTCTTCATTAATTACCAGGATGGAGGCACCTTTGGGTGCTTCTTTTAAAGTCCCAACTCCCCTTTATTTATATTAAATAAAACATGTATACAGAGAACATTAGTCTAGCCACTATTTTTCAGGTGTATTCAGGCCTTCTATGATAAAGAGGTCAGAGTAAGGGTGAGCTCATATATTAATATTTGGTGGAGTTACATGGTGTGTGCCATAAGTTTGCTTGGAGTTCCACATTTAGAGATCACCGCTCACTGCATACTTTGTGCACTTGGTTATATGGAGTTTATATCACTTGTAACTAAGTAGTCTAACTTTGGATGTTGCACTGAATATTTATATATCTTTTTGGATTATTTGCCTTTATATGATTTATTAGTGGATATATCTGGGTTTTCAGCGGTTAATGCACTGAGATTTTTCATTTGAATTTTATTGAGGGTTGTATCACAGCCCTATTCCTCTTTTCTATTTGTGACAATGCCCGTTATAATTACAGGTATAATTGCCCAATTTTTATAAAGGTATTTTGAAAAATACAGCCAGCAAAAATAAGGAAAATAAGGCTCTGTGAAAAGAAATACAAAACATGCATCCTGTTATCAGTCTAGCACATGTGGACAGGGCCAGGCTGTGCAAAAAATCAGTTGTGGCCAGCCAACATTAGGAAATGCGCTCTGTGAAAAAGCACATACAGCATGGTATGACTGTAGGGCATGTGAAAAGGCTGTAAGGAGTAGACAAAAGCAGCATGCAGATGTAAAAATATTTTTCTCTCCCACCCTAAAATTCCCCAAGATAAGCAGCATTTTATGCTGAAAGGACATTCAGTCTGGGGTTTTTATTTTACTTTTTTACTTTATAGTTTTTACTTTATCAGCAGTACTCCCTTTTCTTTCTGTGTCACATTGCCAGTATAGCTGCTGAGAAACCAACCTTTTATTCTTTAGGGGGTAAATTATCCAAAAAAAAACCTTATCAACTCTTCTGAGCCATCTGACCAAATTTCAAAGGCCCCGAAGTTCATTACTGTTAGTTGGTTGTTATAGCAAACTTGTCAACTACAAATGGACTGGGTTGACATTAAACCTATGCTTGACATTAAACCTATGCTTGACCTGAACCCAAATCCTGTTTCTAACTCTAACTCTAGTACACCCTGGATAAAGAAGGATTACTAGGGGTGTTGGAAACCAAAAGGTTCTTACTTCAGGAGAAAAAGAATGAATGCTTTTCTTAACAAACTGTTCAACTTGGCTGTTGCACTTCTGTCACTTCCAGGGGTAGTAAGTGTGAATGTATTTTTATTTTGATGTATGGAACCACACTGACTCACTGGGGGTTATTTATGAAAGGCAAATCCACTTTGCACTGCAAGTGCACTTGAAAGTGAAGTCACTGTATATCTAAGGGGTAGATCTGAAATGAGGGGAAGCTCTGCTGATTTTATCATCCAATCATGTGCAAGCTAAAATGCTGTTTTTTACTTTCCTTGCATGTCCCCCTTGGATCTACAGCAACTTTACTTCCAAGTGCACTTGCAGTGCAAATTGGATTTTCCTTTAGTAAATAACCCCCAGTGTGTATCTTAATGCCTATCCATTCCTTGAGTTGCAATAACACTTTGTGCTCTCCTGAATTTGGCTGCTGGGACAGAAACTGTATGTTGAATTGAAAGGCTAAAAAAACACATTTACTAATTCAGACATTGGGGTTTAAATACTAAAACTAGAGAGTGCAAAATCAGATGCAGCTCTGCATAGAAACCAACCAACTTCCAGGTTGTTTTGTCTAAGCTTAATTGAAAAAGCTGAAGTTACAATCTGACTGGCTATCATGCACAGCTGCACCAGATTTTTCACTTTCCAGTTTTAGTAAATCAACCCCATTGTGTCAAAAAATAATAAATTGTGAACTGCATTTTTACACATGGGCAAATATTGCATCTATGACACATTGCAAAGTACAGTGGCACCAGAGCTTAGTAAATGAGCAGAAGTTCTACTGACTTCCATCATCCAATCATGTGCAGGCAAAAATGCTGTTTATTTTTTATTTTTTTCCTTGCACGTGATTGGTTAGTCTTTGTGAAGTTAAGCTTTATCTCATTTACTAAGCTCTGGAGCAACTGCACTCTGCATAGTGCACCGTCTATTTGGCTTTAGTAAGTCAACTGCTAAGTAAAGCAACTTAAATAGGGTTTGATGTCAGGAATCAACAGGCCCTCTCACATTTAGCGGGTGCTTTACTGTGTGTATGAAATTCTTCATCAGAAAAAATAGATTTTCGGTACCTCTAAGTATTTGCTTGATTATACAGTGTGTTATATTGTGCAAAAATTGCTTCTTTTAACCAAAGCTGACCAGTTTTCTTTAATATCTGTGCATCCAAGCCAACAAAATAGATTGTGAGATACATTTCTAGACACATTTAGCTAATCTAAGAGCATATAAAAAATAATCATACACATTAAACTTAAGAAGGAACTATTGTATTTCCATAATAAATGTGTTACTCTTTAATTTGCCCTCTGGGTTTACCATGTAACCTCATACCAATATTATTTATCGTTTACTTTGGAAAATAAAGCCTACATGATTGTCACTATAAAATTAAAATTGTAATTTAGCATTCTGCTAGATGTTTTTTTTTTAGAGCTGCCTTCTTGGTTATTGAACCATTTCTCAGGATAAGTGACATATTTAAGGTTTTATCTCTTAGTAGCGCCGTTGCCAGGGGCATAAAATAAGAATCATACCTTTATTACTATTCCACTTTCCATCACCTTGTGTGCCAAACTCTCTTTGCTAATGAAAACAATAACAACTTTACCCATTCTTGCAGAAACTTTTGTTTCAACATTCCTTTTACAATCAATAATCTTGCCAGCAAGTAACAAGTGCTCATGTGAAAGGTTTTCCAGAGACAGAAACCTCATATGCTGTTAAAAGAATGTTATGCACAAGCAGTAAAGCAAACAAACAAATAAAGGAGCTAAAAATTAAACAAGTGAAGAATTGTCTAGCCTGAAAGAACAGTAAGCAGACACTGTGGCAAATAGTCATGAATGAAAAAATTGACAGGATAGGAATGAAAAATAAGAAAATTGGAAAAACAAAATAAGAACACTGAACAAATTCATTGTATATGCTAGTAATGGAAAGAAGCTTCAATATCTGACAACTCTACTACTTGCCACCAGCAAGTTACATAATTATACTATTATTATTTTTTAGATATTATTGTGGAATTTCAGTCAAAATTTATAAATGGGGAATACTCATAATGGGCAGGGGTGGAAAGTGGGGTCCCCCAGGCTTCTGTCCTAAGACCAATCCTATTTAATGTATTCATAAATGACCTTGAGGATGGGATAAACAGTTTAATTTCTGTATGTGCGGATGATAGTAAGCTAAGCAGGGCAATAACTTCTCTGCAGGATGTGGAAACCTTGCAAGAAGATCTGAACAAAAGAATGGGTTGGGCGACTACATGGCAAATGAGGTTTAATGTGGAAAAATTTTAAATAATGCATTTGGGTGGCAAAAATATGAATGCAATCTATACACTGTGGGGAGAACCTCTGGGGAAATCTAGGATGGAAAAGGACCTGGGGGTCCTAGTAGATGACAGGCTCAGAAATGGCATGCAATGCCAAGCTGCTGCAAGAAAAGCAAGCAGAATATTGGCATGAATTAAAAAGGGGATTAACTCCAGAGGTAAAATGATAATTAACTCACTCTATAAGACTTCGGGTGCACCTTGAATATGCTGTACAGTTCTGGGAACCAGTCCTTAGGGAGGATGTGCTGGAACCAGAGAGACCCCAGAGAAGGGCAACAAAACTAGTAAAGGGTCTGGTGGACATTAGTTATGAGGAAAGGTTACGAGCACTGAACTTGTTGTCTGGAGAAGAGATGCTTGAGAGGGGATATGATTTCAATGTACAAATATCGTACTAGTGACCCCACAATAGGGATAAAACTTTTCCACGGAAGGGAATTTAATAAGACACGCGGCCATTCACTAAAATTAGAAGTAAAGCGGTTTAACCTTAAACTGTGTAGGGGGTTCTTTACTGTAAGAGTAGTTAGGACGTGGAATTCCCTTTCACGGGCAGTGGTTTCAGAAGGGAGCATGGATAATATCAAAAAACTATTATTTAATCCCCCTGCAGTTTTTATTTTTTGCGCTATAAACAAAAATTTTGAAAAAAATGCATTATTTTTTACATTTTGCTATAATAAATACCCCCCAAAAATATATAAAAAAAAGTTTTTTCCTCAGTTTAGGCCGATACATATTCTTCTACATATTTTTGCAAAAAAAATCACAATGAGCATTTATTGATTGGTTTGCGCAAAAGTTATAGCGTTTAAAAAATAGGGGATAGTGTATGGCATTTTTATTAATATTTATTTTTTCCTAGTAATGGTGGCGATCTGCGATTTTTATTGTGACTGCGACATTATGGTGGACACATCGGACATTTTTGGCTACATGTGACACGTCACTGATATCTGCACCCAATCACAGGGAGCAGATATCAGTGACACTGTCACTAGGCAGGACGGGGAGATGCTTGTTTACATTAGCATTTCCCCATTCTTCCTCCCCATGAGTCGATCGTGGGTAACCTACAAGCCAACTCACGGAGGTCCCGGCCGGCACATGTGTGCCACTGGCAGCACTCGTGTGATGGCACGGCGGCAAATTTAAAGGGACGTACCTGTACGCCCATTTACCTGTCCGTGCCATTCTGCTGACGTACATCGGTGTGCGCTAGTCTGAAACCGGATAATCATGCACACCACACTTTCCCATAGCAGCCGGCAACACAGTGTGGCCAGACAAGGTCAAACCTTAGGAGTTTCAATTTGTATGCAATCAGGCAGTCCCTTGCACTACATGGTTTTGGTAAATCTGAAGACAAAAATCAGTAGAAAATCTGATAATGTGTATGGGGCTTAAGTGCAAAAAACAAGCATCCCAGACAGTACTCAATTGTTTATTAATTGCTGTTCAAACTGTTGGTGCTATAAAAATCGTGTATAATAATATTGTTTTTTAAGAAGAATCTAGCTACTGTTACAATTATCTTCATGTATTCATGGTAAATGTAAAGACTTACAGACTGTTTACATTCTAAATGTGAAGACTGTTACAGACTGTCTGTGTGTAACAGTCTGTCAGAGATTGCTGACACATTAATGCACACCATTGTTTTCCCAATTACATACTGCAAGAAATTGGCCCCAAGACAGTTTAATCCAGATTAATTTACCTGAAATACATTTAGTAAGATCACTTAACTGTGACTTAGGGCCAAGTCACACTACATGCAATGACAAACGTTTTACTGCATTGTAAAATGTCTGTTACCGCAGGAACACACAGGAAAGAATGGTTTCCTATGTGATCCATTTGCACTGCAATGCAGTCTAGAACTGCGCTGCAGCATGTTGCGATAAAATGCAGATATGCTGCACTTTATTGCAGTGCACCAGTCTAAATCTCACTGCAAAACATTGCAGTGAATAAAGTGTACACTTTATACACCTCAAATAAAGCTTTACAAAAAAAGGGAGCTGTATGATGTGCTTAATCGCTTCAGACCTGAAAGATTTTACCCCCTTCTTGATCAGAGCACTTTTTGCAATTCGCCACTGCGTCATTTTAACTGACAATTGCGTGGTCATGCAACGTGGCTCCCAAACAAAATTGACATCCTTTTTTTCCCACAAATAGAGCTTTCTTTTGGTGGTATTTGATCCCCCCTGCAGTTTTATTTTTTGCGCTATAAACAACAATTTTTAAAAAAATGCATTCTTTTTTAGATTTTGCTATAATAAATATCCCGCAAAAATGTATAAAAAAAAAAGTTTTTTTCCTCAGTTTAGGCCGATAAGTATTCATCTACATATTTTTGGTAAAAAAAATCGCAAGTGTCTATTGATAGGTTTGCGCAAAAGTTATAGCGTTTACAAAATAGGGGATAGCTTATGGCATTTTTATTAATATATATATTTTTTTACTAGTAATGGTGGCAATCTGCGATTTTTATTGTGACTGCAACATTATGGCAGACACATCAGACATTTTTGACACATTTTTGGGACCATTGTCATTTATACAGCAATCAGTGCTATATAAATGCACTAATTCCTATGTAAATGACACTGGCAGTGAAGGGGTTAACCACTAGGGGGCAGGGGAAGGGTTAGATGTGTCCTGGGGCGTGTTTCTAACTGTGGGGGGCATGGCTACATGTGACACGTCACTGATCTCTGCACCCAATCACAGGGAGCAGACATCAGTGACACTGTCACTAGGCAGGATGGGGACATGCTTGTTTACATTAGCATTTCCCTGTTCTTCCTCCCCGTGAGACGATCACTGGTAACCCGCAAGCCAACTCACGGAGGTCCCGGCTGGCACACGTGTGCCACTGGCGGCACTCACGTGATGGCATGGCGGCAAATTTAAAGGGACGTACCTGTACGCCCATTTACCTGTCCGTGCCATTCAGCCGACGTACATTGGTGTGCGTCAGTCGGGAACCGGTTACTCATGCACACCACACTTTCCCATAGCAGCCAGCAACACAGTGTGGCCAGACAAGTGAATCGCTTTCACAGAGTGTCAGTGTGAATTCACACTTAAGCCAGCCATGCATGGATCAAAATTCATATGGTTCAGCAAGGACTGGATGAATTTCAATCTATGTATGTAACCCTGCTTATACACAATCCGATCTATCAAATGACTTGGGTACAACCAGCCTGTCAGATTCTTTCCAAACAATTAGTGCTGTCAGCTATAGCTACCAACATTTATCATTGTGCTCTGCCAGCAGGGAAGGTTCCCTGTGCTCCCCACCGGCAGAACACAATTTCACTATGGGAAGGATTCACCAATCAACACTGACTATGTTGACAGGGGAATCAAGCTATTTTTTTCCTTCCACCCATGGGGAAAAGAAAGAAAACTGCATAGTCTATGGCCTGCCTAGGCATCACCTACCAATGCTAAGGGTCATGTTGGCATTTTCTTCTTTCCTGGCATAAATGTAGATACTAGTGGTGAGATTTGGCTTTGGGTCAAATATGAGGGGCCAGATATCTGAGGCCCTCTTATTATAAAAAGGGCTTTCACATTCCCTTTTAAGCCTCTCAAAAACCTCTATATCCCTTTTGGGGGACAGGATGGAAGGAAGAGTCCCTTGTCTCTCAACATTGGGATAGGGTTCTTTGCGGGAGGAGAGGTTGTTCTGTCACCCTTGCAAGATACCCCGAGTGTTGACATGTATAAGGCTCGTTATGGTATCGGAAGTGGGGTCACATGCTTATTGAGCTCAGTTTCCTGGCCACCCAGACTTCATGGTTGGATAAGCATATGAATAGAAAATAAAGGCAAGCCCACACAGTTGTAATTTAATATGTACTGCCACTTTACAAAAAAAATTAAAAATGTGTCTTGTGGTTTCCCACACTATTCCAACTAGGCCTTTATTCAGGCATACAGCTTGGGTGTCCAGAAACAAGCGGGCGGTAAGTATGAGTTCCCCCTGTCCTCTACCATACCAGGCCATATGCTTTTCAAAATTGGGGGATACCTTGTGGGGGGGGGGGGCAAAGCCTTCCCCTCTCTTGCAAAGAACCTTGTCTTGATGTGGAGGAAAAAGAGCCTCTTCCCCACTGGACTAAAGGGTAGTAAGACCAAGCATTAGCTGCTATGCAAGCAACATTGACCCTTTCAGTAATGTTGCCTGTACCTTAAAAATGATTGATGTGAAACCTCAGTACCCTTTAGAGACATAGATATGGCATACATAAAGGTGTCGCACAGATATGACATACATTATTTTGTTCCTTGGAAATAAATTGTAACAGCAGGCAAATGTGATATATGAATTTTGAATACTTTAAGACTCTTGGAAATTAACTGTTGTATCAATGTAGGAGTACTGAAATAAGAAATTGTGATAAAGATGTTCTGATATCCTACATAGGAGATAAAGAGTATGCAACATGTTTAGCACAGTTTAAGAGCGCTTTAGCTTTGTTAAATTATCTTATTAAACCTTGTAGAGTCTATTAGCCTAGTATGCAAGAGTAATACATGGCGATGTGCTGACACCAGGAGGAGGTGGTGATTTGATTATGTAAACTAAGTGGTCCCTGGAGTTGAACTGCTGGATGTACAGTATACTGATAGGAAAATGCATGGAACACAGTTGCTTTTAAAACCTATAAGGTGACAAATTAAATATTCTATTTTGTTGTGACGATTTAAAAATAAATATTAGTTGTCTTAATGGTAGTGACTTTTTGGCATAAGTAAGTAATAATAACTGAACATTATTAATAAGTATTAGTTATTGATGAGATTTCATTTTTTTTTATATATATCTTGCATATTGTCCTATATGTAACTGTCTTATGACCACATCTGTGGTCATTTGACTTTTTGCGGCCTCTTCCCCATATCTTGCTCTGCTAAAAGGACATGGGGTGACTTAAAAAGTAATCGGGAACCCCTTCATAACAAGGCAGCCCCTGGATATCCACATCATTTAGAGGAATAAATACAAGGGTACATTAATATTCTTTAATAGACATTCCCACAAAAAAAGAAAATGCAAGCCAACACAATAGTCAAGATCTTTTATATTACGTTAAAGAACAATTTCAAGATAAACAAAGTTTCCATAATGTTCTATAATGTAAATGTATCATTAATCACAACATCCAGCGATGCAAACCTATTGTCAATCATGGCGATTGCAAATTCTCATTAATCATAACAACCCACAGCCCAACAATGTTAATGGGCCACACTCCCATTGGTAATTAAGTGATCCCTAACAATGACATTGATCGCATATGATTATGACCATAACGGTCAATGATGTCTCCCAGATTATCTGGCATTTTACTTCTGGACATCATGGCTAACAAGGATTTATATTATGTTATAACTATTATAACTATGTTTTGTTACCCCTACACCTCAATAAAGTTATGTGCTAAATTCCATCTTCACAGGCTTCCTAATGGGTTAGCAAAACCCCCTTTTTAACCATAAATACAGGATTTGGGATTTATATGCTGCCCATAATGTGGTGTTTTGTATGTTAGGGCTGCAAATGGAGAAAGTTGGCCTGACAGGAAAATTAACCTGAACTATGTTCGAGAAGATCACTTAGCTGTGACTTAGGCCAGCCCACCATGGATCAAAATTCAGCTTGTTAATTAATTTGTATTCTAGAGTCTGAATAAGGAAGGATTGGGTAGTTTCCCTGGCCAATACACCAGACCAGACAGTCCCAATTTTTACACAGATGAATGTAGAAAGGTTATAAGCCCTCTCAGGTTTGTATTACAGCCCTTGTCCTTGGGCAGATTCACCTTCACTTGGACAAAACATGATGGATTGTACAATTATTACACAACAGAAGGTGTAGGGGGAAATCTCCCAGTGGGAACAACTGTCTAAGCAGGAAATTCCCATAATTTTAGATTGACGTCCTTTCACTTTGTTCTGTGTCTCCAGAACTGGCGGTAAAAACATATCCTCATTGGGACACACAGACACACAAATATACTGACAGAGTTTTTTTTTTTTACCATTCCCTACTCTAACCCACATATCCAATACTGATAAAGAAAATACATATATTCTTATCAACTATATTTGTGTTAATATATCTTTTTTTTTTCATATCTAGGATTTCCATAGATCAACTAGTCTAAACTTTTCCTAAATGCAGCAAAATACTGTATATAAAATATATTAAAAATTCATCCTGATTTAAAATGCAGCACTTTTCAGAAACTGTCAGTGTCCTAAATTGGATGTAGTGACTTGTTTTGCTTTAATACAATGCTCTGAATATGTTACTGCATAAAACCTGTTCTCTGAGGCCTCTTAGCCTTAGCTTAACATAACACGCAAAACATGTGCTGAATTTGTTTGTGAGATAAAAACCTTTAATCTCTGCATACAGAAGCTATTGATTCAAATCTCCAGCTATGACCTTAGTGGCAAGATTATTTTATCTCTCACTTGTTACATCGGTTTTGATATGTGGTTCCATATCTTTGAGTGACACAGCAGAGGAAGAGGTAATTTATAGAGGCATAATACAATTATAGATCACTGTTATTTAAATGGAAATTCATGGTTGTTCTTTACTGACATTTCAATTTCTTGCACATGACTCCTTATAGGGCTACCTTTTTCTAAGTGTCAATGGCAGTGGCTTCCTCTAAGCTTGACAGTCCTTTAAAGTAAGTTATTATACAACTAATTTCCATCATCACCAAGGGCACCACATATGAAAAATGACCATACAAGTTGAAATGAAAATAAATATTATATGACAACATATCGCCATTTGAAATGCAGCAGGGACAAACCATTGTGCTGGTCAGTAGTTATACTGTCACTTATGACAACCATTTCTATTTCTCTCAGAATGATAAATAGCTCACTATGTTCGGCACAAAGACTAGTTAACATGTGCATGACAAACCCCTCAAATTCTGAGTTTAAGCATTTTAACACAAGAAAAACAGCTTTTATAACTATTAGTAAAAAAGTGCATTAAACAACAAAAAGGTATACACCAATACAAACTGAAATATGCTTTTAAAATATTATTCTTCTTCTTCTTCTTCTTATTATTATTATTATAATAAAGGATTTATATAGCACCGACAGTTTGTGCAGCGCTTTACAACTTTAGGGCAGACAGTACAATTACAACACATTTCAATACAGGGGGAATCAAAGACTTTTCTGATAGAAACGAGCCCTGCTCGTTAGCGCTTACAATCTAGGAGGGAGGGTCAAGTTATACAAAAGGGTAAATTAATTATAGGAAACATACCTTAGTTTATTTGCTTATTGATTTGATTTTTATTTATTTATATTTTTTTCTGTGTTGTACTGGTCCACCCTACTCCTTTTTCTTGGTACAATAGTTTTCAGGGCACTATTTTACTGCAACAGTTTCAGCGCTGAGAATTTCTCTAACCAAATCAGTGTCCATATACACTATATTGTCAAAAGTATTGGGACACCTGCCTTTACATGCACTTGAACTTTATATTGAGTTGGCCCACCCTTTCCAGCTATAACAGCTTCAACTCTTCTGGGAAGGCAATCCACAAGGTTTAGGAGCCTGTCTATGGAAATGTTTAACCAGTCTTCCAGAAGCACACTTGTGAGGTCAGGCATTGATGTTGAATGAGAAGGCCTGGCTGGCAGTCTCTGCTCTAATTCATTTATGGGATGGATATGGTGGAGCCATGCCAGCAGGGGAGGTGATTGGGTCATGGAGTGCTGAGGATGCCTTGGAGGGGTCCCCAGGTCTATAGGGAACTCTGTCTCCAGGTTGTGCTTGGGCTGGCTTGGGAAGATCCTATCAGCAGAACAGTTTGAGAAGCAGAGAGCAAAGAGGACAGAGTGAGTACATCAGCATACCCAGGGAGTCACAAGAGGAGAGACAGCCACATATAGCAAGCTTTCAAAAGACAGTGCTGTGTTTAACCCTTTATCCTGTGCCCTGGGAGATCTTCATCTGCAACATTTTGTGCTATTTTCCAAAGGGGACTAAGAGCTCCTTTGACATTTTTGCCATTGATCCTTAAAGACTGAGTGTGTCCAGGAAGGAGAACAGTCCAGGATCTTTTCTCTGTACATAGAAAGGAAATTGCCCCCATCTGTTGTTTCAGTCAAGTTGGGCATCCCATAACCCCTCTACCCTATCCAAGTTGTTATGCCTAATAAAAACAACAAAAACAAGCCCTGGGACTGATTTCTTGTGTCTGGATGCAAGTGAAAAATGCACGTTGCCTGGCTGTGCAGGAATAGGGGAAACAGTTACCAGCAGCTCTTTGCGGGGGTATATATATATATATATATATATATATATATATATATATGTATATAGTCAATACTTTATAGAACCACCTTTCACTGCAATTACAGCCCATTGTTTTTTGCATTCTTCTTCTGGTTGTATGTTTAGGGTCGTTGTCCTGCTGGAAAGTGAACCTCCACCCCAGCCTCAAGCCATTTCCAGACACTAACAAGTTTTCTTCTAAGATCTCCTCAGGGGATGGTGTGTTTAGGGTAATTTGCAGTGTTAGTTTTCTGCTACACACAGCGTTTTGCCTTTAGGCCAAAAAGTAAAATTGTGGTCTCATCTGACCAGAACACCTTCTTCTACATGTTTGCTGTGCTCCCCACATGGCTTCTTGCAAAATGCAAATGGGACTTCTTACAGCTTTCTTTTAACACAGGTTTTATTCTTGCCACTCTTCATAAAGGCCAGATTTGTGGAGTGCACAACTAATAGTTGCCTTGTGGACAGATTCTCCTACCTGAGGAGTGGATCTCTGCAGCTCCTCCAGAGTTACCATGGGCCTCTTGGCTGCTTCTCTGATCAATGCTCTCATTGCCCAGCCTGTCAGTTTAGGTGGGCAGCCATGTCTTAGTATGTTTGCAGTTGTGCCATACTCTTTCCATTTTCGAATGATGGATTGAACAGTGCTCCGTGAGATGTTCAAAGCTTGGGATATTTTTTTTATAACCCAACCCTGTATTAAACTTCTCCACAACTATCCCTGAACTGTCTGGTTGTGTTCCTTGGCCTTCATGATGTGCTTTGTTCACTAAGGTTCTCTAACAAACCTTTGAGGGCTTCACAGAACAACTGTATTTATACTAAGATTAAAATACGCACAGGTGGACTCGAATTACTAATTAGGTGACTTTTGAAAGCAATTTGTTTTACTAGATTTTAGTTAGGTGGATCAGAGTAAAGGGGGCTGAATACAAATGCACATCACACTTTTCAGATATTTATTTGTAAAACATTTTGAAAAACGTATTATTTTTCCTCCACTTCACAATTGTGTGCCACTTTGTGTTGGTCTATTACATAAAATCCCAGTAAAATAAATTTAAGTTTTTCATTGTAACATGACAAAATGTAGAAAAATTTAAGGGGTATTAATACTTTTTCAGGGCACTGTAATAGTATTTTATGGTAATTATGATTGAATAGCATGTTACTTTAAAGCATGTTCTCTATCAACAAGTGCAGTATGTACTTTATTACTTTATACCTTGTTAATGATCATTCACCACATTTCACTCAGGGATTGTTTACTAAACAAGCTGGATTTCAGTTACATACATACTGCAGAGTAGGGATGGCCAAAAGTAAAAATACACGAGCCCTGTGGTATTGTTCCTGCTGTGATTCTGAATGTTTATTAAATGTAGAATGGGAGCAAAGAGCTTATACAATGGTTGCTGTTAATTAAGCTATAAACAGTGCACTTCAATGTCCTTTTTGCTGAAGAATATTATAGAGCGTTATTTTTTACTCATTATCACTGAAGATATATACACGGCATATTCATGAGTAATTATCTAAGGGACATTGCTGATGGAACACAACATGCAGAAAACACAGTACAAAAAGGAAGAATGCAAAAAGAAAAGGCACAATTAATATCATCGTTCTGTTTCTAATTATACATTTTTTAACCTCATACTGAATAAATCATAAATGGAAAACATAATTACTGATTTTAAAGATAACAGATAAAAAGGACAAAAACATTTTATAAGTTTACCTTGTATACAAGGTAAACTTTCTATACCTGTAGTGGGAATTGGTCAGCGGAACATGAAAAGGCTTGTAGCTTTAGATTAATTAGTCATTGAAACTATATATATATATGACATAAACATCATAGTCTGATAATACAGTTTTACTCACAGAGGAATGATGTGTGTTAAAAATCACATATAATCTATAAAGTATATTAAGCCAGCTTTGTGATTCATTTTTGTTAGTTTTTCTACCAAACCCCTGTATTCTGAAAATATATATATATGTTCACTCCCTGTAACCAGAAGGCACATTTGAAGGTGGTATTTTTGCCACCCAAATGCATTATTTTAAATTTTTCTACATTGAACCTCATTTGCCATGTAGTTGCCCACCCCATTCATTTGTTCCAATCTTTTTCCAAGGTTTCCACATCCTGCGGAGAAGTTATTGCCCTGCTTAGCTTAGTATGATCCACAAATAACTGTTTACCCCATCCTCCAGGTCGTTTATGAACAGATTAAACAGGATTAGTCCCAGCACAGAACCCTGGGGAACCCCACTACCCTCCCCGCACCATTCCAAGTACTCCCGATTTATCACCACCCTCTGAACTCCCCTTGTAGACAGTTTTCAATTCATGTACTCACCCTATGGCACATGCCAATGGAGCTCACTTTGTACAGGAAATGTTTATGGGGAACTGTGTCAAATGCTGTTTCAAAATCCAGATACAACATGTCTACGGGCCTTCCTTTAGCTAGATGGCAACTCACCTCCTCATAGAAGGTTAATAGATTGGTTTGGCAAGAACAATTCTTCATGAATCCATGCTGATTACTGCTAATGATACCATTCTCATTACTAACATTGTGTATATAGTCACTTATCATCCCATCCAAGAGTTGACATACTATTGATGTTAGGATAACTGGTCTGTAATTTCCAGGGTTGTATTTTGGGCCCTTTTTAAATACTGGTGCTACAGTACATTGGCTTTTCTCCAATCAGCTTGTACCATTCCAGTCAGTAGACTGTCAGTAAAAATTAGGAACAATGCTCTGGCAATCACTTGACTGAGTTCCCTAAGTACCTAAGATGGCTTGTACCATGGTGCAAGCCATCTGGTCCTGGTGATTTATTCTGTTAATCATGGAGGTGTTTCCTGTGATGTGTCATGAGGATAAACACTGCAGTTTTGGTTACTGAAGCCTTTCGATTCCCTCGTGAAGACTTCTTCGGAAAAGAAGAAATTCAACACTTTTGCCATCTTCCCATCCTTTGTAACTAGATGTCCTTTCTCATTCTTTATAGGGCCAATATGGTCTGTCCTCCCTTTTTTACTGTCTACATACTTAAAGAATTTCTTTGGATTTTCTTTCTCTCCTCCATTATGTGTCTTTCATGTTCTATCTTAGCCAGCCTTATTGCACCCTTACATTTCTTGTTGGATTCTTTATAGTCTGAATGCTGATGATGATCCCTCAACCTTGAATTTTTTGAAGGCCTTCTCCTTTGCTTTTATAAGCATTTTTACATTGGAGTTAAGCCATCCAGGACTTTTATTTGTGCTTTTAAATGTATTACCCAATGAGATGCATTGGCTAATGACCTCATTTAATATGCTCTTAAAGCAAACCCATCTCTCCTCGTGTTTTTTGTTCCTAAGATTTTATTCCAATTTATGCCTTCTAGCAAGGTTTGTAATTTAGGGAAGTTGGCTCTTTTGAAATTCAGTGTCTTTGTATTCCTTTATGTTTCCTATTTGTGTGATTTATACTGAAGCCAATTGACCTATGGTCACTGTTACCTAAATTGCCCTGCATTTCCACATCCTTGATCAGGTCTGTATTGTTGGTAATAAGTAGATCCAGTAATGCTTTATTTCTAGTTGGTGCATCTACCATCCGACCCGTAAAATTGTCCTTCAAGACATTTAGGAACTGGCGAGCCTTAGCTGAATGCGTGGTTCCCTCTGCCCGGTCTATGCCTGGATAATTAAAATCCCCCATTATGATAACACTTACCATCCTTGCTGCTAATCCAAATTGTGATAGGAGATCTGTCTCCCCTTCCTCCCTCAGGTTAGGGGGCCTATAGCATACTCCCAGTATTATTTTCCATCGAGAAAGTGTATAACCTTGAATGGTTGCTAGCCAATCATGAAAGCTGTTGACCTAGGTCTGTGAAATTCCCACAAAATCCAAATCCTCCTCATACACCAGTATCTCTAGTTCACCCATCTTGTCTGCCAGGCTCCTGGCATTGGTGAACATGCCCCGTAGTTTAGACCGGTGGCATATTATCCTCTTACTGGGTGTTTCAAGATTGAAACTAGGACTTGCTGCTTTACTTACCTTGGGTTTATGTGCTTTGGTCAACCTACCACTAATGCCTCCAGTACTACCCTCTAGAATGTGTTCCGCACTGACTATTTCTACCTCTGGACCCTCCCCCCATCGCTTAGTTTGAAAACCCTCTAACTTTTTGGCCATCTTCATTCTCAGCTGATCTGCACCCTCCTCATTTAGGTGCAGTCCATCCCTTCTATAGACTGAGAAGTCAGCCCAGTCCTCCAGGAATCCAAACCCCTATTAACTACACCAGCTCTTCAGTCACTTGTTTACTTCACTAATCTCCCTCTGACTTTCTGGTATCGCTCGATGTACCGTTAGTATTCCTGAAAATACTACCTTGAAGGTCCCTTTCCTTAATTTCGCTCCCAAGTCCCTCAATTCGTTCTTTAGGACACTCCATCTGCCTCTGAAAACATAATGAAAACATAAGCATATCATTATACAATGTACAATGAAAAATATATTATCCACATCTGTAAAGAGGTGGTGGAGGGGAGAAGGAGAGATAGAGAAAAAATAATAATTATAATAACCCCCACTCACCTATTCCCCACAGAACCAGAGCAGGCCCTCCCCTCCATTCCCCCTGCCCCCTCACAACAGGGCCAACAAACAAGGACACCATAGGCAAACCATGGGGGGACTAAAAATGAGACCTGGACTGAAGCAAATGTCCACTACACCACACATCAAGTACCTCAGACAGCACATAAAAAATATACTAAAGGTTATTTTAGGGCAAATACAATAAATTACCAATTTTTGATAAAATATAAAAGATGAGGTTCTATGCAAAATTGATCAGTGCTATGGATGTGCTACAAACAAATAAATAATGCTGTACCACTGTTGTGCATTATTTTGTCTATAATACTCTTGTAGCAAACATATATTCAGTCAATGTACATAATATATAAAAGAAAATATATTCTCAAACACAATTCACTGTGTAAGTGCTTGCTTGACCAAACAAAAGTTCTCCAAACATGTGATGTGCCACACTTTCCCCTTAAAGGTAACAACTCACCAGAGATATTGTGACTCTCTATTTAATTTGGGTCAAATTGCATGTAGCATAGGTTTTCTGTCATATTCCACTGCTCTGCCAGGCCATCACTTTACTTCAGGTACCTCCTCACCAATGCTCAGCACATCACATAGAGAAGCCACTAACAAAAGATCATTGTGCACCACACTTTATTAATCGTTAAAATATTTCCCCATTTAAAAAACAAACATTCTGATGTAAACAGTGCCTTAAAACCATTAATTAGTGTTTCAAGCAACTAACAGACAGTAATGTCTGACCGCTGACCCACTTCCAGGTCCAGCATATACTTCAAATACAGAAAATGGCATCGCAGGATGGGGCCTCAAAAGTTTTTTTTTGGGGGGGGGGGAGGGGGGTTTATGTGCTTGTGTGTAACTGTCATTTTTTCCATTTTTTTTTTCATTTTTTTCATCACATTGGGACAAAAAAGCCCCTATATGATGATTTATTTTGGGGAAGTTCCATTTAATGAGACACCAGGGTTCTAAAATACCTCTGGTGTCTCATCTGTCCTCTAATGAATCAAATGTAGTGCACATCACACTGCATTAGATTCTTTACCAGCCATAGAGGCTGGGGATACTAACAGGTACCCCAAAGTGACATTTTACATGTCAGAAAGAAGAAGGGTAGGAGAGCAAATGCATATCCACTTCGCTCTCTCCTCTGGTGGCAACGGCCATTTTGGTCACAGGTGCTCCAGTGGGCACACGGATCTCAGGATGCATGACGGAGGCGTGTGTGTGGGAGAGGGGCATTACGGGGGGGGGGGGGGGGGGGGTTGAAAGATCTTGGGTGGCTTCCATCTGATAATTGATAAAAAAAACTTTATTATTTCTGTTCCTTCCCCTTTCCTCCCTAAATGCTTACATGAGCCCTGTATTAATCCAGTGCTGTGCCCATCTGTAGTTCTTTTCTCTCCTCTCTCTGTTCTCACAAGCTTGGTTGAGAGCAATGGAAGCCATTGGCTTTTGCTGCCATCAGTAAAATCCTATGAGGTGGGAGCTGAGTGGGTCAAGCCACTCTGTGTGTATTTATGGATGCACACAGCCCAGCTTGGAAGTGAGCTCACATGTATGCCACCATAGGAAACTGATTCATATGGGGGCATACAGAGAAGAGGTAGAGAGCCATTAGGACACCCCAGAAGAGGAGGTCCGGGGCTGCTCTGTGTAATACTCCTGCACACAGCAGGCAAATATAACATCTTTTTTATTTTAGTAAAAAAAGAAAAAAAGACTTCACAACGACTTTTAGGTGTTTTGCTACCTTAGCGGCTAGGTGTCTGTACCTGATGTGCATGCCACCTTAACATGAAGTTTGCCTTCTGACTCATCCCCTCCACTGTGTGTGAAAGGTCATCTGATCTGCCATCTTGTTCTTTTTATTAAAACATTTGTTTAATAACAATTATAACCTTAGAGTATTCATAGTTAGTACTTTTGTGACAGGTTTCCATTGAATGCCCCAAATAATAGCTTTCTAATGCTCAATAAAACAATGTTAAAATGAAATATTTATACTGGTATTAAAAGAGTTATATGTCCCAGCACCTGCTTTTGAATGCAGGGAACAGCAGCACATAGTCTGAGAGACTTACTATTTTAGATACAGTAAATATAAATAGTTTGGCAGGAACTGTCATCTTTGGTATCAAACTGGCTCCTAAGAAGACAGCATAACAACATAACTACCACAATGTAAAAGAAGATAGGCATATAGAGGAGCAATGCTTCTTCTACACAGCACATTCATTTCTAATTATTGCGATGACTGCCATAATAATATGGCGTCTATAAATATGTATATATTCTAAGTAGATATTTTTGTCATATGGATCTATGCAGATTTTAAATAGCATTCCTTATTTCTGTATACCCCTATCCAAGTTGTGGCATACGTTAAAAAAATGGTATGTAGCAATATATCTTATGAGGAATATTAATTGTACAACAAAAGTATTAATGACGTCTGTAAAAGACAACACTTGTTCAGCATTTTCAAGTGGCAGGTGTTTTTTAAGAGTCCATTAAGAGAAACCAATAGAGAAAATAAATAAATACATTGAAAATTAGACAACCTACATAAACAGAGTTTATTACAGAGTTTCTTACACCCTCTGTTGATCCAAAATGATATATTACCTGGATCAACCATCTTGCTTTTTTAATACTTATATGTTCATATCTGGTTAGATTCTGTTCATTTAGGAATTCATGCAGCTTCAAAGAAAAAAATCAACTGAGCTAACTATCTAACTCCTGAGGAAACACATTCCACTATTTTAACTGTGAAGTTAAAACTCCTTTCCTCCAGATGCAATGTCCTTTGCAGTTACTTTTAACCAAGTTCACTAAATGGACCTTTTATGTATTTATACTTGGTGACCACATCCCCTTTATTTGCCTCTTTTCAGATTCTTTCCCCATAGAAGAGGTCTTTCATGCCTCTTGTCAGTTTAGTTCCTCATCTCTCCAGTTCCCCAACATCCTTTTTTTGTGAGCTAGTGCAGAAAACTGTAAAGCATATTCCATACTAATGAGACCTTACTATAAGGGCAAGACTCCTCAGAGTCTATAGCTCTTTTAATACAAACAAGTATTTTGCTTGCTTTATTACCTGCAGATTCACTTTACCTGCTATTATTAGGCCTGTGATGTACCTAAATGCCCAGACCCCTCTTGAATACTGACTCTCTCAGCTGTACTTCTCCAGGAGTGCATTGTGTATGTTTTTAGCCCCCAAGTGTATAACTTTACATTTAAAGTAGTTGCAAAGTCACAGCTATTAAACACCTTTATCATCTCAGTTTGAGGTCAAAATTAAATGTAGTATGCGTGTTTAAAAAAAAAAACAAAAAAAACTTTTAATGCTAAATACCTTCTTTGCACAGTGCTGCTGTACAGTCATGTGTACTCCCTTTGCTTCCTTTCCAATCTAAGGGAGTACATAGGAAGGGGCTGAGATTCCCTTTTGATGTATGCAAGTTAGCAGAGGGAGGACACGTGACTGCACAGCAGTGATGTGCAAAAAAGGTATGTAATATTAAAAACACACATACGCTGCACTTGATATGGACCTAAAACAGAGAAGACAAAAGTATTTAACCACTTCAATACCAGGCACTTTCGCCTCTTCCCGCCCAGGACAATTTTCAGCTTTCAGCTCTGTCGCAATTTGAATGACAATTGTGTGGTCCTGCTACACTGTACCCAAACAAATTTTTTATCATTTTATTCCCACAAATAGAGCTTTCTTTTGGTGGTATTTGATCACCTCTGTGTTTTTAATTTTTTGCTAAACAAAATTAAAAGAACCACATTTTTGAAAAAAAAAGTTTTTCTTTGTTTCGTTTATAAAATTTAGTTTTGTCCTTCACTGACGGGCACTGAGGCGGCACTGATGGGCACTGATGAGGAGGCACTGATGGGCACTGATAAGGTGGCACTGATGGGCAAGGATGAGGATGCACTGATATGTAGAATCGATGGGCACCGATAGGCGGCACTGATATGCAGCACTGATGGGCACTGATAGGTGGCACTGATGGGCACTGACTGGCAGTTGTGATGAGCACTGACAGGCAGCTGTGATGGGCACTGACAGGTGGCACTTATTGGCAGACAAACGGTACTGATTGACACTGACAAGTGGTACTGATGGGCAGCACTGATGTTGAGGTGCTGACATGTTTTACTGCTGGGAACTGAGATGGGCACTGACTGGCACTGCGGTGGGCACTGATTAGCACTGATATGGACACTGATTGGCTCTTTGATGGGCACTGTGAGCTTTGTTTTTATGGGGCACTGACTGACAGCTTATGGGCACATTTTAAAAGGTGTTGTGGCACATCTGAGGGGGCTGTGCTGATAATCAATGTGCTGATTATCAGCATAGACCCCCCATCTGATAGGGAGAGCTGCCGATTGGCTCTCCCTGTCAGCATGAACCAGGAAATTCCGTTTACCGGCACTTCCTGGTTCACGCGATCATCAGCTGTGATTGGTCACAGCTGATCACGTGGTAAGAAGCCTTTGACAGAGGTTTCTTGTCACAATCAGAGAGGCAAGGTGTCAGGCTGAGACAACGCACTCCTGATCGCTGCGCTGCATGCCCCCACGGACGTGTGCCAGCATGGTATCCTGCTGGATGTCATATGACGCCCAGTCAGAATAACAGGGCCACTCTGACTTTGTAACCATGGCCAGCTGCAAGGGAATAGTATTACACAGTGAAGACAGGAGGGTAGAGGAGGAAATCCGGTTCTTGCACAGACTATGGAAATGACAAGGAGAGAGGGAGGGGGAGATGCAGTCACACTGAGGAGAAAGCAGGATGATGGAAGGATGTAAACTGACCATGTTATTATGGCAGCAGCCATGATAGGTGTGGGCAGATTACATAGGGGAACACAGGAATAGGCAGGATCAACCAGGTATTGTAGAACATGGAAAGGGACATATGACACTGCAGAAGCACTATTCTATGCAGTGAGGAAAATAATTATTTAATCCCATACAGATTTTGTAAGTTTGCCCACTTACAAAGACATGAAGGGTCTATAATTTTTAATGTAGGTGTATTTAAAATGATGGAGACGGAATATCAACCAAAAATCCAGAAAAAAAACGCATACAATAAATGCACACATACAACAAATTAAATTGCAGTTCAGTAAACAAAATAAGTATTTGACCCACAAGCAAAACATGACTTAGTACTTGATGGAAAAACCCTTATTGACAAGCACAGAGGTAAGACGTTTAATGTAGTTAGTGACCAGGTTTGCACACATCTCAGGAGAGATTTTGGTCTACTCTTTATAGATTTTCTCTGAATCCTTAAGGTTTCTTGGCTATCTCTTGACAACTCAAAGTTTTAGTTTCCTTCATACATTTTCTATAGGATTTAGGTCTGGAGACTGACCAGGCCACTCTAGTGACGTAGACCGTAATGTGCTTCTTCTTGAGACACTCTTTTGTTGCCTTGGTGGTATGTTTTGGGTCATTTTCATGCTGGAAGCCCCATCCATAACCCATCTTCAGTGTTCTGGTTGAAGGAAAAAGGTTCTTATCAAAGGTTTGTTCCCATCCATTGTCCCCTCAATGTGGAAAAGTCGGCCTGTACCTTTAGCAGAGAAACAGCCCCAAAGCATCATGTATTCTCCTCCGTACTTCACTGTAAAGATGGTGTTCAGGGTCAAAGTCAGCATTTATCTTCACCAAACATGGCAAGTTGATTTAATGCCAAAGAGCTCAATTTTGATCTCATCTAACTACAACACTTTCTGCCAATCCTTTCCTGAATCATTTAGATGTTCATTTGCATGACTGTACATGTGCCTTCTTGGGGAGGGAGACTCACCATGTTTGGAGGAAGAAAATGCTGAATATGTCCCTAAGTACACCATCCCTACAGTCAAGTACGGAGGTGGAAACATTATGCTTTGAGGCTGTTTCTCTGCTAAAGCTACAGACCAACTTTGCCTTATTGAGGGGCCAATGGACGGGGCCATGCATTGTAAAATCTTGGATGAGAACCTTCTTCCCTCAGCCAGAACACTGAAGATGGGTCATGGATGGGTCTTTTAGCATGACAATGACCCAAAGCATACCGCCAAAGCAACAAAGGAGTGGATTAAGAAGACACACATTAAAGAGGTTGTAAACCTTCATGTTTTTTCACCTTAATGCTTCCTAAAGTAAGGGTCAGACAGTGTAGTAGTATGAACATAGCCTTTAATCACGTTTTCTATCTATATATTAAATACATTTTCTAAGCCTTTAAACCCTAACTTACACATTAGCTGTCTGTGGGGAACTGTGTCCAAAGTGTCTTGGGTGCAATTTCCGGTGCTTGCTCCTTGCCCCCACTATTTATTCCACTTCTTTCTCTATTCCTCTCTCTTTCCACTCCCCCTGCTGTTATCATGTTGGAATACTGCCCTGTGACCCAGTCTCCAAAGGGAGGGGATCATGCTCTGCTTCAGTATGTCACAGTACATGTTTGCATTCATGGTTCCCTCAATGAACTGTAGCTCCCCAGTGTTGGCAGCACTCATGCAGTACCAGACCATGACAATCCCAACACCATGTGTGGCTGCAGGCAGGACACACTTGTCTTTGTACTCCTCACCTGGTTGTCACCACACACTTGACACCATCTGAACCAAATATGTTTATCTTGGCCTCAGACCACAGGACATGGTTCCAGTAATATATGTCCTTAGTCTGCTTTTTTCAGTAAACAGTTTTGCAGGCTTTCTTGTGCACCATCTTTAGAAGAGGCTTCCTTCTGGAACAATAGCCATGCAGACCAATTTGATGCAGTGTGCAGTGTATGGTCTGAGCACTGACAAGCTGACCCCCCCAACCCCTTCAACCTCTGCAGCAATGCTGGCAGCACTCATATGTCTATTTTCCAAAGACAACCTCTGGATATGATGCTGAGCATGTGCACTGAACTTCTTTGTGGATCATGGCGAGGCCTGTTCTGAGTGGAACCTGTCCTGTTCCACTGTATGGTCTTGGCCACCATGCTTTAGCTCAGATTCGAGGTCTTGGCAATCTTTTTATAGCCTAGGCCATCTTTATGTAGAGCAAGCATTCTTTTTTTCAAATCCTCATTGAGTTCTTTGCCATGAAGAGCCATGTTAAACTTCCAGTGACCAGTATGAGAGAGTGAGAGCGATAATACCAAATTTAACACACCTGCTCCCCATTCACACCTTAAACCTTGTAACACTAACAAGCAACAGGACACTGGTTTAGACATTATTGCCTGTGTTGAGTTATTTTGAGGGGATGGCAAATGTACACTGTTATACAAGCTGTGCAGTCACTACTTTACATTGTAGCAAATTCTCATTTCTTCAGTGTTGTCACATGAAAAGATATAATAAAATATTTACAAAATGTGAGGAGTGTACTCAATTTTGTGAGATACTGTGTTTATACATACTGTTTATACAACATTACGTTTTGTACTATGCAAGCAACAGAGGTTGACCACTGTACATTAAAAAGTTACCTGAGAGTAATTAGCGATATACATGTACAGTTTTACTTTACTTTAAGTAAAATTTGCAATATAAAATCATTCCAGCCTTCCTTGTTTGTGCCATACCATGCTAGAGGAACTTAGTAAATCATACAATAGTCAAACATGATTGATCAAAGTCAATTATAAAGTATAATGAATAATTATGATGAGCAACTACTGATGTTAAAATTGGTGACAACCGTGTTTATCATTGCAATGTAAATCAGTTGTAGTGGAGAATATAGATGAGACAAGAAGATTAACTTAATTTGAACATTTATGCACTATCTATCTTAAGCAAAGAAAACACGTTGGTTGCTGCCAAATATTATTTATGTTACATATATTTGTGATAATGTTTGTATATTAAGGCACATCTATTGTAAAAAAAAAAAAAAAAAAAATCAGAAAAATATTATATTACAGGTTCTTAGTGTCTACTGTTTATTAATGCTCAACCAATTTGCAGGTTTAGAACAAATTAAATTGACACAAAGTATCTCTTGAGGAGAAAATTAAAGTATAAGAGAATTGGGTGCATGTTATTGTGTGTCGCATGTTCTGTTACAGGACATGCATGACCACATATGTCTATGAATGTATTGACATTGAAAGCTACATGAAACATTTAAAGCATCCATATTTCTGCTGATCATACACAACACTCCCAATAGTGATTTGTTATTCCTAGGTCTATTCCATTTTTTCTTCCCCCTTGAATTCTCTCAGTCCCCCCACATCTCTGTCTATTCCAATTCCAAAGCTTCAATCTTGACACATACAGCACCCACCTTTCTTATGTCATTTCATTCATCACTGTCTTTTTTTTTTACCCCACCTACAGTATAAGCAATATTTAAGTGTACAGTATGTCAGGGCAACATTATATATACATATACATATACACACACACATATATATATACGCACACCAAAATGATTGGAATGCCTGCCTTTACACATACGTTAACTTTAATGGCATTTTAGTCTGTCGGGCTCAGTATTGAGTTGGCCCACCCTTTGCAGCCGTAACAGCTTCAGTTCTTCTGGGAAGGCTGTCCACAAGGTTTAGGAGTGTGTCTATGGGAATGTTTGACCATTCTTCTCTTCCAGAAGTGCATGACATCAGCCATTGAAAAGGATGAGAAGGCCTGGCTCACAGTCTCCTCTCTAATTACCACAAAAGGTGTTCTATCAGGTTGAAGTCAGGACTCCACCCCAAACTCGCTCATCCATGCCATTTTGGACCTTTCTTTGTGCACTGGTCCAAATCATTTGGTTGAGGGGATTATGGTGTGGGGTTGTTCTTCTGAGGTTGGGCTTGGCCCCTGAGTTCCAGTGAAGGGATACCAAGACATTTAGAACAAGTTCATGCTCCCAATCTTATGGGAACAGTTTGGGGGTAGCCCATTCCCTTTCCAACATGACTGCACACCAGTGTACAAAGCAAGATCCATAAAGACATGGATGAGTGATTTTGGGGTAGAAAAACTTGACTGGCCTGCACAGTCCTAAACTCAACCCGATAGAACAACATTGGGATGAATTAGAGCAGAGACTGCAAGCTAGGCTCTCCAACATCAGTGCCTAACCTCACAAATGCGCTTTTGGAAGATTGGTCAAACATTCTCCTATACACACTCCTAAACTTTGTAGAGTATCTCACAAAAGTGATTACACCCAGAGATCGGGGTCACACTGTGTCCTAGCAACACAGCACAGCCGCGATTGCCATGCTGACCACCCCTGCGAGCATCCGAGAGTGGCTGTTCTGGGACGCCATCATATGATGGGCCCCCGAACGAGAGCCTCACCGTCCGGCTGTGATTTGACGGTGGGCAGGTGGCAACTAGTTAAAGTTCATGTAGGTGTAAAGGCAAGCCTCCCAATACATTTGGTAATATAGTGTGGTGGTGCCGTGACTGGTGCCATTAAGTTTTGTTATTTATCTGGAGTGAGAGGGCATACAATGAGGTAATGGGAGATGGGATGTTTTCGCTGTATAAGCTGTTCTGTGCAAAACCTAATAAAAATCTTTTATGGAAAAAAAAAAAACAGAAAGGGTTTCTTGTAAGATAAAGTCACCAGCTATTCACCTAGCAGAAGGGATAGCTACAAAGAGTTCCACATTGTAGGAGAAATTAGAAAGTTATTTTCTGTAGAACAGAGAGAACCAGATTAGTTGTAAAAGGCTGATGGTCTCTGAAACAAGATAGAAAGGGTAGAAACATGACCTTTTATAATGCTGAGAGTGAAACACTGGTCCAAGCCCAGCCATGTTCTCACCTGCCATGACTTTTTTTTATTTATTTTTTTACATATATAGTTGGGTTGGCACAGTGCTATCATTAAAAAACATATACTAAACTGAAATATACCAAATAAAAAAAAATGTAAAAAAATTCACCATCTAAAAATTGGTTAACAAAGGGCAGAATTAAAATTAGACTTGAGAAGCTTAACATTAATAAATCACGGGGATGAGATGGCTTGCACCTGAGGGTACTTAGGGAACTCAGTCAAGTAATTGTCAGACCATTGTTCCTAACCTTTACTTACAGTCCACTAACTGGAATGATACCAGCTGATTGGAGAAAAGCCAATGTAGTACCAAAACTTAAAAAGGGCCCAAAATACATCCCTGGGAATTACAGAGCAGTTAGCCTAACATATGCAAGCTATTGGAGTGGATGATAAGGGACTATATACAAGATTTTAGTAATGAGAATGGTATCATTAGAAGTAATCAGCGTGGATTCATGAAGAATCATTCTTGCCAAACCAATCTATTAACCTTCTATGAGAAGGTGAGTTTTCATCTAGATAAAGGAAGGCTCATACATGTGGTGTATCTGGATTTTGCAAAAGCATTCGACACAGTTCCCCATAAACATTTACTGTGCAAAATAAGGTCCGTTGGCATGGACTATAGGGTGAGTACATGGATTGAAAACTGGCGACAAGTGCGAGTTCAGAGGGTGGTGATAAATGGGGAGTACTTGGAATGATTAGGGGAGGGTAGTGGGGTCCCCCAGGGTTCTGTGCTGGGGCCAATCCTGTTTAATTTGTTCATAAATGACCTGGAGGATGGGGTAAACAGTTCAATCTCTGTATTTGTGAATTATACTAAGCTAAGCAGGGCAATAACTTTTCCACAGGATGTGGAAACCTTGAAAAAAGATCTGAACAAATTAATGGGGTGGGCAATTACAAAGAAAATGAGGTTTAATGTAGAAAAATGTAAAATAATGCATTTGGGTGGCAAAAATATGAATGAAATCTACATTAGGGGGAGAACCTCTGGGGGAATCTAGGATGGAAAAGGACCTTGTAGATGATAGGCTCGCAATGCCAAGCTGCTGCTGACAAAGCAAACAGAATATTTGGCATGCATTAAAAAGGGATCAACTTCAGAGATAAAACAATAATTTTCCCACACTACTAGATTCTGATCTGCCCGCACCTGGAGTATGCTGTCCAGTTCTGGGCACCAGTAAGGATGTACTGGAAATGTAGTGAGTACAAAGAAGGGCAAAGAAGGGCAACAAAGCTAATAAATGGTCTGAAGGATATTAGTTATGAGGAAAGGTTGCGAACACTGAACTTATTCTCTCTGGAGAAGAGATGCTTGAGAGGAGATATGATTTCAATTTACATATACAGTACTGTTGACCTCACAATAGGGATAAAACCTTTTTGTGGAAGGGAGTTTAACAAGACACTCATTAAAATTAGAAGAAAAGAGGTTTAACCTTAAACTACGTAGAGGGTTCCTTAATGTAAGAGTGGCAAGGATGTGGAATTCCCTTCCACAGGTGGTGGTCTCAGCGGGGAGCATCAATAGTTTCAAAAAACTATTAGATAAGCACCTGAACAACCACAACATACCGGGATATACAATGTAATACTGACATATAATCACACACATAGGTTGGACTTGATGGACTTGTGTCTTTTTTCAACCTCACCTACTATGTAACTATGTAAATTTCAGTGTAATGTGTGAAACAAAACCTAAAAAATAGAAGAAACCCTGCTGGTGCTATTTTCATATAATTGGCGATCTGCTGTTGCCAGCTATTACCTTGTAAAATGCAAATTTCAACATAAACCATGAATGTATATTAGCTTTAAATGACAATATTTATGACAACTACAAATCCCCTCCCACCAGTCCTTATTGTAAAGTCATCATGCTATGTAAAACTTTTCAACGTCCAATATATAACCAGTCCAAACAAAGTGCTTCCATTAGCTCTCGTTCACATTGAATGCGGCTTTGAAATTGCGCAAATTCATATGAAATGGATTTCAAAGTCGCATTTCAGTGCGACTTTATGTACTTTGAAGACATCTGTGCAGCTTCATACATAGATGTCTATGCATGTTGCACCCAAAATCTCAAAAAGTAGTGCAGGTATTACTTTTTCAAATCAATGCGGCACTGCAAAGTCAGCGTTGCACTGATTTGAACAGTGCCATTGCCAACAATGGGGTGTAACTTGTCATGAGATTTGACCTGTCAAATTGCATGACAAGTCGCTCCAATGTGAACAAGGGCTAAATTGTGCTCTTTCACCATACCAAAAGTGCTCTCTACCTCCCCTTTTGAAAAGCCACTCACTTGATACTTATGACTTGTTTTACAAACACTAAATTAACACCCTTTATTTAGTCCAGTTTGGCTCCATATGACACCTTCTCCAGCTCTTCCCACTCTGCTTCCAGAAACATGCAAAGGAATTGCTAGGATAGAGACCTAAAAAGTGTAGTATGTTTTAGTTAAAAAAAAATCCCTACACATTAAAATGCACTTACAGGCTGACAAGTGCGGTTGGCTTTGAGAATTTATAGCACCTCCAGGTCCCAGGCAAAGTGGCCCTGCGCTTCAGCAGCCATAAATGAGACAGCAGGATGTGACGTCAGCATGGCTCTCATCGATATTACATCCTCAGGTTATAGTCAATTTTTAAGTGGATTTTTTTCTTATTTAATGTAGAGTTTAGTGTATGTATTTGTTGAGATTGCTGCACCAAGTCAACTATATGTGTAATGCTTTACTATTTTCCATTTGGAAAAAGGAGGCATACAGCAGCTTACAACACTCTATTTTGCACAGTATTTCCAGAGGCGCAGAGATTAATTGTATTATATTTAGTTGTATTTTTGTATTATTACATATTTAACATTCTTATCTTTTTTTAAATTGTTCAATTATTTTTATTATAAAATAAAAAAAGCAGTGCTACCAGGATACGCCCCCCAGAGGAAGCCTACCAGAGGGAATATCCTAACAGAATAAGAAAATTTGATAAGTGTAAGCAGAATTCTGTGATATCAAAAAATGTGTATAAAATTCAAAAATGACATATCACAGCCAAATAACAAAGAAAAACCAAAAAAAAAAAGAAAAAAAATGGTGTCCACCATTCAACACCTGGAAGGTGAACACAATAAGTGATATCTAAATAAACAAAATAATAAAGGTGAAGAAATCTCTGGTGGACACCTTTTTTTTTTGTTTTTTATTTGTTATTTGGCTGTGATATGTCATTTTAGAATTTTACACATGTTTTTTGATGTCACACGATTCTGCTTACACTTATCACATTTTCTTATTCTGTGGGGATATTCTCTCTAGTAGGCTTCCTCTAGGGGGTGTATCTTGGTAGCGCTGCATTTTTTATTTTATTCTCATTTACACAATCCAATCATTGTTGATGCTGGCTGCTGCACTTCACGCTTAATATATTGGTAGCACAATTATAATTTCGTTTTTTCAATTATTTTTATTGTCATTTTTTATTTTATAAAGGTATCCCTACCCTGGTTAAGCAAACACAGGCAGGGACAACAATACAAACTGGGTACTCTTTTTAGGCAAGAAGGATGTCCTAAAACCTTATGAAAGAGGTTCCTTGCAAGATACGTAAGGTCGCATGCTCAGACATGCACATCAAAGGATTCAGTGGTGTACTGTGAACAAAAAGCAGTCCCAAGAACAGATGGTTCATAACAAGTGAATGTTATGCTTTAAGTACCCCATTTTTTATTTTTTTTTTAAAAGGTCCAACATGAATATTTAATCACAAAAATCCAAAAGAAATAAAAACAGCCCTCTGGCTGATCAAAAATTAGTCATCTATGGCCAGCCTTAGATCCCGTTGAGGCACAGGGTCATGAATAGGAGGGGCTACATGCGGAATTCCTTGTACAAAGGACTTAATCAAGGCTTAAATGATCGGTCATCTCTGAAATAAGAAAAAAGGGAACAAAAACTGACTTTGTGATTGTTGAGAGCCAAACACTGGTCTAGCCATTTTGCCACGCATCATCACAAATATTTTTTTTTTTATTTTTTTTTTGGTTTTTGTTTTTTCAAACATTATTTAAATTTTTCATGATTTTAACATTTTTATTTTTTGTAAAAGAGGCTTTCTCTTCACTGGCCAAGTCACGTCCTACTGCATGTGTCATGTCAGAAAGGTCGTTGAGCACAGCAGGGGAATTTGTGAATAGGAAGCTGATTTTTAAAAAAAATCTGGGGGTGTACAGTGTTTAGGATGCACAATGTTTTCCGATTTCTTTTTTAAAGAATGCAGTGAGGTACTGAAAAGAAAAGCTATTGAACAGGCTGTCAACAATAACCATCCTTTGCATTCTAATCCCCCCAAGCTAAAGTTGTAATCTAAAAGAAATTGACCAGCAGCAGGACATTTTTAATGAGGGAGAATTGGTCAAAATGTATTCGACACAAAAAATACATGCACATGTTTTACTACAAGAATTAATATTTCACAGATGACATGCAATATGATTTTTTTCAGCAACAGGAAATTATTACTAGAGACATAGAACACAGGCAACAGACAATTTTAATAAAGAATAACATGCCTAACTGGTGTATGCTTAGCTTTTATTTTATCTATGAGGAAAGAATGCAGTGATTCTCAGTGTTATAACATGAGATGGTTTGGATGCTCACTGTTCTTGCAATTATTAGTTTTTCTTCCAAATGACGTTAGAAAAGGGCAAAGGCCCTAAATTAATAAAAAAAAAGGAGCTAAGATGCTGACAATTGAAGAGTTAAAAGGCCCAGAGAACAAGAACAGTAGATACCCCACATTAGGTAATATGCTGTATAGGCATATTCAATATATGCACAGTAGGGATGAGCTTTGAGTTTGACTGGAACATTGCCTGTTCGCCTGCTCGGCGAACAGTGAACATTTTGGGGTGTTCGTGGCAAATTCGAAAAGCCGCGGAACACCCTGTACAAGTCTATTGGAGGAATCTAAAGTGCTAATTTTAAAGGCTAATATGCAAGTTACTGTCCTAAAAAGTGTTTGGGGACCTGGGTCCTGTCCCAGGGGACATGTATCAATGCAAAAAAAAGTTTTAAAAACTGACGTTTTTTCGGGAGCAGTGATTTTATTAATGATTAAAGTGAAACAATAAAAGTGTAATATTCCTTTAAATTTCGTACCTGGGGGGTGTCTATAGTATGCCTGTGAAGGGGCACATGTTTCCCGTGCTTAGAACTGTCCCTGCACAAAGTGTCATTTCTGCAGGAAAAAAAGTCATTTAAAATCACTCGGGCTATAATGAATTGTCAGCTCCCGTAACACAGAGAACACTCATTGAAAGTTATTGATAAAAAAAAGCGTGGGGTTCCCCCAAATTCAATTACCAGGCCCTTCAGGTCTGGCATGCATATTAAGGGGAACCCTGCATCAAATTTACATTTTTTTTTACGTGGGGTCCCCCTAAAAATCCATACAAGACCCTTTATCCGAGCACGCAACCTGGCAGGCCACAGGAAAAGAGGGGGGGACGAGAGAGCGCCCCCCTGAACTGTACCAGGCCACATGTCCTCAACATTGGGAGGATGCTTTGGGGACCCCCCCAAAGCAACATGTCCCCACATTGATGGGGACAAGGGCCTCATCCCCACAACCCTGGCCGGTGGTTGTGGGGGTCTGCGGGCGGGAGGCTTATCAGAATCTGGAAGAACCCTTTAACAAGGGGACCCCCAGATCCCAGACCCCCTGTTTGAAATGGTAAGGGGGTACAAAAGTACCCTACCATTTCACAAAGAAAGTGTAAAAAATAGTTAAATAAGACAAACACACTTTTGAAAAATTCCTTTATTAAAAAATAAATAAATAAAACAGGTTTCCGTTACATCAGAGGGGGCGGGGTCACCCACACGTCATTGGGGAAGCCCGGCTTCCCCACTTGCATCAGAGGGGGCGGAGTCAGGTGACGGATGGCCCTGCCCTCCTCATATAAGAAACGTCAGGCCACCGGGAACCCGCAGTGTCTCCTCCCTGGAGACAGAAGATGGATGGATTCGCTGCGCTAGACTGAGAGATCACCCGTCTCTGGATCAGATCAGCCATCGCTGGATCCCGGAGAGATGATCATCCGTCACTGGATAGCAAGAGTGGATTACCACCGCTGGAATCTTTTTTTTTTTTTTAATAAAGGAATTTTTCAAAAGTGTGTTTGTCTTATTTAACTATTTTTTACACTTTCTTTGTGAAATGGTAGGGGTACTTTTGTACCCTCTTACCATTTCAAACAGGGGTGGGCCGGGATCTGATAAGCCCCCCGCTTGCAGACCCCCACAACCACCGGCCAGGGTTGTGGGGATGAGGCCCTTGTCCCCATCAACATGGGGACATGGTGCTTTGGTGGGGTCCCCAAAGCATCCTCCCAATGGTGAGGGCATGTGGCCTGGTATGGTTCAGGGGGGCGCTCTCTCATCCCCCCCTCTTTTCCTGCGGCCTGCCAGGTTGCGTGCTCGGATAAAGGGTCTGATATGGATTTTTAGGGGAACCCCACGTCAATTTTTTTTAAAATTTGAAGCGGGGTTCCCCTTAATATCCATACCTGACCTGAAGGGCCTGGTAATTGAATTTGGAGGAAGCTCACACTTTTTTTATCAATGACTTTCAATGAGTGTTCTCTGTATTACGGGAGCTGACAAATCATTATAGCCCGAGTGATTTTAAATGACCTTTTTTCCTGCAGAAATGACACTTTGTGCAGGGACAGTTCTAAGCACGGAAAACATGTGCCCCTTCACAGGCATACTATAGTCACCCCCCCATGTACGAAATTTAAAGGAATATTACACTTTTATTGTTTCACTTTAATCATTATTAAAATCACTGCTCCTGAAAAAACTTCAGTTTTTAAAACTTTTTTTTGCATTGATACATGTCCCCTGGGGCAGGACCCAGGTCCCCAAACACTTTTTAGGACAGTAACTTGCATATTAGCCTTTAAAATTAGCACTTTATATTTTGAACATTTGAGTCCCATAGACTTTAATAGAGTTCTAAAGTTCACACAAAGTTTAGGTCTGTTCGCAGGTTCTGGTGCAAACCGAACCGAGGGGTGTTCTGCTCATCCTTAATGCACAGTAGAGATAACATAATAAAAATCCACAGTCTAGTAGTGATTTGGAAAGTCCACAGACCATATGGAGTGATGATGAAGAGGGGAGTCCCGTACTCAGGGCAGCCGTCAGGGGGTAACAGAAACCATGTTTCAATGACACTGAAAAGACACAAGGAAGAGGCGCCTCTGGGTGCAGACACAGGACAAGGTTTTAATATAGATAAAATTCAGAGGCAACTCCCATTTTTGTGGTTAAAAAAGGCATTGGTCCCAACATAGGGGGTATCGTCAATTAAATCAGCCTGTTCCTGCTTTTGTGGGCACTTCCAGGCTCGCTGTAAACAGCGCTGAATGATCGTTGGCAGGTTGCAGTGGAGATATACTCGGTACGAGGCTTGGAGCAGAAAGGGTTCGGGCGAGGAGGGATGATGTCACTGGAATGCAACGAGTTTCCTGACCATACAGGCTGCGAGTGATGTGGCAGCCGAGCTCCTTCTTCAAGCTCAAAGCCTTACAATATAACAGGTAAAGAGGGGGAGTGACCAAAGAAAAGGGTAAATGGTGATTGGGACCAATGCCTTTTTTAACCACAAAAATGTGAATTGCCTGTGGATTTTATCTATATTGAAACCTTGTCCTGTGTCTGCATCCAGAGGCGCTTCTTCCTTGTGTCTTTACAATTGAAGAGCTACCTACAGTACAATAATCAGTAATTTTGGGAAGGTATCGATCTTAAAAATAATTTTTGGGTGCACAGATCTGTGCACAGCGGCAGGCCTGGCCATGCAAGTAAATGTACTCCAGCAGTGCAATTCAAAGAGCTAAAGCACAGTTAAAGTAGGTGTTAATCCAGTCACGAAAATCTCATATAAGCTTAGCATAATATTATCAGGAAATGCCTATTTATATTTTAATGACTAGCTTTCCTTAAAATAACAGCTGGTTATACTAATATAAAGGTCCTTGTTTTGGCCACCTTGTGTTATAGGGTCAAAAAGCTCTTTCCTTGTCTTCCGCAATCTTCTGCCTGAAAATCACCCTGTGACATTTTCTCCCAAAGGATCTCTGCTGAGGCACATTGTCCAAGCATAATTAACTGTTTTCACCATTAAACAATTGCAGCCAGCAATAAACAGAAATGTTGTCCCATGTAAAAAAAAACACAAGTAGCTTATTATCACTGTCATGGACAGGTACTGGCTGTAAAGAAGATGCAGGACATCACCAGCATTACACTGAGCAAAGCATGCTTCATTTGGCTACTTACATGATGTCTTGCTAGGGTTTACATCTGGTTTAAGATACTTGCCAAAGTCTACAAGCCCTTCACTGGCCTGCCCCTATGCACTTGAACAGCGGCATTTCCTATGCTTTCCCTATCACAGCTATATCAGATTGTTAATATGGCTAGGAACCCACTCTCTAATAGTGATGGGGTTAGCTTATCCAAAAGCCCCTTTATTGACTTTTCTAAGCCACCGGACCTAAGTTAGGAATTTAATTATGTTTAGTTGGTTACTATGGGTTAAAATTGCACATTGATTTAGTGGGTCTACGAACTGCAACTGGGCTGGGTTTAACTCAAATCTATTATAGCCCCAAACAGGGCAGTGGATAAGGGGTCCAGTCCTCTTGTATGGGACCCAGGCCAACAGTGGGCCCAGGCAGCAGGGTGAACCAGATGTGGGCAGGGAGGGTGATCGGTGCGGAGTGGGGCAATTACCTGAACCAGTCTCCTGTATGGCTCTCTGCAGCAGCTGAAAGCTGACTTCTTCTCCTCTCCCTGCCAATGAATTTAAGCTGCTGCAGAGACATCTATACAAAGGATCAGTTACATTAATTGTCCCCCCCCAAACACACTAATCATTCTTCCTGTGCACCATATGTTTCTCCCTGCTGCCCAGGCACCCCTTTTTGCACCTCCTACCCTCACAGTGGTGCTGGGGTGCCTTCTCTCCTTTCCACTGGCAGCTTCAAGCAGACAATAGGATGTTTCAAGATTGAAATTGACTGAAGGGGCCGGTAAATATATCATATTTACCATCTCCTTCCTTTCGCATGATCTGTACTGATCAATCACTGTGTTTATTCATAGCTGAAGCATTGGCTGTATGGGGGCCTGTGTCAGGTTGTCTGTATGGGGCCCCATGTCAGGTTGTCTTATCTTACCTTATCCCTACTCACATTACATCAATCACTGTAACATTATATAACTCACCACATAAGATGTCCTTTGTCATGTGAGGAGGGTCATTAGAAAGTTGGCTTTGCCAAGTACTTTCTGACCTATACAAATCATTGTCCCGTGGTTTATCGCCATCTCATTCCCTAGTTACTTACAAATATATACAGTATATTCTTCTATGTTTATTTGTTCTTTATTTCACCGAGCAAACAATTTTCTATCTGTAATCCTGTATCTACAGTGGGTGCAACATTTTGTTGATGAAGCATCAATAAGTTGAACCTACCAGCTTCTAATAAACACAGTCTCTGTTCACCACCATTAAAACATTTATGCTGTGTTGTAAATAAATAAAATGTTGACATCTTTTCTTGTTTATTTTTCTAACGAAATCAGTGTGAGCTTTCATTTTAATTCAAGTTAGTTTTGAAGTCCTGTTTTTGTACCTTATCTCCAGAGTAATGAAATGCATTAAGATGAAAGTTGCTTTTGCTAGTTATGCTTTCTAAAATTAGTCTGTATATCAAGACTCTAATGCTTTGAGGAAAAAGAAAAGTTTGAATAAATGTCTTCAATAATTCTAACCATTCATGCGTAATAACCTGCTTAGAAGAGTTTGTTTGTAAAGGAGAGCCTTACATAAAATGTGTGTGATCTACATGATCACACGGAGATTTAGATATCCTTGCAATAATCTGTAATGCAATGGATAGCGTATTGGAGCAAATCTTCCTAAAAGCTTTTAACTTACATGAGTTGCCAGATTAACAAGGGCTGACACTTGCTTTTTATTGCAGAACAAATGTTATGATCTGCATTTTTGCTAGCCCCCATCAGACAACATTATATAATCATACAGTGAACAAAACATCAAAAACAACTTTATTTTCTTTCTTGGGATTGGTACAGTCCTTGTAACAGAACACGTAAATTCCTAGGTGTGTGCTATAGAACAATAAATCTTAAAACTCAATTTTTGTTATTTATTTAAAAAACATATAGACTGTCTTTTTTTTTTTTTTTTAAACAGCTTTGGCAACAAAGAGTCCCTCTTGTCCAGTACTGCCCTTGCAGATTTACTACTTTGCAATATACTGCCTATCCTTTTCCAGGTTACAATCCCGAGGATCAACCAACCTTCTTCCTGTTAGATCAGGTTATTATTGGAGGTATGTTAGCACCTCAGCCTGGGCTCACAATAATATTGCACAGAACATTGCTCACATGTCATTAGATAAGCATAGCTCTGTCCAGGAGCAAGGACTACCAAACTGCCTCATGTTTGTATCCTTTATTTTATTTTTCTTAGTGCGAAAGGGCTTTAAGCGTAAAAGGGGTAATCAAAAATCAAAAGGAGTTGAGCCCTGAGAGGATTGTAAACATGTTCTCCTGTTGGACTGTTAAAACTTTTAGTAAAATCTTTTTCACCTAAAACTCTTTTACCCCTCACTCCTCAGCATAAAACCTACTATATACTGTATTTACCTCTAAATGTAATGAAGAAACCTGTTTTACTCCTTCACAGCTACACCCTAAACTATAAGTGCCCTATATATACATATATAACCACAGAGTTGCTGTCATTACTTAGTGTAATTCTAAATAAAATGTTATATATGAAAAAAGTTTTAAATGGTGAACAGCACCAGCAGGAGAAATGGATACTCAACATGTATTGCAATTTATGCAAACTAGGAATCCCTGTTTTTTAGGCAAAACTTTGGTTAACTTCGAATTTTTGTGTTAAGCTCTGCATGTAGGGTAAAATAAATCCTAATGCCTAATCTAGTTTTGCAACTGTACATATCATCACAACCTGAATGTTCATAATAAATGATAACTTTTTTTAAAGACAAATTTGGCTTTTATTTTGTAGTAAATGACAATGAATATACCTCCTGACTTTTTTTATAATAACAAAGAAAAAAATGGGCCAAAATATAAAAAAAAAAAAAAAAAAACTTTTTTTTAAAACTTTGTTATACGGTATATCTCTTATTATTACTATGGCCTACCACCAAAGACCAACCCAATACATTTCCTTTTTCCTGGCTATTGCAACAATATCACATACTGTATGTGCATGCTATCTGTTGTTTGTAACTGTATTGGGGCTGAGAAGCAACTTTTGTTATTTATTTTAAAAATATATAGACGGTCATGTTAAAACAAATTCAGCTTCGACAACAAAACTTCCCTCTTGTCCATTACTGCCCCTGCAGATTTTCTACTTTGCAATCTATTGCCAAAATATTTGCAGGTTAAAATGCCCAGCATCAACCAACCTTCTTCCTGTTATATCAGGTTATTATTGGAGGTATGTTAGCACATCAGCCTGGGCTCACACTGCTATTGCACGTAATATTGCTCACATGTCCTTAGATGGGCATATCACTGTCCAGGAGCAAGGACTACCAGTTTCTTGTTTCTTTTTTCTTTTTTTTTTCTTTTTTTAGTGCAGAAAGGCTTTAGGGGTGAAAGGGCTCATCAAAAATCAAAAAAGGGTTGAGCCCTGAGAGTCTTGTAAACATTTGCTCCTGTAGGACTGTTAAAACTTTTAATAAAATCTTTTTCACCTGAAACTCTTTTACTTCTCACTCCTCAGCATAAAACCTACATGCTTTAAATGTAATAAACACAATTTTAAATCCTATGGTATGTTTGGATCGACTTCTCCACTTCTACCACTCTTAAAGATATGTTATGACCAGTCCTTTATTATCATTATTTTTATTCCTTTTTCTAACAATTTCCTTTTACCCCTTTTTATTCTTGGGTCATGAGGGGGCTTGAGCTCTTTATCTCCCCTTTCAGGCCTTCCCAGGGCTTTTTCTTTCTTTGTTTTCTTTCTACTCTCCTAACTTACCATGTCCCTTTTTAGTCCTGCACAGCTACACCCTAAACTATAAGTGCCCTATATATACACAATATATATACATATATATATAACTACAGAGTTGCTGCCATTACTCAATGTAATTCTAAATAAAATGTTATATATCAAAAAAGTCAGCCCTCTATGATTCACCTCGAGCTAAACCTAAGTAAAATGCTAATAAAGACACACAAATATGCAGAAACAGCAAAAATGCATAATACGGAGTATAAAACAAGTCTAGAAATTGTCCAACAAAGTGCTTAGTACAATGATCATCAGATAGTGAAAAGATCCAATAAATTGTTGAAAAAGATCCCATACACGGTGCGATCCGATTGTGACAATCTCCTTCAATGTGAATTCCAATTCATCCAAATAATTCAGTGACACTGTGCTTGATATTCATGTTTGGTCATTTGGAGGAAGGATCTACTTTAATTGTTTTAGCAATTTTTACTCCTGCTTGGTGATTATTATTTGCCGGAAGGATTCTCATTAATTGTTTTAGCATTGGTTTATTAATCTTTGGCTATACAATGTTGATGAGACATTAATTTAAGGATGCAATTTGTTGCTTTGGATTTATTTGTTGTGGTACTTCCAAAGGCTCACTGTTTTTATGGTTTAATTAATTTTTGTTTGGTAAGCATCACATTTATACCCCTATTATCATGATATCATTAACCACTTTCAGACCGGACCATTTTGCTGGTAAATGACCAGAGGTCTTTTTACACTTTGGCACTGCGCTGCTTTAACTGGTAATTGCGCGGTCATGCAATGTTGTACCCAAACAAAATTTGCGTCCTTTTCTTCCCACAAATAGAGCTTTCTTTTGATGGTATTTGATTGCCTCTGCGATTTTTATTTTTTGCGATATAAACGTAAAAAGACCGCAAATTTTGAAAAAAAATGATATTTTCTACTTTTTGTTATTAGAAAAATCCAATAAACTCAATTTTAGTCATACATTTAGGCCAAAATGTATTCAGCCACATGTCTTTGGTAAAAAAAAAGTCAATAATTGTATATTTATTGGTTTGCGCAAAAGTTGTCACATCTACAAACTAAGGTACGTTTTCTGGAATTTACGCAGCTTTTAGTTTACGACTGTCTATCTCATTTCTTGAGGTGCTAAAATGACAGGGCAGTACAAAACCCCCCCAAATGACCCCATTTTGGAAAGTAGACCCCCTAAGGAAATTGATAAGAGGCATGTTGAGCCCATTGAATATTTTATTTTTTTGCCTCAAGCGATTGAATAATGACAAAAAAAAAATTTTTTTTTTTTTTTTACACAAAGTTGTCACTAAATGATATATTGCTCACACATGCTATGGGCGTATGTGAAATGACACCCCAAAATAAATTCTGCTGCTTCTCCTGAGTACGGGGATACCACATATGTGGGACTTTTTGGGAGCCTAGCCGCGTACAGGGCCCCGAAAACCAAGCACCGCCTTCAGGCTTTCTAAGGGCGTAAATTTTTGATTTCACGCCTCACTACCTATTACAGTTTTGAAGGCCATAAAATGCCAAGATGGCACAAAACCCCCACAAATGACCCCATTTTAGAAAGTAGACACCCCAAGCTATTTGCTGAGAGGCATGTTGAGTCCATGGAATATTTTATATTTTGCCACAAGTTGCGGGAAAATTACAAACTTTTTTTTTTTTTTTTTTTTTTTCACAAAGTTGTCACTAAATGATATATTGCTCATGCATGCCATGGGCATATGTGAAATGACACCCCAAAATAAATTCTGCTGCTTCTCCTGAGTACGGGGATACCACATATGTGGGACTTTTTGGGAGCCTAGCCGCGTACGGGGCCCCGAAAACCAAGCACCGCCTTCAGGCTTTCTAAGGGCGTAATTTTTTGAGTTCACTTCTCACTACCTATTACAGTTTTGAAGGCCATAAAATGCCAAGATGGCACAAAACCCCCACAAATGACCCCATTTTAGAAAGTAGACACCCCAAGCTATTTGCTGAGAGGCATGTTGAGTCCATGGAATATTTTATATTTTGCCACAAGTTGCGGGAAAATTACAAACTTTTTTTTTTTTTCACAAAGTTGTCACTAAATGATATATTGCTTACGCATGCCATGGGCATATGTGAAATGACACCCCAAAATAAATTCTGCTGCTTCTCCTGAGTACGGGGATACCACATATGTGGGACTTTTTGGGAGCCTAGCCGCGTACGGGGCCCCAAAAACCAAGCACCGCCTTCAGGCTTTCTAAGGGCGTTACAGTTTTGAAGGCCATAAAATGCCAAGATGGCACAAACCCCCCCCCCCAAATGACCCCATTTTAGAAAGTAGACACCCCTAAATTTAGGGGTACACTAGTGAGACTAGGTAATAAATGGCGGGTGCCCTGAAACTATAAAAAAATAACTAACCAACCAGCGTCACCTGTAACAGTTATATGGTGATCACTGGTGAAAGGGTTAACTAGGGGGCAATCAGGGGGCTTTATGCGGTAGTATATGGGGGTCCCTAGCGCTATAAAAATCTGCGGCGAACCTAAATACCTACCTGCCTAACTAGCGTCACCTGTGACACTAATACGGCGATCAGAAAAATGATCGCTTATTAGGCTGGGTTCACACTGGAGCGATGCGGAAACGCCGCGAATCCGCGGCGGGTTCCCGCATCGCATGCCTCCCGGCGGCAGTTCACACTGCCCTATGCGAACTGCTGGGAGTGTCAGTGAAATGTTACTGACACCCCCAGATCAGTTCGCATATCGCAGTGCGATCTGCAAACTCGGATCGCATGGTGTGAACACCCATGCGATCCGATTCTGCTGCGGGCCAAAAAAAGGGTCCCGTGCGAATTTGCGGCGGGTGCGGCGGGTGTGGCGGGTGCGGCGGGTGCGGCGAATGGCTGAACTCGAATCGCACAGAGATCGGATGTGATTTGCACTGCAGTGCGGTGCGAATCACATTCGTTCTCATAAACCGCTGCAATGTGAACCCAGCCTTAGTGACACTGGCGACGGGGGGTGATCACGGGGTTAAACCTTTATTGGGGGGGTTAGGGGGGTACATTAGAACTAAAGGGGGCTAACCCTAACTGCCCTAACAGTTATTACAGTCACAAATGACACCAATGCAAAAAAAAAAAAAAAAAAAAAAAAAATGACATTGGTGTCACTGTGACTGGGGGGCAGGGGTAATTGGGGGGGTGATCGGGGGGTAAAGGGGGGGTGTGAGTGTGCCTGGCATGTTCTACTGTGTGTGGGATGTGTTGGTGCAACTCACTGATCCGCTCTCCTCCGTGTCGGAACGAAAAATACCGACACGGAGGAGAGAATACATCACTTCCTCTCCTGTGTTTACATTACAGGAGAGGAAGTGATGTCACCGGGGATTTCCATTCGTCGGGAGCGATCGCGAGGGGGTGGCCATGAATGAATGGCCGTCCCCTCGTCCGGGATCGCTCCCGAACGAAAACCGACCGCCGCAGGCACCGGGCGGGGGCCCGATCGGGCCCCCGACCCGCGGGAGGCAAAGCACGTACATGTACGTGCTTATGCCTGCCCGTGCCATTCTGATGACGTACATCGGCGTGAGGCGGTCGGCAAGTGGTTAATATACTCTTTCATAATTTCTACAAAAAAGCCTCCATTGAGATCCTACCATCGTCAATGAGAAAAATAATTGGGGAGACAATGAGACCCAGAGGACTGGCAGACTATTACCATAGCCCTTTACAAGTGCTCAAGAAATGTCCTTATATTGGAGAATGCCTATAAAGTGTTATATAGGTGGTACTACACACCAGCTAGATTGGTCCGTTTCATTCCAACTTACGGTACTCTCCTCTTTGTTTTTGAGGATGCTCACAAGAAGGCTCTATGGCACATATATGGTGGTCATGCCCGAGGGCGTGCAGGTTATGGGTCAGGGTTTATACCATTCTTCATAACTTATTTCACATAAACCTTAAAAGAGACCTCTATGAAGCCCTTCTTGGTAAACAAATTACTTTACTGCTACTACTAAATTGACCATTGCAAAAGACTGGAAATCCCCCATACTCAGTTTTCAAGCAGTTAAAAATAGTATGAATGAGGTCATGGTAAATGAGAAGCTAACTGCCACCCTTTTAGACACACATGATAAATACCTCAGAGCTTGGCAGCCATGGATCATGTACTTCCAACCCTCTCGATTTGACTCCACACTTCTCCTGCATTGATACTTCCCCGACGCACATCCCGTGGACTCTCCTCCTCCCTCCTTTCCCCTTTCCTCACTCTCCTCTTTTCTACTGGACTTTCCTTCTTTTTCCTTCTCTTCTCTTTGCTATGTTTTATGCATTCAATCCATACCTTTATTAGCCCTCCAGGTATAGGCCAGGCCGAGATGGTTATCATTGAATCATTATGTTTTCAACATTGCTTTTAATATATGTAAATTTTTAACAATGTATCCTGCCTGATAGGGAAACTCTTGACCACAACATTTTGTTAGCATATGTCCAGGCTATATAAGTGGACATTTTGATTAGAAACACCCTATCCTCCCAGCGACACTTCAGAATGGGTCTTCCATCTTTTTGTTAAATTTTGTGGGACATTACGTTTGTTACCTGTATGTTTCTATTACTCATGCCTCGTTATACCATTATGTATTTTCTGCCTTGTCTCTTTGTTTGCCTATCACACAAGTTTTAAAAGGTGAACCACACCAGAAGGAGAAATGGATAATCAACATGTATTTCAATATATGTAAACTAAGAATCCCTGACATCAAGTCTGTCAGTCCCTCAGGCACGGTCACACTGTACATCGTGTCTCCCGGCGATCGTCTCACGGAGCCTCAGAATGGGGAAGTGCCTATGTAAACAAAGCACTTCCCCGTTCTGGCTTGTGTCATGACAGCGATCACTGCTCTGTCATCGAGAGCAGTGATCGCAGTCATGTGACTGGTAGCCCATCCCCGAAACAGTTAGAATCACTCCCTAAGACACACTTAACCCCCGTTATCGCCTCCTAGTGGTTAACCCCTTCATTGCAAGTGTCATTTACACAGTTATCAATGCATTTTTATAGCACTGATCGCTGTATAAATGACAATGGTCCCAAAATAGTGTCAAAAATGTCTGATGTGTCAGCCATAATGTCACAGTCCTGATAAAAATCACAGATCGCCACCATTACTGGTAAAAAAAAATAATAATAAAAAATGCCATAAAACTATCCCCTATTTTGTAGACGCTAGAACTTTTGCGCAAACCAATCAATATACGCTTATTGTTATTTTTTTTACCAAAAATATGTAGAAGAATACATATTGGCCTAAACTGAGGAAAAAATATATATTTTTTATATATTTTTGGGGGATATTTATTATAAAAGAAAAGAAATACAAAAGAAAAGAAAAACTGCGCTAATTCAATAATAAATACAAAAAATAGTGAAACTGCAATATTCCTGTGAAAAACACAGCCAAGCTGCTGACACACAAACAAACCAAGTTCAGATTACCATATATACATAAGTGCAGCGCTTAAAGGTACCTATATCCATAAGTGAAAATATGCATTTAAAAAAAACAAAACAAACAAATGAAATTGGTGAAAAAGTCCACTAGAATCAAAAAATAAGTGTAAACAGTCCCAAAATTAATCTCTATGGATCTCAAAGTGGTACTTCTGGGACTTTTTGAAGTTGTCAGATGGTATTCGTGGCAGAATAGTTCGCAACTTTCTCAGACCTCAGAGCCTCTTGCAAGTAGATTTTAAACAGATTAAAGAAAGTTAGGTACTCTTACCAGATGGGTTGGACACATCCACCTTATAGTAGTGTGTCGTACGAGCTTATGGGGGGCTCCAGCCACGCACCCCAATATACTAGCCGAATGGTGTTTTCCCCTCAGGATTCCTTGCGATCTCCAGGTGGAAAAGGTGGATAAAGTTTCTGAACCGTGAATTGTTGAAGGACTTGGTACCAGAATTCTCGTAAGGATTCACCATAGGGGGACTGTTAGGTTGCTCGTCTTCTGTAAGTAACCCCTGGTAGCCTAGGCTAGGATGGAAGAGCGGAGGTCCCGTTCACCGGTGGACAAACATCACACATACACACGATTGTACGTGAATAATGAATGTGCATATTGGAGCACACACAGCAGTTTTATTTAGTTTGAGCTAAAGCACAGCCCTGTGGTTTAGCCAATCAGGGACTGCCACATAAAATATGCAAGATAGTATATTTTACTACGTCATCATGGTTTTTTGTACAAGCAATTTCTGCCTAGAAACAAAAAGCTAAATATATATATTCACAGTTTAGAATGTTTCTTAGATGTAATCCAAGATAGGCCTGTGGTCTAACGCCATGAAGTTACTTCTGCTCTTAAAAGGAAGTAGCTTAACCACATCCAACTGTTCTGAACAGATAACTAACCTTGTGATAAAATACCTTGTACAAGCAAAAAACACATATGACCTTAAGCAATAGGTTTCTATGTCATGCTAACAGTAATTTTCCAATACCCAAAATGGATGTCTCTTAACAAGATGGTTCCCTCATTACCTATATCCCTCATTACCTTATAATCCTCCCTTTGATCATTCTGTGATTTACATAATGATCATTCCTTTTCTAATTTAATAGCACAGGCTTCATACTCCGAACCCTTGTGCTCTTGGTTTTTATACCATACCTTAGGATCATGGGAAAATGCATCTAATTTAATAGTTTCATTTCTGGTATGTGATGCTTTAACAATTATACACATTATAAACCTATAACAGACATATAGGAACAAAAAAAAAAAAAAATATCATTATTATAGTCATGGCGGTGTTTTTTAACCATGCAAGTATTCCCTGGCCAAAGCTTAGGCTGGAAAAGGGGTCCCAAATCTTCAGGGTGGTATATACAGTTAGCTATCAACCAGGTTGGTAGGAACACTACTAGGGTAATACAGCATAAGAGGCACAAGGCCTTCCCTGACACTGATGGAGAAAGCATCTTTGTTTTTTAAAGTTCTGATTATTTGTTATCTAAGAGTTCTGTTCTTCTTCTTCGTTTCTCATCCCGGCAGTTGTTGGCTCTGTTTTGTCCTTTTGAGGGGGTGTGGGATCTTCCAGGGAAATTTGTTCTATGCCTCTCTGAACTTCTTGTAGATCTTGTTCTTGGGAGTTGCTGCTCTCTGTCACTGCCAGGGGCTCTGGAGTCGAGGGAAGCTGGGGACACTTTTTAAGACGGCTGGCGTGGATCCAGGTGTTTCCTAGGTCTGTTAACACTGCGGTCCTGGATACCTTTTCCACCTTCCATGGTCCTGAGAAAGCCGGTCCGATACTCTTTCTTTGTGCTAATTGTTTGATCAGCACTTTATCCCCAGGGATGAAGGGATGCGTTGGTTCTGTGGGAAGAGGGAAAAAAGGTGACAGAAACTTGTTCGTTTATTTCGTGGAGCATACTTACCAGATTTTTCACGTACACTTCCTGTTGGGAATAAATGTTAATGTCAGAGTTAGGGTCTAATGGGGGTAATAGTCAGAAGTTGGATTTGTTTATTCAAATTATTTGTACAAAAAGATTTATTATACAGGTTGGTTAAAGGGGCAGCTCCTATGCAACTTGCTTCAGGTATTCCCAGTACCTTCCCCTCTTTTGTCCAAAGACCCTCGGGGTCTTTGGTCAATCCTGCAGCGACCCAGAAACGAACGTCCTGGTCTGTGGCCATTGTTTGTATTTGTGCTACAATTGTTTTGAAGTTAGATGAAGTGAAATGCTCTTTAAAGAAAACTGTTGTGGGGGCAGGGGGGTTAGGGGAGGAGGCGGCAGCCTGCTTTGCAGTCCTATCGGCTAGGGCGTTACCCTTGGATATTTTACTGTTATCCGAGGAATGGGCTTTTACCTTGATAATAGCCACTTCCTTTGGGAGAAGGATGGCCTGGAGAAGAGCCATAATATGTGTGGAATTGGCAATTAGTCTATTGTCTGCGGTTTTGAAACCTCTATTAGCCCATATCACACCAAAGTCATGCACCACTCCGAAAGCATATCTACTGTCGGTGTAAATGTTCACCTTTTTATCAGTGAATAGAATGCAGGCTCTAGTGAGAGCTTCCAATTCTGCTACTTGGGCCGAAGAGGGAGGTAGCGGCTTGGCTTCTAGCACCTTGTCTGGTAATTGGACTATCGCATAACCTGTTAGGAAAGTGGAATCAGAGGGGCGGGAGCAACTACCGTCAACGAAAACATCTTCCGCATCTATAATAGGTGTATCCGTGAGATCAAGTCTAGGGGATGTGATGGATTCCACTTTTTCCACACAGTCATGAAGCTGGTCTGGGTCTTGTGGTAGACGCAGCATGGAGTGCAGGAGGCGGACAGCAGGGTTGCTAGCGGGAACATATTTGAGAGACAGATTGTCTGTGTTCATGAGGGAAATCTCATATCCACTGAGTCTTTGTGAGGTCATGTGTTGGGTGTTCATGTTCTGTATGAGGTGGGTGACAGAATGTGTGGTGTAAAGCGTCATCGGGTGTCCCAAGACCATCTTGTTGGCATCTGGTACGGCCATAGCACAGGCGGCTAAATTCTGAAGGCATGATGGCATGCCTTGAACCTGAAGGGGGAGTTTTTTTTTTTAGATAGGTAGGAGACAGGGCGGTAGCCTGTTCCATGCTGTTGTGTCAAAACCGCGGCAAAAGAGGTCCCCGAGACTACACAGTATAGTTGAAAAGCTTTACCATAGTCTACCAACCCTAGGGCGGGAGCATTTGACAGACTGTTTAATAGAGCTTGAAAAGCTTGTAGTCTGTCTTCAGTCCAATCTATTAATTTAGGGGCTGTCGAGCCAGTAGCCTCTCTTAGGATACTATCATAATGAGAACAGTCAGGAATCCATTGGCGGCAATATACCATTGCACCCAAGAACGAGAGCAGGGCAGCTTTGTCTTTTGGGGGACTGAGAGCTCGAAGGGCTGCGGCACGTTTGGGGGACACTAGCCTTGTCCCTTCCTTTAGAATGCACCCTAGGTATTCTACCTGTGGCTGGCACCATTGTATTTTCTTCCTTGATGCTAGATGCCCGGCGTGAGCTAGGTGTTGTAACAGTGATGTTGAATCGACCGCACAATCTTCAGCAGTTCGACTGCACAGGAGCAAGTCGTCCACATACTGTATTAGTACCGACCCACGCTCAGAAGTCCAAGACTTGACAGTCTCGTTGAGTACCATGGAGAAGGCGGCTGGACTGTCTACATACCCTTACAATAAACATATCCAGATTAGTTGGCCCCCGGCCCAGGAGAAAGCAAACATAGGTTGGGCTTCCTCTGCAATGGGAATGCTAAAGAAAGCATTCGCTAAATCAATTACTGTGTAGCATAGAGAGTCTGCCGGTATGCATGAAAAAATAAAAGTGATGTCTGAGACTAGGGGTGGGAGGGGAATCACTTGTTGGTTTACTGCTCTGAGGTCTTGGACGAGTCTCCACTCGCCACTGGCCTTCTTTACAGGGTAAATGGGTGTGTTCCAGGGGCTAATGATTGGTTTTAGGATGCCTTTAGATATGTAGTCATTGATCTGGGGGGCAATGCCTTGGGTCTTTTCGGGGGGGCAGGGGGTATTGTTTGTGATATTGTGCTTCTGCATCAGGGCGCATCTGTGGGGAGTAAGGTGTACAGTTAATGAAACCTACGCTCCCCTTATTTTCTGCCCAGATGGCATGTGTTTCAAGGGGGGCGGGTAAGATCATGAAGAAGGTGCATTATTTGTGGCTGTGTAGGATATTGGGGTAGTGGTTGACGAGGGTTCTGGTATGGCGGATAACGGGGATACTGTGGGCGGGTCTGGGGGTTAAATCCCCTGCCTCTGCCTCTTGCTCTAATCTGTCCAGTCCTATAAGGGCACTGGGATTTCCAATGTCCTTGCTGTCCACAATTGCCTATATTTTACAAGGCATTTGTTCCATGCACAGAAACAATCCTTCATGTATTGTGGGTCAGTCCCTTTGCAGGGAGGATAAGAATGCTTATGTACCTGACAAATTTTACTGACTTCTTGCCAGTCTTCCTCTGAACAAGGACCTTGGGGTCCTGGGTCATGGATTCCCAATTGGTGACACCTTTCCCGGACTTGTGTCCAAAATGGTTCTACCTGGGGGCCAGGGATCATATTACTGACAAATTCATAGGGTGATGGGGTGGCCATGGCTTGGGTTGCTGCAGAATTCCCCATCTAGTAGTCTGGGCAGTGTGTGTCTAGTGGCAGGACACAGGTGATAACACCCGGTTTGTCCAACAATCCGGTCTCTGGTCTGGGAGTAGGATCCCTGATCTTTTTTGGGGCAGATGGACTTATATAAAACTATGAAGATTCACCCTTAATATACGATAAAGTGTAAATCTTTCCTGGTGGCGGGATATACCCCTCTTACACCAAGTCTGCAAGAGAACCCCCCTGGTCTGGTGGTCAGTAAAATCCACTTGTCATCTATTCTTAGGAAGAGTAGACCTAACGTGCAATGGGGGCAGGCGGATGCTATGTCACTACAAGAGGGCTCCTCATATTCTGCACTTATTTAAACAACAACAATTATTTTCCTTATACTCTATATTAAAACTTATACTCTATATACTTACACACGTACCTAGAGAGAAACAGACATATTCTTAATATACTTTAAGACATGACATAACCGTATTGCAATACATTTATCAATTTATAGTGCACTTTTTTTTTTAAAAAAATTCAAATGGGCGTCCACTCCACCAATCCCTTTGTCACGGGCGTAATCTACTACTTCCCGTGTTAAAAATACTATTACCAATAGTTTTAAGTCAGACCAACCTAGTCGGACTCCCCTAAACCTATAAATTCCTTGCGAGCCCTTTTAACCTTCCGAGGGACCAGCCTAGTCCGCCGCGAAGGCACAGTTACTTCTTTTAATTTTAAACTAAGTTCGTAGCGGCCGCCCGGACAGAGTAAGTGTTTACACCATTCACCAATCAGGTAAAAAGAGTAAAGTGACTTACCTGTCGCAAGACGAGACGAACCCCACTTCTGGTACCAAAACTGTTAGGTTGCTCGTCTTCTGTAAGTAACCCCTGGTAGCCTAGGCTAGGATGGAAGAGCGGAGGTCCCGTTCACCGGTGGACAAACATCACACATACACACGATTGTACGTGAATAATGAATGTGCATATTGGAGCACACACAGCAGTTTTATTTAGTTTGAGCTAAAGCACAGCCCTGTGGTTTAGCCAATCAGGGACTGCCACATAAAATATGCAAGATAGTATATTTTACTACGTCATCATGGTTTTTTGTACAAGCAATTTCTGCCTAGAAACAAAAAGCTAAATATATATATTCACAGTTTAGAATGTTTCTTAGATGTAATCCAAGATAGGCCTGTGGTCTAACGCCATGAAGTTACTTCTGCTCTTAAAAGGAAGTAGCTTAACCACATCCAACTGTTCTGAACAGATAACTAACCTTGTGATAAAATACCTTGTACAAGCAAAAAACACATATGACCTTAAGCAATAGGTTTCTATGTCATGCTAACAGTAATTTTCCAATACCCAAAATGGATGTCTCTTAACAAGATGGTTCCCTCATTACCTATATCCCTCATTACCTTATAGGGACAAAGCATTAAAAACACCTCGCATGGTAAAATACAACCAATGATGTTTTATTGAAAAAATTAAAAATAAAACAGGAATAATAGTCTATAAAAATCATGTGATACATAAAAACAAAGTAATTGCAATGTGGGGAGCAACAAAATGCTGTCCCTACGCGTTTCGAGATGCCCCTGTTGATTACTTAGAGGTCGAAATGCGTAGGACCAGCATTTTGTTGCTCCCCACATTGCAATTACTTTGTTTTTATGTATCATGTGATTTTTATAGACTATTAGTGCTGTTTTATTTTTAATTTTTTCAATAAACCATCATTGGTTGTATTTCACTATGCGAGGCATTTTTTATGCTTTGTCCCCCCTATGGTGAATCCTTTACGAGAATTCTGGTACCAAGTCCTTCAACAATTCACGGTTCAGAAACTTTATCCACCTTTTCCACCTGGAGATCGCAAGGAATCCTGAGGGGAAAACACCATTCGGCTAGTAGGTGGATGTGTCCAACCCATCTGGTAAGAGTACCTAACTTTCTTTAATCTGTTTAACATCTACTTGCAAGTTCTAGTGGACTTTTTCACCAATATCATTTTTTTGCTTTGTTTTTTTCAATGCATATTTTCACTTATGGATATAGGTACCTTTAAGCACTGCACTTATGTATATATGGATATTTATTATAGCAAAAAGTAAAAAAGTGTGTTTTTTTTTTCAAAATTGTCGCTCTTTTTTTGTAAGAGATATTCAGAAAGGGGGGGCGAGAGAGCGCCCCCCCCCCTCCTGAACCATACCAGGCCACATGCCCTCAACATTGGGAGGATGCTTTGGGGTCCCTCCCAAAGCACCTTGTCTCCATGTTGATGAGGACAAGGGTATAGCTGAGCATGGATGGATGGCTGAGCATGCAGAGATGGATGGCTGGCTGGATTTGACTGCAATTGTCACAGCGCAGTGTAGCGGGCACTACAGATCCAGCCCACAGTGCTGCTGCCATCCAATCTCTCTCCCTCTCCTCTCACAATGTACCGATCGGTGCACAGAGAGTCATGACGCCGGTTAAAAAGCATTTTTTTTAACACAAAGTTGTCCATTTATACAATACTTCTAACACATAGCATGTACATACCAAAAATGACACCCCAAACTAGATTTTCCTACTCCTCCTGAGTACAGCGATACCACATGTGTGAGACTTGCACAGCCTGGCCACATAGAGAGGTCGAGTATGGCTGAGCATGGCTGAGCATGGCCGTGTATGGCTGAGCATGGCTGGATATCACAAGTATGGCTGGGTACAGCTGGGTACAGCAGAGTATGGCTGGGTACAGCAGAGTATGGCTGGGTATCACTGAGTATTGCAGAGTAGGGCTGGGTATTGCAGAGTATGCCAGGGTATGGCAGAGTATGGCAGGGGATGGCAGAGTATGGCAGGGTATGGCAGAGTATGGCAGAATATTGCAGGGTATGGCAGAGTATTGCAGAGTATGGCAGAGTATGGCAGGGTATTGCTGGGTATGGCAAGGTATTGCAGGGTATTGCCGGGTATGGCAAGGTATTGCAGGGTATTGCAGGGTATGGCAGGGTATGGCAGAGTACAGCAGAGTACTGCAGAGTATTGCCGGTTATGGCAGGGTATTGCAGAGTATGGCAGGGTATGGCTGAGCCTGTAGGGATGGCTGAGCATGGAGGGATGGATGGCTGGCTGGATGCGACTGCAGTTGTTACAGAGCAGTGCTGTGGGCACTACAGATCCAGCCCACAGCACTGCTGCCATCCAATCTCTCCCCCTCTTCTCTCACAATGTACTGATCGGTGCACAGAGAGTCATGTTTACAAGTAAAATGCTCCATCATTTGACGGAGCGATCACGGATGATCTCGGGTGCACGCCCCAGGGGGCGTGTGAGAGCGGAATTCTGGGAGGACGTCATAGTACGCCCTCCCAGAGTTAAGCAACTGCCCTGTAGCCATAATTCGCCTATGGGACGGTTACTAAGTGGTTAATAATGCTTAAAGTGAAACAAAAAATGAAATATTCCTTTAAATATCGTGCCTGGGGTCCCCTTGGTCTGCCTGTAAAGTAGTGCATCTTTTCCATGTAACAGTACCACAAAAAAATTAATTTCTAAAGGAAAACAAAATGTCATTTCAAATTGCTTGCAGCTGTAATATATTGTTGGATTCCGGCAATATACATTAAAAAATCTTTTGAAAAACGGCGTGGGTTCCCCTCCCCCAGTCCATACCAGCCCTTTCAGGTCCGGTATGGATATTAAGGGGAACTTCATGGCAATTTTTTTTTTAAATGCCGTGGAAGTCTCCTCCTAAAATCAATACCAGGCCCTTCAGGTCTGGTATGGATTTTAAGGGGAACTTTCTGCCAAAATTTAAAAAATGGCATGGGGGCCCCCAAAATCCATACCAGACCCTTATACGAGCATGCAACCTGGCAGGCCACAGGAAAATAGGGGGATGAGAGAGGGCCCCCCTCCTGAACCGTACCTTGTCCTCATATTGGTGGGGACAAGGGCCTCATCCCCAAAACCCTTGCCTGGTGGTTGTGGAGGTCTACGAGCGGGGGCTTATCAGAATTTGGAAGCCCCCTTTAACAAGGCGCCGTGATTGAAGATGGATGGACATTGCGGGATACTTATTTTTAATAAAGGAATTGTCAAAAACTGTTTCCTCTATTTTTTACATTTTTGACAATTATTTGGTGAATGGTTAGGGGTACAATGTACCCCTACCCATTCACATAGAAGGGGTCGGGATCGGGTGCACACCTGCAGACCCTCACAGCCACTGGGCAAGGGTTGTGGGGATGAGGGGACCCCAAAGCATCCTCCCCATGTTGAAGACATGTTTTCTGGTACAGTTCAGGAGGGGGGGCACTCTCACACCCTTTTCCTGCGGTCTTCCAGGTTGCATGCTCAGATAAGGGTCTAGTATGGATTTTGGGGGGGCCCCACACCATTATTTTTTACATTTTGGCATGAGGTTCCCTTTAAAATCCACACCAAAACTGAAGGGCCCGGTGTGGATTTTGTGTGGGACCCCATGTCATATAAAAGAACATCTGGGTGGCAGTGGCCATAGCATGATTTCATTTCACGTTAGATGTAAGCAACATGCTAATTTGGAAATATAAATACACTTAACTTTAGGAGAGCAAATGTTTCAAGGATGAGTGCTGCTTTCCAAGACTTATGCCCCGTACACACGGTCGAATTTCCTGCTGGAAAATGTTTGATGGGAGCTTTTCAAGTTAAATTCTGACCGTGTATAGGCTCCATCTGACATTTTCCATCAGAATTTCTGTCACCAAAAATTTGAGATCTGGATCTCAAATTTTCCAACATCAAAATCCGTTGTCGGAAACTCCGATCGTGTGTACACAGATCCGATTCACAACATTCCCCGCAAGTTTGGAATCAAGCAGAAGAGCCGCACTGGCTATTGAACTTTTCTTGGCTTTACGTACGTCACCGCGTTCTTGACGTTCGCAATTTCCAACCAACTTTGTGTGACCGTGTGTATGTAAGATAAGTTTGAGCCAACATCCGTCTGAAAAAATCCATGGATTTTGATGTCGGAATGTCTGATCAATGTCCGATCGTGTGTACGTGGCATTAGACTGGGAGGGAATATTGCCATTAATGAATACACAACAGAAATGGGAATTCTTCAAAAATACTGTATGTAAATTCACTTCAAAGTATATTCCCATGGGCAATACGTTTAACCACTTAAGGACCGCCTCACGCCGATGTACGTCGGCAGAATGGCAAGGCTGGGCAAAAGCACGTACCTCTACGTTGCTTTTTAAGTGTCCAGCCAGCCAGTCCTGAGCTCCATGACCGTGGCTGCGGGACCAGCGGACCCGATCGGGTCACAGAGTTGAAGAACGAGGAGAGGTCTGTGTAAACAAACCTCTCCCTGTGCTTCCTACTGTGGCTGTCACCGATGATCTGTTCCTTTTTATAGGAAAAGATGATCAGTGACGTCACATGCCAGGCCACGCCCCCTACAATAAAAAAACACATAACGTCATACATAACACCGACACTGCCCCCTAGTGGTTAACTCCTTCACTGCCAGTGTCATTTACACAGGAATTAGTGCATTTAAATAGCACTGATTGCTGTATAAATGACAATGGTCCCAAAAATGTGTCAAAAATGTCCGATGTGTCCACCATAATGTCGCAGTCACAATAAAAATCACTGATCGCCGCCATTACTAGTAAAAAAAAAATATTAATAAAAATGCTATAAAACTATCCCCTATTTTGTAAACGCTATAACTTTTGCGCAAAGCTATCAATAATCGCTAATTGCGATTTTTTTTACCAAAAATATGTAAAAGACTAGGTATTGGCCTAAACTGAGGAAAAAAAAATTTTTTTATATATTTTTGGGGGATATTTATTATAGCAAAATTTAAGAATATTGCATTTTTTTTCAAAATTGTCGCTCTATTTTTGTAGAGCAAAAAAAATAAAAACCGCAGAGGTGATCAAATACCACCAAAAGATATTTGTGGGGAAAAAAGGACACCAATTGTGTTTGGGAGCCACGTTGCACAACCACGCAATTGTCAGTTAAAATGACGCAGTGCCGAAACGCAAAAAGGGGCTTAGTCCTTTGGCTGCAAATTGGTCCGGGGCTTAAGCGGTTAAAAGGATAACAATAAAACCTATGTGGCTCACAGCCAAAGTTAAAAAAGCTATACATAAGAAAAGAGCTTTTAAAAAATATAAAAATGAATGCACACTATCAGCATTTATATGTTACAAAAAATATATCAGAACATGTAAAAAGGAAATTAAGGATGTGAAAATTCAAAAGGAAGGACAGATTGCAAGTACAAACCCCCAAACATTCTTCAAATTTATCAATAGTAAAAAGGTCAGGTCTAAACATGTAGGCTATTCACAAAGTAATCTGGAGTAGCTGACTGGGAACAAAGAGAAGGAAAATGTATTAAATACTTTCTTTAGCTGTGTGTATACAAAGGAGCCTTGGGGAGATCATTTCCATAATGAGGATAGTATTGACACAGCCAAAAAATGATCCACAATGGCTCAAAGGTGATATTGTCTAGAAATGTTCTGTTTTATAAAAAAAACTCAGATTTTTTTTTTTTTTTTTTTAAAGGTACAGTTGGTGTTGCGTTATTCACTTTAGCCCTGGTTCACATTGATGCGGTTTGGCATGCAATTTGCCAAATCGCATGCCAAATCAGCAGCAATTGCAGCAATGGCAGTGTCTGAATTGCTGTAACGCCGCATTTGCGCTGCGCACCAATTCCCAAAAGTAGTTTCTGTACTACTTTTGGCAATTTGGGGGTGCGATTTACATTGAAATCTGTGTCTCTCAGATGTCTCTGAAATTGCCCCCGAAGTCGGGACTGACATGCAGGAATGAAATCGTGTGAGTTCAACTGAACTTTCACAATTTCATTCCCACAGTCAGTGTGAATCAGGGCTTAAGGTCACCAGAGCGGACTGGTGGGGCACTCTTTACACCTGGTTCACTAGATTTTAACCTCTTCCCTATGGCTGTTCCTGCTCAGCCTGCCTGGCTGTGATAAGAACTCCTAAACAATACCCAACTTGGGTGATGGTGATGGGTATTTAAAAAACACACACACAGTGATGTGCAGCTTGATACTCGTTTATTGTACACATGACAGATGAGTGTGTTGTGTTGTGTACTGATTTGCTTAAAGGGGTTGTAAACTCTCAAGGTTTCTCACTTTACTGCATTCTATGCATTAAGGTATAAAACCTCCTCTAATGCAGCAGCACCCCAGAGCCTCCCTTTTACTTACCTGAACCCGGTCTTTTCCATGACGGGGATGAGCACACCAACTCCAGCCGGTGTCTCGGGTCCTGATTGGATAGATTGCTGCTGTCAATCAAATCCAACGCAGCAGGAGCCGGGGGCGGGGCAGAGTCCTGCTGTCTGTGTCAATAGACGCAGCAGCAGGAAACGGGAGCACGCCCGTACGAGTGCCCCGACGGAGAACGCTTCTCCAACAGGGCACTCGAGAAGAGAAGGAGCCAGGAACGCCGCTGAGGGACCCCAAAAGGGGAGTATCAGGGTCACTCTGTGCAAAGCCAACTGCACAGAGGAGGTAAGTATGACATGTTTTTTTTTTTTTTTTAAACATGAACCTTTAGTTATCCTTTAATGCCAGGGCTGGATTATGTGAGTGCAGTATGCATCTCAGCTGTTTTTTTTCTGCCTTTCCAGCCACCCTCAGCTGTTTAGTTTTTAGGCTTCAAATTAGGATGCTTCTAATAAATGAACATGTCCTGGGGTTTCTTGTGCAACATTAGAAACAAATTCTTACCAATTTCTTTACATGACTTTGCTTCAGGGTTGTACGCTCATCTTTATTCATTTTTTGGGGGGTTTGCTTAAAATATGCATAACTTTAAAAAAAAAAAATACAAAAAAAAGCACAAAATTAGTTTAAGGGGCTCTTATTTTTTTTTAATACAGTTAATTTTCATCTGCAATGTCTGCAATGACCTGTTTCAACTGCATAGCTCCAAAAGCTCACAACTGGCTTATTCCCTCACCTCTATTATCTCAATTCTTAATTCATAACAAAAATTCCATGTTTAGGAACACACCTATAATATGTTCTGGCAGAGGTGGCATGGCCATGCTACAGCTTTATACCATATTGGAACTTTACCCATAAAAACTTGTTAGAAAATAATGTTCTTTAGCAAGGAACATACAATAATAATTATGCTACCAAAATGAGTGTGTGCTGTGAATTGCCTTCAGCACTGTCCCTGTTATTTCTTTTTTTTTCCAAATATTTTTTATTGATAAAGATATTGAACAGCAGTACATGGCATAAAACACATTGTACAAGTATCTTCAACATTAACAGGTCATTAACAGTGGTTAATAATGGTTAATAACAGTTAGGGAGTGGAAATAGGATTATCAACATCTAGTATATAGTGCTTAGCGGAGTACCCCGTATGTATGGTCGCTTCCGATTCGACCTAGTGGGGGTCATCTTGCTGTATGCTTGGTCTTTGTTGGCACATGAGTATGGCATTTGTTGCTTAATGCCATGATTCAGGGGAGAACCAAGACCAGGGCGTTTGTGATAATTTTTTTGTACTTATAAGTAACTACTCATAGTCATTTGACTTCTTTCTCCCTTGGACTCTGAATCATGGCTTTCTGGATTATAGCTTCTTGTGAAGTGTGGGTTTTATCCATGAGGTTTGTCTAATGGGTGAGCCCTCTCTTGATTGATAGTGTTAATGGTACCTCTTTTGGGAGAGAGGGGCATATCTAGAGGGGACCCCAGTTAGGCTGAATAAGTAGATGTTGGGGGTGTCGGGGTGTCTTAGTGGGGAAGACAGAGGTGGGAAATCAGGGTGATGTAGGAGGGGGTATGGGGGTATCGGCTTTTCAGGGTGGGGTTCCTGCCTAGTTCCGGCCTCCCTCCTCAGGGGGGTGGTGATTTGTATGATGTTAGTTCTGTGGGATCGGGTGTGTGGGTGGGGAGGTGAACGGTCTGCTAATTGGTCGAGGGTCCAAGTAACCTTTTTTACAATTTTGACGGGACATGTGCCTGTCCTTGAGTCATGCTGTCGGATGCACTGCTAGTCTTGTGTCTGTTGTGGTGGTTCATTGAGTTTGGAGAATTCCCTTGTTGTCTGGAAGTGTGACCAGCAGGCCCACTTCATGCCATGTTTGTGAGGGTTATCTCGTGCGCTGTATATAAGTTCTTCCATGTCGGCTATGTGTTTGATTCTTCCGAACCATTCTTTAAGTGTTGGAGTGACTTGCGATTTCCAGTGGATTTGGACACACTGTTTTGCGGCGTTGATCATGTGCATCGCAATAGATTTGTGATATGTGTTGTGGGATAGATGGGTATAGTGAAGGAGGTATTGGGACGGGGTCATTTTCAGGTCTAGGGATGTAATGTGTGTGCTAATGCGGTAGACTTCCTTCCAGAAATTTTGAATGCGTGTGCAAGACCACCAAACGTGTTACAGTGTGCCCTTGTCTTCTAGACATCTCCAACACGTGTCCGGTATTTTGTAGCCATTCTCCTGTGTTGTAACACTAACTGATCCTTTGTGTATGATGAGGTGTATATTTTCCCACTCCTCTGATGTTAGGGAGGTAGGTCTTTTTCCCAAGCTTTGCATTGTGTAAGATCATTTGGTTGGTGGTTCGCGAAGAGGAGAGAGTGGATTGTGGATATGAGATGGGTTTGGGTGGGTTTTGTGTACATACTCTTTCGAAGGGTGTCAATTCCCTTGAGCAGGAGCTTGTTTTATCTAGTGCCTTCAGAAAGTGTGGGGTCTGCAGCTATGTCCATATTGGGACAGTGGGTTTGTCCATAAGTGTGGCGAGGCGAGAGGTTGTTTGTTTTTTCCCCTGGTCATTGAAGTGATGTGCCAGTATTTGGTCTCTGGACCAGTGTTGTTGGAGGAAGCCATTGGTCATGCCCGGGGGGGAAGTCTGTGTTCATTTTTAATGGGGTCAGAGGGCCTGAAGTAAACGATAATTGGGTTTGTCTGCATGTTCTGCAGAAGCAATTTGATAGTTCTTCATCCACAGTATGGATTTAAGGGGTAAGACTGTAAACTAAGCTTCTAAACCTACCCAGTCTTTTGATAATATGTGTCAATTCCAGTCGATGATGTGGGTCAGGTGTACAGCTTTGTAGTAGTTCTGAAGATCTGGAAGGCCGATTCCTCCTAAGTGTTTAGGTCGAGATAGGTGTGTATAGCTAATTCTGGGTCTTTGATCCCCCCATAAGAACTTGGAGCAGATTTTCCTGTATGTGCTGAAGAAGTTGGGTGGGATATGGATGGGTATGGTTTGTAGGATATATAAGATTCTCGGTAGAGCGTTCATTTTTAGAATTGCCGCCCTACCGAACCATGAGAAGATTGGCTTGTTCCATTTTTTAAGTCTGTCTTCAGTTTGTTCAAAATCGGTATGTCGTTTTTTATGTGTAGGTCTTGTAGGTTAGATGGTAGCTGGATGCCCAAATAAGTGATTGCATCCACTTTCCATTGGAAAGGGAAGTTTTCTTTACATTGTGCCACAAGTGCTGGGGGCAGGGACACATTGAGGGCAAACGATTTTGACAGATTGATTTTCAAGTTGGATATCTGGTTGAAATGTTGGAATTCTTTTAGTAGGACTGGCAGCGTGGTATGTGGATTTGTGAGGGAGTATATCATCCACATAAGTGGAAAGCTTAAACTCTTTGTGTTTAGCCTTAATGCCTTGGATGTCAGGGTTATGTCTGATACTGTTTAGGAGAGGTTCCAGGGTCAATATAAATAGGATATGGGACAAGGGACAGCATTGTGGATGGAGAAGGCACTCGACAGGGTATTGTTCACTCTAACTCTTGCTGAGGGATTTGAGTATAAGGATAGGATGACGATGAGCATGTTAGGGCCTATGTCCATGGATTGGAGTACTGCCTCCATGTAATCCCATGGTATCCTATCGAATGCCTTCTCTGCGTCCAGGGATAGAAAAAAGTCTTTTTGGTTGGAGGATGTGATATGGTAGTGTAGATTTATGGCCTTGATAGTATTGTCCCTGGCTTCTCATCCAGGGACAAATCCAACTTGATCATTGGGAATGATTGATGGGAGGAGTGGTAGGATTCTGTTGGTCATTATTTTGGAGAATATTTTTTGGTCTACGTTAAGCAATGAGATTGGCCTGTAGTTTGCGGTCTGTGTGGGGTCTTTGTTTTCTTTGGGAATTACAACTATGTGGGCCTCCTGCATTTCCCGGGGAAGTGGGTTGGATGGTGTTATAGAGTTAAAGGCCTTTCTGAATGGGGCCTCGAGGTGTTCTGCAAAAGTTTTGTAATAAACGGCCAATAATACATCCCGGCCTGGGCTTTTGCCCGGTTTTAGTTGTTTCAGCGCTGTTGTCCATTCTTGTTGGGTGATTGGGCCTTCTAGGCTGTCGGTCAAGTCTTGGGTCAGCTTCCTCCCCCAATTTTGCTCCAAAAACTGTTTGATTTTGTTAGTTTGGCCGTGTTGGACTGAATTGGGGGGCTTGATTTGTTAATGTTGTAAAGCGATGCATAGTATTTCTCGAATTCCTCTGCTATTGCTGAGCCCTGTTATTTCTTGCTGGAGGCTGCCATTTTGCTGAAGCCCAAAGCCCCCACAGTAAATCATAAATCAGAACTAAACCCATCAATTTACCGGTTTCAAAAAACAGTTACATTCCTGGAATGCTGGAAAAAACTGACTGTCAAAAACTGTCAAATTTGATTGTGTCCTCAACTAAACTGTCAATCCATCAAATGGTTGGTGCCATAGCTGATCACATGTGCTGCATCATGACAGATGCAGTTAAAACAGAAGCAGCTCCCTTACTGTTAAAGGATAGGAGGGTTTACTTGCAATGTAAGGCTGACAACAGATTAGCCTCTACAAACTCTGCAGTGCCTAAAAATACCTAAAAATGAAGAGCAACTGAGCATGTGCAAAGCAGGATGAGACAACGTATTACTGTATTTTGAACAGTATACACATTTATTCTTAATGTTTTACATAGTCAGCCTGAAGTGATCTAGCCAGACAACATTTTCTGTCTAAAGTCCCACTTTAAGAAGAATCTGCACTTAGTTCATGCAGGACAAAGCAATAGGTTTGTTTTAATTTTTGCCTCATCAGTGGCACATAGGTTCCTACAGTTTGTTTTCTCACTTCTGTTCTGCTGCCAGGAGCATGCATGCAAGCTAGCCTTGTGTTGGCTCTTGTTCTGCCATCAGGAGTGAAGAGACGTAGATCTGTATAAGAGTGGACTCAAACTGAATCTCACACAAAACTGGGGGACTCTCTCTTCCTCCTCATGACTGGCTCAGTCACCTAGGGTAACATGGTAGAAAAATGAGTGAGCCACATGCTCTGTTTAATAAAGAAACACTGATTTTTTTTTCGTTACTTTTAAAGGTACAGAGTGTCAGGTCTGCCAGGAAATTCCACCACCTCTCCAGTTTCCTGACCAGTACTCTTGTTATCCCAGTATCAGATGAAAAGATGGCTGAGATCCTGCAGCCAGAATAAAGGGACTGCAATAGATTGTGCAAACAGCCTAACAGGGAACCACCAATAAATATCTCACAGTTAGTAGAGGCCAAAGACAGGAACCCGGTGGGTGAAAGGACAATTCGGACCAAGGCAGAAGTACACAGGGGTCTACTAGAAGGCAGTGTCAGAAACAGGCAGGATCGGCAATGGGATCAGAGTAAATCCAAGGGGTAATCCAAGAATCAGGGTTGGAAACAAGCAAAGTCAGCAACCAGAAGATCAACATAAATCCAAGGGGTAATCCAATAATCAGAGTCAGGAACAAGCAACGTCAGCAACCAGAAACAAATAGGATCCACCAAACTAACACAAACAAGGACCTATACTAGGGCAAGGACAGGAAGGGGAAGTGAGGATTTATAGGGTCACTGATCAGGTGACTACCAACAGCTGGTCCCAGGGTGGAGCCAACATCCAAACTCATGGAGTAGAACCAAACAGAGATTCTACCAGAAAGCAAGTTCCCTGGCAAAAGGAACCTGTCTGCGAACACCAGGTCCTAGGATCAAATCCCGGACATGGCGTGACAGTACCCCCCACACAAAGCTGCCCCCAAACTATTTGGGTTTGCATGGGTGCCTATCATGGAAGTACTTGACCAGCCGTGGGGCATGAACATCACAAGCAGGCACCCAAGTCCTCTCTGCAAAGGAGTAGCCCTTCCAGTTCACTAGATATTGTAATTGTCTACCCCTACTTTGGGAATACAGAATATTGCTAACTTTATAACTTCATACTCTTGATGGTCATCCACAGAGACTGGAGAAGGACATCTAGAGGGTAGAGAGTACCTATTCTTAACAAAGGGTTTAAGCAAGGATACATGAAATGTATTGGGTAAATGAAGGTGAGGGGGCAAGCAAAGTTTATAAGCCACTGGATAATTATGAAGGATGTGAAAAGGTCCTAGGACCTAATTTGGGAGAGGGCTGCCGCAGCTTAATGTTCCTGGTGGATAACCATACCAACTTATTAAGACAAAAGCGGGGGGCAGGTTTTCTTCGACGGTCCACAAACCCTTTGTATCAGTGTACAGACTGCAGCAGAACCTTTCTTACATTCCTCCAGTGCTTTGTTAATCTAGACACCATGTTGGCTGCTGCAGGTACCTTTACCAGAGAAGACTGGAAGGGAAGAACCCTGGGTTGATACCCTAAGGCAGCTTGGAAAGGGGAACATCTTAAGGAAGAGGGCCATTGCAAATTGTGTGCCAATTAAGCTAGAGGTAGCATCTCGCACCATTTGTCATGTTCAGCAATGATATAAGCCCATAGGTATATCTCCAAATCTTGATGTACCCTTGCCATTTGGCCATTATATTGGGGGTGGTATCCTGATGACAGGGAATTCTTGTTTCCCAGATGTTTGCAAATGGCCCTCCAAAATGAGCAAATGAACTGAGGGCCTCTGACACTAATTATATTGTCAGGAATGTCGTGTAAACGGATGACATTTTCAAGGAAGGATATGGCCAAGATGGGGGCAGAAGGTAATGCGGCATAGGAGTGAAGTGGGCTAACTTAGAAAATCTGTCAACTATAACCCAAATGACAGTATTCCCACTGAAGGAGGGGAAGTCCACGATAAAGTCGATGCTAATATAAGTCCAGGGAGCACAAGGAACAGGTAACGGTTGTAATAAACCTTGAGGAACAGAACAATGCATTTTGATGACCGCAGAAACCGAACAGGCTCTAACAAAGGCTATAATATCCTTTTTTTAGAGTAGGCTACCAAACCAGGGACTGTAAGCATAGAAAGGTTTAATTGATACCTCAACGTCTATATATCTTCTGGCCATGGGCTCATTAAAACACTTCTTTCTGTAATTCTAGGGGAACAAACAAAGTATTGGGTGGAACTGAGAGATTAGAAGGTGTTCGAGACTGTGCAGCCAAGTTCCTTTGTAGAGCAGTATCCAGTTGTGCAATAATTCATTCAGGAGGGACAATATGATCAAGAGGTATTTGCAGATTCTCCCAAGGGAATTGCTGAGACAGGGCATCGGCCTTGGTTCTTGGTGCCAGGAATGAATTTTACAACAAAGTTGAACTGGGGAAAAAAAGTGACCAGCGGGCTTGTCTGGAATACAGTCTTTGAGCTTTCCCCAGGTAGATCAGGTTCTTATGGTCAGTCTGAACCACAACAGGAATTTCCGTACCTTCTAAAAGGTGTCTCCATTCGGAGAAGGCTAGCTTGATAGCCAAAAGTTATCTATTCCCCATGTCGTAATTCTGTTCTGTGATGGAGAATTTATTGGAGAAGAAGATTGTTGGAAGTAGGTTCTCATTGAGATAACACAGCTCCAGTGCCTACTTCAGACGCATCAACCTCCAAGAAAGCAGAAGGCTGAGGATGGCGGAGTACAGGAGCGGAGCAGAAGGCAGACTTTAGATGATTGAATGCCTCCAGAGCTTCCGCAGGCCACACGGAGCAGTTGGTCCCTTTCTTAGTGAGAGCAGTGATGGGAGCTAGAATCTTGGAAAAATTCTTGATAAACTTCCGATAATAATTACAGAACCCAATGAAATTTCATTTAATGTGTTAGGTCTGGCCCATAGTAAAATGGCCTTGAGCTTCTTGGAATCCATCTGGAATGCCGCGGACAAAATTATGTAACCCAGGAAGGGCATTTCAGGTAGTTTGAAGGAGCACTTGGAAAGTTTGACATACAACCTGAGTGGAGGTCCAGCTTGGTAAATATCTTAGATCCTTGACCACGGTCAAACAGCTCAGTAATTAATGGAAGGGGGTATCAATTTTTTACAGTAATTTGGTTAAGCACTCTATAGTCAATGCAGGGCCTAAGTCCTCTATCTTTCTTCTCCACAAAAAAGAACCCAGCCCCCACAGGAGAGGTGAAAGGGCGAATGAAACCCTTCCTTTGACTGTCTTTGATGTACTGTTCCATCGCCTTGGTATCCGCTAGGCTGAGCTGATAGGGTCTCCCCTTGGGTAAGGGAGCTCCAGAAAGCAAATCTATAGCGTAGTCATAATGGCGGTGGGGAGGGAGAACCTCCGCTCCCTTTTTAGAAAACACATCAGAAAAATCAGCATAGGCCTCAGGTGGTTCAGGGGCAGTAGTCAGCATATGAATGGACACATCATTACGTACTACTTTTTAGAGACAGTTGACATGGCAGGATGTGCTCCAGGCAGACATTTGAAAAGAGGACCAGTCAATGGACAGATTGTGTTTACGTAACCAAGGGAAACCGAGAATGACAGGATACCTAGGAGAAGGAAAGATATCAAATGATAACACTTCAAAATGCAAAGCACCCAACAGGATGGAAAGAGGCTTGGATTCAAGAGTGATGAGTCCATCCCCAAGAGGGTCTCCGCCAAGAGTTGTCACACAGAGCGGTGGATCTTTAGCCACAATCAGAATCTGAAGACTATTAACCAGTGCTGCATCGAGAAATACCCCACCAGCACTTATCATTCCAAGATAAGGATATAGGGACTAATAATCTCTCTTGAGGAGGATTCAAAACTGCATGGCCTAATGAGGCTCCTCGATCACCCATTAAGCCCAGAAGTTTATCGGCTGCACCGGACAAGAATGCAGGAGGTGACCCGGCTTACCACAATAAAAACAGAGGCCTAGAGTCCTGCGTTTGGTACATTCATTTTCAGACAAACGCACAGCCCCTACATCCATAGGTTCTCCTTCAGACCCTACAGCAGATAGTACAGAAGGAACTAGTAATTGCTGAGGAGAGGATTTAGCATCAAATCTGTAAGGAAAAAATTGTCTCTGGCACCCTCTCTCAGATAAACGAGTGTCCACCAGGATACACAAAATTTATGAAATTCTCCAGGGTCACTGGAATCTCACGGTAGGTTAATTTGTCCTGGAAGAATGTTTTTTAATATGACTCTTTTGTGTCTATAAAAATCAGTCTGTATTTTTCAATGTCAATTCTAAGAAGTAGCAATATAAGAAACATGCTTAAGGGGATGATTCTCTATTAGTTTAAAATTAATGTTGACTGAGGTAATCTTACATCAAAGGCAACTCACATAATGAAAGTTTATCAAGTAAAAACATTTTCTCTAATGGAGCTAAAAGCTTTTGAACATATATAAGCACAGTGCAGTTAATCAAAAACAGAAATAAGTCTGCAGCTTTCTTATCTCTCTAAATTTAAAGAAAAGTAAAGCAATGTGTTTTTGGTTTTGAGTTGAAATGTGCTAGATAGTTACCTTATATTTTCTATATATTTTTTGATAGAACAAAAATATGTGAAGTTTATGTTATATTATCTTCAGGTGAAAATAACTAAAATGTAGTCTCTTTAGGATCAAGTTATGATTGCAAACCTTTATTAAGCAGCATATATTACTGCAAAGTGTCAGTTTTGACACAATCCTTTGGTATTCAAAACTATGTTCACCATGTTGGTATTGAAAGCACAGTTCATTATTTGTATTGATTAGATGAATTTGATATTATAACCTCCTACTGAGGGCAATGATGTATTAGGGAAAATATTTGGATTATGCAGATTTATATTTATAAAACAAGTACATTTATAGACATATGAGGGTGGCCAATCTTGAAGATTTAAAAGTTGATTCTGACAGGTTGGTGGCATGTCTACATCATGCTTAACCCAAGCAAGTATATATTTAGGTGAATGGAGAGGTGAGGAAAGATGAATAAGCAGACAGCATGGGTTGTCAGTTGAATACATGTCAAATAGATTAGTTCTAAGACAATATTTTCAAGCTAGTACTAAGACCTAAAGTCTTAGTCTCTTCAACAGAACAGCACTATGTCAAAGTCAACATATATAAGCCATTGGGAGTCCCTAGCAGCCCCCAGCACACTTTCCCTAGCACACTTTCAAGCTAAACAGCAGAAAAAAAAACTGGTTGAGACTGAGTTAATGAGAGGGCATGGGTGCCTGTAGGAGATCCGGGTCAGGAAATTGTGATAGATGTAAAGCTAAAGACGGTACAACAGGCAAGCTGGAAGATGCAGAATCTCAGATGTGTGATCAGACAGGCAGGAGTGTGCAACAATCAGACAGCAGGAGTAAAGAATCAGAAACCAGGAGCGGAATCAAATCCAGGCCAAGGTATCGGGTGAGCAGAGGAGGTACCAGGACAGCAGGCAGGAAGAAAGGTCAGTAACAGGGGTTCGGGAACAAGCAAAGTCAACAAGCTGCATTAGGATACAGAAGTACACACAAGATCGGGTCACAGGCAAAAAGACAACCACTTAGCAATGATTCTGAGTTCTGTAGAGCTTTAAATAGTCCAAAGTCCATACAAACATGCACACAAACACTCATGAGTACAAGAAGCACGCTAATACTCACAACGTGCTTGTGTAGATGGTCCTAATTCTGTGCACAGTTCTGTGGACCCTTCTGTGTGTATTTATTTTTGTTTTTTCATGCACATTTCTTTGAGCATAAGCATACGTTCGGTTTTCTGGTTTTCCTGACAAAACCATTTCAACTATTTAGGTTAACAACAGGAGTTTTAGTTGCATACATATGCAAATGTAGGTGAAAGCCATTGTGCATCAGGACTATTTTGATAAATGTGGTCTACCTGTCTGCATTTTCCAGCTATGGGAAAATGCATTGCAATCAGAGAGCAGGCTTATCTAGAGGCAGTGTTTTTCTCCTTAAAGGTACAGCAAGAAGAAGCCAAAACATTACCTTTACTAAGGCAGCAGAAGATTACTAGTAGAGATGGCCTTGCGGTTCGCAGCAAACTTTGCACGTTCGCTATTCGCCGAACCAGCGAACATATGGAGCTATTTGCGGCCGCCACATTCTTTTACATTGTGAAGAACTTTGACCCATGACACAGCCATCATGTGGTACAGGACAGCCAATTGAGACATTTCAGCACATGGACATTCCCCCTACCTTATAAATAGACCTGATCTGGCTGCCATTTCACATTCTGTCTTTTGTCAGTGTAGGGAGAGGTTGCTGTGTGGAGCAGGGACAGACTGTAGTGACACAAATCACTAGCTATTAGGTCCACAAAAGTCCTTTTAAGGACTGGTATATGTGTACTATTTGGTGTGCGGTATATAGGGGTGTAATACACTTATAATATACTTTCTAATATAGAAAGCATATTATAGTGGATTTGTATTGTGCAGCATTGTGACTGCTGAGCGGTTCTGCAGCTGTCTTTTGTCAGTGTAGGGAGAGGTTGCTGTGTGGAGCAGGGACAGACTGTAGTGACACAAATCACTAGCTATTAGGTCCACAAAAGTCCTTTTAAGGACTGGTATATGTGTACTATTTGGTGTGCAGTATATAGGGGTGTAATACACTTATAATATACTTTCTAATATAGAAAGCATATTACAGTGGATTTGTATTGTGCAGCATTGTGACTGCTGAGCGGTTCTGCAGCTGTCTTTGATCAGTGTAGGGAGAGGTTGCTGTGTGGAGCAGGGACAGACTGTAGTGACACAAATCGCTAACTAATATAGGTCCACAAAAGTCCTTTTCAGGACTGGTATAGGTGTACTATTGCTTGGTGTGTCTAATATAGAAAGCATATTGTAGTGGATTTGTATTGTGCAGCATTGTGACTGCTGAGCGGTTCTGCAGCGATACTACAACTACAAAGAGTGACAAATGCAATTAGAATGCTTGTCGATGTCCATGTTGTGGGACTATGTGTGCACAGCTAGTTAGTATTTTGTGGCTGCAAATATGACCTGGAGGTTTTTCATGTTCGCCTGCCATTAAAATGAATGGGATCGATTGTGTTCGCGAACTGTCCCATCAGATGTTCGTCCATCACTAATTACTAGTGTGTGTCTACAGCAAATGCAAAAGTCAAGAAAACAGCTGCTCCAAATGAAGATAAAAAGACTTTGAAGGTGTTATATATAACATTATTCCAGAAAATTTTCAGCACAACAAGCAAGTTAAGGCTTTGGTTTGAATTTGTACTTATTTTATGTATCACATATGGAATGTTTCCCTTGTTTTCTTTTATGTGGGATTAGTACTTGCATTAAGTTGCAACCAGGTAGTTTACACAGGATCAGGAATCAGCCCCTCCTGTTGTGCTGCAACAATGTGGCATATGTAAGTTTTCACATATATATTTTTACAACCTTGAATATACTGTATGCATAGTATATCATTATTCAACTATCTCAATTTTTGCATATCCCTATTACTTATTTTATGCACATTGTGTTTATTTCTGCATTATATATTTGTCTTTTAATTGCATGTATAGGAGTAGTGGATACATGGTGTCTACTTCAGGCAGAGGTATGCCCATAATTAGGAATTAACTGTTCCTGGATTGACACCTAGTTTTTATAGCTTTTAGGATATTTTAACTATATTCATGTTTTAGTTTTTATTATGTTCTTACCACATTTGTGCAATGTTGTTTATTTTTTTGGGGGATATATGATTTGTTGTCATATAGTAGTTTTTACCAAATTAAAACTCATCTGATTTAGGGAGACGGCAGCCTATTGAACACACCTGTGTGGGAAGTTCCAGAATTGTTATTTTGTCAGTATTCAATCCATTCACTGCTGCCTGACTGGAGATCTATGTTTTGAATGAGCCCTTATGTGACCTTTGTGATGATGGTCATACTTTAAGGTGAGAGAATGCCCAAAAGGGAATAAAGGTGGTGGTGTTTTCTGCAAATATTCATTCACAGGTTGTTTACTGATTTACTTGATTCACCGTTTATTTCTGCACTGTTATCTGCAGAGTTTTCTGTTATGTTATTCACATTTATATTTGATGGTGTACACTTTATTATTGCACTTTATATTTAGTTATTTATTTGAAGTGTTCATCACTTGATCTTTCTAGTTGCTATTTTATTTTTGTAAATATTATTACATGTTACACATTCATATTTTTTGTAGTGCAGCATATATATTCATATGGTTTGGGAATGATCACTGGTCACTTTTTTCCCTACAGCTTAAATCATTGTTTACAGCTGGTGTACAGATTTTTTATTTACATCAATCAAGAAAAACAGACAGTATGTACTCCTTTTTATCTATGCTGTAAGACAGTGGTCATCAACCCTGACCTCAGGGCCCACTAACAGGCCAGGTTTTATGTATTACCTTGGGGAGATTCAGACTACAATACTGCAATCACTGAGCAGAAAATGATGTTGCCTGTGATGTATTTCAGTTATCTTGCAAACCTGGCCTGTTAGTGTGCCCTGAGGACAGGGTTGATGACCACTGCTGTAAGAAGTTATGTCAGAGGGAGAGAACACACAGATTTTATCTTGGTTAAATAAACAATATTTTTTTGGACTGAAGAGTGCAAAATAGTACATATTTGCAAGTAAAATAAGCAAGTAATATTTTGAAGTCTGTTTTAACTGCTAATTCAAAAAGAGAATGTAGCACACCTATGAGCAAAGCCAAACCACACATGTGAAAGGAATCGGGGTAGAGAAGCACTGCAGCAAGGAGTATCTCTTATACCATAAGGGAGTTCCAGAGTATCCATAAGGTTGAGGGAGACCTTACTTCCTGAGGCTGGGTGAGACTGCTTTTGCAGTCATCACCTTCTGGTAAGAAGGCAATTCATGCACTTTTGCCTGTGATGTGGATGCACTTTGCACGTTTTTTTAAGTTATATCACGGATGTCACAACTATTTCTTCATTGATCTTTGTGGACACTTTATTCTAATTGGATGTTTTTTGGATTTTACCCGTACATCATCATTCTTTTTGATGGGTCTCTGCTTTAGTTTTCTTCTTTTTTTGTCACATTTTTTTGTTTTTGTAATTGGTCACCATTTTTCACTCACATTTATATAAGTTTGTTATTAGCGCTGCATCTGTTTCATCAGCCTGTCAGTACTCTGTGTTGTTTGTTGGGGCTGGGTTGGAGAGATTCTTCCCCCTACCTGCCGGTCCTGGGGAAGCAATCCCAGTATGGGATCTAAGGTATTATTGCTATTTTGTGGTGTGCTGTCTCTTGTAAAGTCACGCAGACCTGATTGAATTAAACGGAGCAGAATGAGTCAGAGGATGTTTGTCAAAATGGGCCCAACCACTAGATGCATTCTGTACAATCCACTGGAGCCTAGACAAGTGAGATTACCAGTAAGCTTCATAAATATGCCTGGACTCCCTGTAAGCATGATGGATCATGCAGACTGTCATTGACCAACCTGAGTTTGAGCCTGAACTTGAGCCCCTAATATATGGAAAGGACTTATGTACAGCTCTAGTTCCTGGTACAGCCCCTACATCTGCATGTACACAGTTTGAACAGCATGAGCAGCCTGTGGAACCTATTTAGTCCACAGAACCTACTTTGGGCAATGTTCTCAGGGCAGTTTAGGCTTGTAATATGTCCTTGCAATTCCTTGCAGATCAAATGAAGGGTATTAAAGAGGACATTGCTATAGTTCAGTGAGATATGCAAAAAATAAGTAAGCACACTACTGCTCTGGAAGGTAGAGTTAGTGGGATAGAGGATGATCTTCCTGATGAGAAAAATGAGATCAAACATACCCGAACAGAAGTGGCTAATTCCAATCGTAGGTTGGAAGATCTTGAAAATAGGCCAAGGTGGAACACCGTATGTATACTGGGCCTGACGGAGTGGGCTGAAGGTAAACACCCAACAGAATTTATAGAACAATGGCTTCAAGATGTGTTTGGATCAGAGGGTTTTACTAAAAAAAGGCAAAGTGTATCGCCACCCACCCATTGCCATCTGGAAATCAGCCTAGACCGTTCATACTGAAAATGCTTATATTTTTCTCCTCGCCCTAACCCCCCTCCCCCCAACACCCATGACTTCTCTTTTTAAAGGCAATAAATGGAGTTATAGTAGGTGTAAACAGTTTTGTCCCCAATCATAAGCACAGTTTTTTTTTTTGGTGTTTATGATCATTATGTGGACTAATTTTTTTGTGGTTGACCACTATTCCAACTTAGTCAATAGACAACCCCTAGATGTGTGTCCTATCTGTACAATGGTGTTTTTTGTGTTGTTTCTTTGTTGTTTTTATGTCCAGCAGAACTTTTCTAGATTGTGGTATGGTTTTATTTTTCATTGTCTGCCTTTATTGTCTATAGACTCAGCCATGGGTTATTTAAATGGTAATAACTTAGGGAATGATCTCCCTCTCTTTACTATAGAGTATATGCCTTTAACAAGTAGTGTACTTTATTTTATTTTTTGGGGTGGATTTTTATTGAATATATAACATGTAAATACAGAATTTGAGAAATGTAGAGAAAGGTATATCTAGTACATTGAAATTCAAAAGAATCATTTGCAGATCTAATGACAACAAACAGGTCCAGTACAAGATGTGTAATGCCTTGTACACACAGTCGGACATTTCGACAACAAAATCCATTAGATTTTGTGCCAAACTTGTCTTGCATACACACAGTCAGACAAAGTTGTTGGAAAATCTGATCGTTCTTAACGAGGTGACGTACAACACGCACGTCGGGACTATAAACGGGCCAGTAGCCAATAGCTGTGGTATCTTAATTTATTCTAAGCATGCGTGGCACTTTGTCCATCGGAATTGTCTACACACGATCGGTATTTAAACAATCAGATTTTGTTGTCGGAAAATTTTAGATCCTGCTCACAAACTTTGTGTGTCGGAAATTCCGACAGAAAAAGTCAGATGGAGCCCACACACGATCGGATTTTCCAACAGTAAGTCCAACCGTGTGTACAAGGCATAACTCTATCAAAGGAAATGCAAAAGAGTGAAGTCTAAGGCCGCGTACACACGGGCGGATTGTCTGCCCAACTAAGTTCGTCAGACAATCCGACAGACAGTCCGTCCAAATTTTGAATGAACGGACTTGACCACACACAATGAACAGACAGTCCGCTGAAAACTTGCGCGATGACGTGTACAGCACGTACGACGGGACTAGAAAAACGACGTCCAATACACTGCAATGCAACCTTCGGCCGTGTAAATCCTTTCTGAGCATGCGCCATACTTAGTCCGTCCAACTTGCCTACACACGAGCGGACTGTCCGCTGAAACCAAGTTTGGACGGACAAAACCAAGTTTGGACGGACAAAACTACGGAAATTCCAAAAGACAAAGTCCGTCAGACTGTCCGCTGAAAAAGTCAGCTGAAGCCCACACACGAGCGGATTGTCAGCTGAAACACGGTTCAGCGGACTAAGTTGGGCAGACAATCTGCCCGTGTGTACGCGGCCTGAGGGTTATAACCTAAGAGAAGTTGAGGACTGAAGATGAGGGACTGAGATGTAAGATGGATATGTGGGTATTGGGGTGTGATACCGAACTCAGATTTGTCCCACAGATCCCAAACTTTATCAAATCTGTCCGCTGCATCATCTACCTGGGCTGTCATGTGTTCCATTCTGCATATTTCTGTGATGACCTGCAGAAATAGGTCCTGAGATGGGGGGAGGGGGATAACCAACAAATTGGGATAACTCGTTTGGCAGCCAGCAGAATATAGAAGGCTAATTTGTTCGAAGCTTTCCCTAGTTCAGAGGAGGGGAGACCTAAAAGGAGGTGTACTGAATCCAGTGGAAGGGGATGTTCGAATATACGCTGAAGCTGGGACATCACCGTGAACCAGAAAGGCGTAATCAATTCATATTGCCAGAAGATGTGATAGTGGGTGCCCTGGATTTACCACACCTCCAGCACAGAGGAGAGAGGGAGGGATCAAAATGATGCAGTCATTCTGGAGTCCTGTATCAGAAGAGTAATATTTTAAGTGCTGTCTCTCTCTGCGTCATGCACCTGGATACTTTGGACGTATGAGTCCAAATCTTAGACCATTGAGGAAGAGATATTGGTGTTTGAGTGATTTGGGCCCATTTCTGCATGTAAGCGTATAAGTCCTCAGAGAGTGGAGAGGACTCCTGCAGTAATTGGTATATGGTAGATACTATACACCTTTGATGGGGCCTTGGGAACAAAGCAGCTCAAAAGCCATTGGTTTAGGTAGAGTACGGGTCAAGGAGATGTGGATAGGTAATGGCTTACTTGGAGATATGAGTAGAACTGGCAGTCAGGTATCTGATGTTTATACTGGAGATCTGAAAAGGTCTGGAGCTTACAGGAAATTGGATGGGTGAAATGGCGGAGCTGGAAGAGACTTCCTTCAGCCCAGGAATGCATTTGGGGGACAAACTGTCTGGGATTAAGGGGCTATAGAGGACTTTAGAGGGGGGGCATGACAAAGAGAGAGAGAACCTTGTACCACAGGTACGCCATATCTTTGATGAGAACAACATAGGGCCTAGGCAAAGAAGCTTGAAATGTTGGTGCAGTGAAGGGGGCCAGATTAGGGAGCAGGGCTGAGTGGGAAACAAAGAGCCCATCTCGATCTCCAACCACCTATTTGGCGGTGAAAGGCAAGATCAGGATATCGCTGCACGAAGATGTGAGGCTAGGTAGTAGTGTACTGTACTTATTTAGTCAACATGCAACACATGTCGGGGGACTGAGGGAGACAATTTGTTTGCTGTCCCCCCTTCATGGTTAGTGTACCTTTTTTTGTTGTTGCACATGTTAAAATATATTTTCTATCCTATCATGGAATGTTCGGGGTCTGGGGGATGCAGTAAAAAAAAACAGGTATTACTCCTTATTACAATATAATCCAGCTATTGTGTGCCTACAGAGATGCATGTATCCGGGGATGTCAATGTTCTTTTTCATAAGGCTAACCATAAATTTCAATATCATGCCACCTACTCATTTTATGCAAGGGGAGTGAGAATTTTGGTTTCTTCCGCTGTGACATTCTCCTGCAGACAATACAATATTGATCCAGAGGGTATTTTTATGGCTTGTACTCTCGAAAATAGATGTTTTCTCTTGCCAAATATATATGTACCTCCACCATATAATAATGCTGTGCTGAAACTATTTGCTCAATTCCTGTTTCATATGCACCCATTGACTTGTCTGATCACACGCCCATGTGTGTTGATTTCCGAAGCGGTTTCAATTTTGGGGAGACCGCTTTGGAGGGACAACCCTTACTGGCTGAATTTAATTAGATGCCAGTGATCTCTTTTGTGCCTGAACTTTTGTCAGTATTTGGGGAGGCTAGACAACAACATAAACTCCCTGTTTCAATGTTAGAAGCAACAATAATAGCAATTCCTACATCTGGGAAGGCCAAGCTTCAGCCAGAGTCTTATCATCCTATTTCCCTTCTTACATCAGATGTTAAAATTCTGATGAGACTTCTTGCTAATAGGCTATCTAATTGCATTCCTGACCTAATCCACACTGATCAATCAGGCTTTATACCTAATAGAGCAGCAGCTAAATATATTTGACAATTATTTTTGAATATGCAATTGTCAGCAGATAATAGTGGCCATAGAGCAACCCTTTCTTTGAAAGCTCATAAGGTATTTTACAGTGTCAAGTGGGAATATCTATGGGAAGTTTTATCTGCCTTTGCTATTGGTCCGAATTTTGTGTCATTAGTTTGTTTATTGTATAATAATCCCACTACTAGATTGAGAATTAATATGCTTTCTCAACCATGTCATATTTATAGGGGTACCAGACAAGGCTGTCCACTGTCGCCATTATTATTTGCCATGGCCATTGAACCATTGTCTTTGGCCATTCAACAAATGATAGGGATTATTGGCTTCAGATGAGGCATAAGGGAGTATACGGTGGCTCTGTAAACTGACAATGCCCTGTCATTTTTAGATGACATACAACAGTCCTTAGTTGCCATGATCCTTTTATGGTTTCCAAATAAATTGTAACACATCTGTTCTCCTCCCATTAGATGATATTCAAGATCCTCTTTTGGCTTAAGCTCATCAAATTCAAATAGTACATATTACATAGTTAAGGATAAATGCTTAAGTTGCTGTAGATTGCCGCTTACAGTTGTTGGAAGAGTAAACATAATTAAAATGATTTGGGCCCCCCGTTTAATATACAATCTTCATCATTCTCTGTTATGGCTTACATCTAGTTGGTTTACAAAAATGTATACCCTGTTTCAGGAGCTGATTTGGAGGAAGAAACATCTGCATATCAAATTGACAACGCTGATGTTGAATAGAGAGGTAGGTGGGTTGGCTGTACCAAATGTTACATATTATTTCCTGGCCTCTGAACTACAGCATCTGCTAGGATGGGATAAGATTCAGGAGTTTGACCCAATACAAGGGATAGTGCTTACTGAATATAATAGGTACCCACTCCTGTTTCTCTTGGAGGCCAGACACCTGAATCATCCTTCTAATTTCTACACAGAATAGTTATTAAACAAAGTATGCAAAAATGAAAAATATTACAGTTATCCAAGGTTTTACTGATTACACTGCCATATGGTATAATAGGGAATATGGGGAGTTGAATAAGTTGAAGGGTTTTGAATTGTGGAATAATAACGGGATACAGTATATGGTACAATTGTATGAAAATTCTTCTCTTAAATTATTTGATCAACTATGTGGGGAATTTGACCTCCCACGTCAGAGGTTTTTTCAGTACCTTCAGCTGAGACATGCCATCAAGTCTCAAACTTGTGCACGTACTTTGCGATATAGCAGGTCCACTATTTTGTCTATAGTTCAGAGACGTGATACTAAAAAAGGTGTGATTTCCCAATTTTATTCCACTCTTTATGCTAAGTTTCAAGCATTGGTAGTTGTTCTGGCTAAAGAACAGTGGTCCAAATTTGGGCCCTGTAACAGATCACCAGTGGGAGATGATGTTGTATGCACTCTCACAGGTTATGTATAAAGAATAATGAGGGTCCCTCGCAATATCTATATAAAAAATGATAAACTAGGTAATTGCAGCTATATCTGGAGTGTGTACCGTGCACTCATGTAAATAAATAGTAAAATGGAGTAGATAAGCGCAACTAAAACTAAACTGATCAAATGGATCACTAAAAGTGCAAAAAAAACAAATATGTGCAAATAGATACTGTGCAAAAAAGCTGTGCAAAAACCACCAATGTGTGCAAAATTGCAAATATTCTGTGAGGAATAACAGTGTTGTGCCAAACATGATGGTCTTGCACAACAAACCACTGACATATTCCTATAAGGTAAATCGCAGTTCCAAATACTGTGCAAAAGAGCAAAAATGTGCAAAGAATATGCTGTGCAATAAACAATGTGCAAAGATAATGTGCAAACAAAGGGGAAGACCACAGATTGTACAAAAATCCTGTGATGATAAATGCAGTGAATACTGCGATAAATGCTATGCCAAAATCGCAATAATCATGAACAGTATAAACGTGCAATAAAGTATAATCTATAATGCTGTGTATTAAAACAATAAACCTGTGTGCCTATGTTAAAACAATGCTGCGTAAATGATATGTATAACATTAAACTATAGCATTTAACAAAAGGAAGAAAAGAAATTGTTTGGGACTTTAAATGAGGTAATAGGGGCCGTTCACATCCCCTCCTCCATCCCGATTTAGTATTTTAAAAAAAAGAAAGGAGCAACAGGCGGGACTTTGTATGAGGCACATGGGAGCAAAAGCATAACATTTGGTAAAAGACAAGTTTTTAATAAGTACAAGTAGTTATATATTTACATGTTATTGCACAATCATAAATTAATATTTTCTATTTCATCAATGTATACACATTCCAACAAGGACTTAATAGTAAACATGTGAAGAGCTGAGTATTCAATAAACACAGATTATATATAAATACATGACACATTAAAGCGTCATTTAGAGAAAAACCATAAAATTAAAAGAGCAAAAATCAAAGAGGAACGTTCATGCTTTGTTGACAATTGTATACACAAAACGGCAGTTGAAAGCTCTACGCGTTTCGTGGCCTTATAGCCACTCGTCAGGAGCAACACCGTAGTGGTAGCCTATGGATGAAATAAAATAAACAACCATTTTTGAGGGGAAATTTTTTTTTTTTTTTTTATTAAAATGAACAAATGTACAGACATGGAGAACCCCCCACAGATGCACATTCGACCCACAGACTTACATATATATCTGCGCAGAGGCGGCACAGTACACCGAGAGTCACAACACTGACAGCACCCGACACCGCCAATGCGCACATGCAATGAAGTCAGTGGACTAAAAAATAAAAATATAATAGAAATTAAAAAAAAAAAAAAAGGGTGTAGTCTCCAATTAATAGTTTCTACACACTAACAATCAAAATTCATACCAAAAAGAATCAAAAATGAAAAATTATAAAAAGAAATAAATTAAATCAAATGTTAGTGCTCACACTTTTATAAATCTTTCACACACATTTTAACACACACTAATTTTATTTGCTTATTCTCTATAGGTCCCCCCATGAGGACCACCCCACTTCCCATACTCAACTTTTGCTACATCCCTTATCCCAACCTGCTAGGGGGGTGGTTCATGTGTTTTGGTTGTCACCCTGGGCATGCTCCCTCAGCCCCGGTCCGTGGCATTTTTGGGTCGGCCCGACTCTCGGTGTACTGTGCCGCCTCTGCGCAGATATATATGTAAGTCTGTGGGTCGAATGTGCATCTGTGGGGGGTTCTCCATGTTCGTACATTTTTTCATTTTAATAAAAAAAATTAAAAAAAAATTTCCCCTCAAAAATGGTTGTTTATTTTATTTCATTCATAGGCTACCACTACGGTGTTGCTCCTGACGAGTGGCTATAAGGCCACGAAACACGTAGAGCTTTCAACTGCCGTTTTGTGTATACAATTGTCAACAAAGCATGAACGTTCCTCTTTGATTTTTGCTCTTTTAATTTTATGGTTTTTCTCTAAATGACGCTTTAATGTGTCATGTATTTATATATAATCTGTGTTTATTGAATACTCAGCTCTTCACATGTTTACTATTAAGTCCTTGTTGGAATGTGTATACATTGATGAAATAGAAAATATTAATTTATGATTGTGCAATAACATGTAAATATATAACTACTTGTACTTATTAAAAACTTTACTTTTACCAAATTTTATGCTTCTGCTCCCATGTGCCTCATACAAAGTCCCGCCTGTTGCTCCTTTCTTTTTTTAAAAATATTAAACTATAGCAGTTTTCTGTGAGTATACTGTCAGTTCTAATGTGTGTGTATCCACCACACACACAAGGAAATAAAACAACAGTCCATGCACCGTGTCTGGTATAGACAGAGGAAAATGCAGCAACACTTAAACCAGAATCCTCAAAGACATTCTCCAATGAATGTTCTTCGGGCATGTCACTCAATCCTCCCCATGCTCTTACCTCTATACAGCAGAAAATCAGCTTATCTCATTCAAAGGGTAAGGTAATCACCACCGATTCCTGATAATAGTGGATGTTCCTTTACATCTTATGGCTCAAATAAACCAGTGCAATTGCGGTGTTCACATATAGCGATCATGTATGGAGAATAGAGGAAAGATTCCCATAGGGTAATATGTTAAAACACGAATACAATCTTTATTAAGAGCGGCCAAATGGACACTTACAATGTAAAAATGAATAGAGTGGCAGATATATAAAATAGTGTGACGTTGCAGGCGCCTCTTACATTACTTCAAGTGTAGCTATGCAGGGGCATACCTAGAGCCTTTGGCACCTGGGGCGGATCCTATATCTGGCACCCCCCCACCTTAAAATGTAAAAACACCCCACTGTGCCCCCTGCATACCTCTGCATCTTTCAATATCTTTTTGTCACTACTGTGTACCCCCCTCTCCACAACTGCACCTCTGGACCCCTTTAAATTACACAGCACCCTGCACCTCTGGATCCCTTTACATTACACAGCATCCTGCACCTCTGAACCCCTTTACATTACACAGCACCCTGCACCTCAGGACACCTTTACAATACACAGGACCTTGCACTTAAGGACCTCTTTACATTACACAGCACCCTGCACCTCTGGACCCCTTTACATTATACAGCCCTTGTACCTCTGGACCCCTTTACATAACACAGCACCCTGAACCTCCTGACCCCTTTACATTACACAGCACCCTGCACCTCTGGACCCCTTTACATTACACATCCCTTGTACCTCTGGACTCCTTTACATTACACAGCACCCTGCACCTCTGCATCCCTTTACATTACACAGCCCTTCACAGCTCCTGACCCCCTGCATGTTACACAGACCCCCTACAGTGCAGATCCCCACTACAGTGCAGACCCCCTCTCTACAGTACAGACCCCCCCTACAGTACAGAAACCCCCCTACAGTACAGACCCCCCTACAGTGCAGACCCCCCTACAGTGCAGAATCCTCCCCTACAGTACAGACCCCCCTACAGTGCAGACCCCCTACAATACAGAAGCCCCTACAGTACAGTATCCTCCCCTACAGTACAGACCCCTCCCCCTACAGTGCAGACCCCCCTACAGTACAGACCCTCCTACAGTACAGAATCCTCCCCTTCCCAGTGGAGCATTCAGGCTTCACTGCTGGTTTCCAACTGCACATGCACGAGTCACACTATACTTCCTGAATGGCCCTGTCATCTTCTGGCACACACAAAAGTCTCAGAACGCAGTGGGGGAGAAGAGGACATGACACACTGGGCCTCAGCGAGGCTGGGACAGAAGTACACAAGGTACTTCGTAAAAGGTAAGTAAGGAAAAAAGAAAACAATTAATTATCCTAAATTGAGTCGTGGAGGGGCTGTCATTCCTTTAAGCCAAAGTTGTATTGACATTTACCTGTAACAGAGAGACTGGATTTTACAATTGTTTGTTTTTGGAAGAGAAATGTCTAAAACAAATACAAATTATTGCTGAAAAAAAAGAACAAGTAGATTTCAGCTAGAAATGGGAATATATTTTCTTTTTTTTTAAAAGAAATCAAGGCGGTAAATTTTTTTAAAAATCTTTATTTATACATTTAAAAAATAACAAAGTAGGACAACAGAGACACGATTTAACATAAGCCAGCCAGTACATAATATCATAGGTGTTAACGGTGTCAACCCACCCATACCCCTAGCAGGATCATGTCCCCTGAGATATACCAGGAGAACAACTTCAAATAGCAAACATAGTACAATGGGTATCAGTGACATGAGGCACATAAAACTATAAACATCAGCGGGATAACTCAAATAAGGTCTCTGGAAATCAAACATATAAGGGATGGGGCATAAACCAAGAAGTAATAAATAAAGGATCAAAAATCACTAAAGCCCCAGCTCTCCCCCTCCTCCCCTCAAGGAGAAAGGGAGGGTTAGCAGAACCATAAAAGAGGGGTATCCTTAGACCAAAAGCATCATAAGCAAGCTGTAAAGAAGATTGTGATCTAACTGTACATAACATATTCACAATATCAATTGTTTATACATATCAGAGGTAGTGAAATCCACCCTTAGTGCCCACATTTCATTTAATTGTGAGAATTTGTTAAGACACTGATACCTCCACTCCTCCACCAGCTGTATATCGTGCACCTCCAATGGCCAGTCTCTGATCATTGGAACCACTGTAGACCTTCAGTGCACTAGTAAGACTTTTACCAGTGTTAAGAAGGTGAGGTAACACTGATTGTTTGGATAGATTCAAAACAGTTTATACCTCACCAAAGATACGTAGTAAGGCTCCTGTATCTTAGAGCAAATAGAAGTGCAGTAAATAATATCTACAGCCCTAATCAAAAAGATAAGAAAACAATCCCAAGCCTATGCAGCAGGAAGCAAACATGGATGGAAAAAAATGAAAACTCCCCAAAAGACGGGGTCCATAAGGGAACATCAGACCAAAACCATTAAAAATCAACCAGAAAGAGAGCCTGATGACCTCAGTTCAAGTCTTCCTAGTCCATGCAGACAGTGATCCAGGGGGTATTCTGGAACCCCTTTTGCTTACGTCAAGTCATTCGATTGTAAGCTCTTCTGAGCAGGGTCCTCTTAATCCTCTTATATTATAACTGTATTGTCTCTCTTTTATATTGTAAAGTGCTGAATAAACTATTGGCGCTATATAAATCCTGTATAATAATAATAGCAAAAAAATAAATAAAAATGAAATAAATGATAATAGAAAAGTTGGTGAAAGAACATTTCTAGCTTTTTTCTATTTAATTTTTTTTTTAGAAATCTGCTTTATACCAGCTGGTTTATACCAGCTACTGAATATATATATATATATATATATATATATATATATATATATACACACACACACACACACACACACACACACACACACTGCAACATTTATATTCTGTAATACATTGCAAGTCATTTCTTGGTTTATCTGTATTAGCTTTGGGTTTCAGCATGAAATGTGCACATAAATTATATTATAAGACCGACTGCAGGGAAAGGATCAACTAATCTGCTAAATGAATTTTAAAATCCATTCTTACAACAGTTGATAGCTACAGACCCCCTCCATGTGTTTGGTAATTACCCCAATATTTTCTTCACACTTGTTTAAAATGGCTCCCACTTGGGTTCCCTGTGAAGAACAGCTTTCCCTCAGCTCCAATACTGATCTGAAACACAAGAGAAAAGCACATGGCTTATCTTGCAGCCTCATTCCATCTGCTGCCAGTGGGGGTTCGGATAATCACAGTTATTGTTATAGAGGACAAGCAGTCTGAGAGATGCAGATAGAAGTCATAATAAGGGAAAAGGGGGTTTCTGACTTGTGAAAATAGCATTACAAAAAATAATCACACTTAAAAAAAATCAACGCCAAAAGAGTCAACTCTTTAAATTTCTGCTGGTCTCTTAATTATATAAATACAAAGATCAAATGTACAGTATTACCACCTCCATAAAACCAGAGCAAACAGAGAAAGGTAGGGTGATGTGTCTGAGGAGCATCATAATTCTAATCCTTCACAGTACATTGATGAGAAATGGCACTGGAAAATAGGCTTGAGAAATAGGTATCATTCAAAATGTAAGCAGAAAAAAAGCCTAAATACAATGCAATTTTTAAAGCTCTTCCTAATATTTATGTATACACATTTTAAACAAAATTATACAAAACATAATTTGTAGCTGGATAATTTGCTTGTATGCCCATCATGTGTTTAAGTATTAGGTCACATCATAGTAGATAGTTGGAGAAAATATGTTAATTATGTCATGGGTTGAAAGAATGTGATTTTGTTATTGGTTTCAGTTATTTACACAAAAAGGCACTGCAATGGACCTAAGGCAGAGAGGGTATGGAAATCATTGTAATTAAGAAAATACTGCAATTTTGAATATTTATGCTTGTTACAACTGTATCATAACTGCTTTGCTACTCTTTTTTTGTGAGCTCTCCTTATAACAGAGAAATCAAAAAAGCTAAGAAGAGGCTAAGAATAAGCTGCGAAAAGATCCTTAATGTTCCAAAATTGAGAATGCATTTGATTTTTAATAACATTCAGAATATAACAGATATTGCATACCTATTTTTTATTACTTATATAGAAATATCTGATTATATTGACACAAATTGCAGTGCACAAAAATATGATAAAGAAGGTAATGTAGTAGAAATATATATTAGACCTCATGCAAATAGATTTTGACAGGTTGCTACTAGTGAGCTTTTTTAAAGTTTATAGTACTTGAAGACTAAAGCCCCCGTACACACGATTGAATTTCTGATGGGAAATGTGTGATGACAGGCTGTTGGCGGAAAATCCAACCATGTGTATGCTCCATCGGACAATTGTTGTTGGACTTTCCGCCAACAAATATTGACTATCATGCCTTCAAATTTTCCGCCAACAAATGTGTGTTGTTGGATTTTCCGATCGTGTGTACACAAGTCTGTTGGACAAAAGTCCAAAGTACAAACACGCATGCTCGAAAGCAGAAGTGCTCGGTCTTGTAAACTAGCGCTCATAGTGGAGAATTACATTTGTGATGTGGCAAATTATGAAATCTCCAAATGCAGCGCACATTCTCTTCTTCTTTAATGGGATAATAATGAAGCTGCTTTGCTAGTGATACTGATGGAGTTATTACAAACAAATGTTCAAAAGCTTTTTTTTCTAGTGATATCAAGAATAATATAATAATGTTTTTTTTTTTTTTTGTGCAAGTTACCACAACACCATTATCCCCTAGTTTTTAAAAACAAAGATACAACTATGTTGGTGTCCCTTGTCAATTTGTATTTTTTAAAATGTAACCACCTTCTATCAAACTCTCATTTGAAGTAAAACACATAGCCAAGTATTATTCTCCACAATTTTTTTTATTGTGCATTAAAAAAAATAGACATGCTATATGTCAATAGAACTTAAAGGGGTTGTAAAGGTAATTTTTTTATTTTCTACATAGTTTCCTTTAAGCTAGTGCATTGTTGGTTCACTTACCTTTTCCTTTGATTTCCCTTCTAAATGTTTTTTTGCTTTGTCTGAATATCTCACTTCCTGTTTCTCCTCAGTAAACTTCTCACCATCATCCAAGCTGGTGGTTAGTCAGCCAGAACAGCTTACTGAACAGCTTACTGAGGAGGAACAGGAAGTGAGAAATTCAGACAAAGAAAACAAAGAAAAAAAAAACATTTAGAAGGGAAATCGAAGGAAAAGATAAGTGAACCAACAATGCACTAGCTTAAAGGAACCTATGTAGAAAATAAAAAATTTACCTTTACAACCCCTTTAACCAAAAAGTGCATTCTATGCATCCAAAAATATAGAAAATATACCAAATCAAATCATTATTCAACCAAAAAAATTATGTGAAAGCAATAACTCCAATGCCAATAATAAATAACATGTTATCTCCTCTGATTCCGCAGCATGTCTGGTTGACGAACGGCCGTTCAGAAACAAACGGAAAAGTGCTAAATGAAAAACGCGAAAATAAAAGCGGGAATCAACACTCACCAAACTTCTACTAAGACATAATTAGCAGAAGGAGCCCAAAGGGTGGTGCTAAAGAGCTGAAAAAACACATAGTACGTCTAATACCTCACTACGTTCGTAATTGTTGGCCAACATTTGTGTGGCCGTGTGTATGCAAGACAAGTTTGAGCCAACACCCTTCAGACAAAATTTCACGGTTTTGTTGTCGGAAAGTCCGATCGTGTGTACGAGGCATAAGTTAATCTTTGGAACATGTTACATCTTCTACCCGTTTTTATGGTGGAACATGTGGCCACATCATTCATTCAAAGAGTTCTGAAAAATAACTAACTACAAGCACCTAAGCCAATGGCTTGTAGTTCTCAATGAACTGTGAGGGAGCAGATTGAGCATCCTCTAGTTCAGGCATGTCCAAAGTCCGGCCAGCGGGCCAATCGCAGCCCGCGGTCTGGTTTTGAACGGCCCGCCTGGTTATTTAAACATATACATCTTTTGTGGCCCCCAGCGCCGGGGTCACAAAAGATATATAGTCCAGCTGCCTTGGAGGGAGGAGGCAGGACGAGTGCCGTGCACACAGGCTGAGAATTTCCTGTGTACATGGCAGCTGTAATAGGAAGTCCCATCTCTGCCATTGGACGACTGTTCTGTCCATCAGAGGAGGCGGGACTTTCTCTTAAAGGGGCCGTGTAAACAGGAAATTCTCCTGTAGGATGTCTTTGGCGCTCGTCCTGCCCTCCATGGCTGCACTGATGGTAATGGTGGCTGCATTCCTGGCAATTGCAATTGTGGGGCTGCATTCCTGGCAATGGTGAGTGAATTCCTGGCAATGGTGGGTGAATTCCTGGCAATGGTGGCTGCATTCCTGGCAATGGTGGCTGCATTCCTGGCAATGGTGGCTGCAATGGTGGCTGCATTCCCGGCAATAGTGGGTGCATTCCCGGCAATGGTGGGGCTGCATTCCTGGCAATAGTGGGTGCATTCCCGGCAATGGTGGGGCTGCATTCCTGGCAATAGTGGGTGCATTCCTGGCAATGGTGGGGCTGCATTCCCAGCAATGGTGGGTGCATTCCCGGCAATGGTGGGGCTGCATTCCTGGCAATGGTGGGTGCATTCCTGGCAATGGTGGGGCTGCATTCCTGGCAATAGTGGGTGCACTACCGGCAATGGTGGGGCTGCATTCCCGGCAATGGTGGGGCTGCATTCCCGGCAATGGTGGGGCTGCATTCCCGGCAATGGTGGGGCTGCATTCCGGGCAATGGTGGGGCTGCATTCCGTGCAATGGTGGGGCTGCATTCCGTGCAATGGTGGGGCTGCATTCCGTGCAATGGTGGGGCTGCATTCCTGGCAATGGTGGGGCTGCATTCCTGGCAATGGTGGGGCTGCATTCCTGGCAATGGTGAGTGAATTTCTAGCAGTGGTGGGTGCATTCCTGGCAATGGTGAGTGAATTTCTAGCAATGGTGGGGCTGCATTCCTGGCAATGGTGGGTACATTCCTGGCAATGGTGGGCACTGCATTCCTAGCAATGGTGGGCACTGCATTCCTAGCAATGGTGGGCGCTGCATTCCTAGCAATGGTGGGCGCTGCATTCCTAGCAATGGTGGGCGCTGCATTCCTAGCAATGGTGGGCGCTGCATTCCTAGCAATGGTGGGGCTGCATTCCTGGCAATGGTGAGTGAATTTCTAGCAATGGTGGGGCTGCATTCGTGGCAATAGTGGGTACATTCCTGGCAATGGTGGGCACTGCAATTCTAGCAATGGTGGGCGCTGCATTTCTAGCAATGGTGGGCGCTGCATTTCTAGCAATGGTGGGCGCTGCATTTCTAGCAATGGTGGGCGCTGCCTTCCTGGCAATGGTGGGCGCTGCGTTCCTGGCAATTGTGGGTCTGCAGATGGGCACTGACCCTTATTTTGCTTCAGTTCTTTATTACTGAGGAGGAACAGGAAGTGAGAAATTCAGACAAAGAAAACAAAGAAAAAAAAACATTTAGAAGGGAAATCGAAGGAAAAGATAAGTGAACCAACAATGCACTAGCTTAAAGGAACCTATGTAGAAAATAAAAAATTTACCTTTACAACCCCTTTAACCAAAAAGTGCATTCTATGCATCCAAAAATATAGAAAATATACCAAATCAAATCATTATTCAACCAAAAAAATTATGTGAAAGCAATAACTCCAATGCCAATAATAAATAACATGTTATCTCCTCTGATTCCGCAGCATGTCTGGTTGACGAACGGCCGTTCAGAAACAAACGGAAAAGTGCTAAATGAAAAACGCGAAAATAAAAGCGGGAATCAACACTCACCAAACTTCTACTAAGACATAATTAGCAGAAGGAGCCCAAAGGGTGGTGCTAAAGAGCTGAAAAAACACATAGTACGTCTAATACCTCACTACGTTCGTAATTGTTGGCCAACATTTGTGTGGCCGTGTGTATGCAAGACAAGTTTGAGCCAACACCCTTCAGACAAAATTTCACGGTTTTGTTGTCGGAAAGTCCGATCGTGTGTACGAGGCATAAGTTCATCTTTGGAACATGTTACATCTTCTACCCGTATTTATGGTGGAACATGTAACATGTTCCAGCTCCTGCCTCCTCTCTCCCTGATCCCCATGTGGCCACATCATTCATTCAAAGAGTTCTGAAAAATAACTAACTACAAGCACCTCAGCCAATGGCTTGTAGTTCTCAATGAACTGTGAGGGAGCTGATGGAGCATCCTCTAGTTCAGGCATGTCCAAAGTCCGGCCAGCGGGCCAATCGCGGCCCGCGGTCTGGTTTTGAACGGCCCGCCTGGTTATTTAAACATATACATCTTTTGTGGCCCCCAGCGCTGGGGTCACAAAAGATATATAGTCCAGCTGCCTTGGAGGGAGGAGGCAGGACGAGTGCCATGCACACAGGCTGAGAATTTCCTGTGTACATGGCAGCTGTAATAGGAAGTCCCATCTCTGCCATTGGACGACTGTTCTGTCCATCAGAGGAGGCGGGACTTTCTCTTAAAGGGGCCGTTGTGTAAACAGGAAATTCTCCTGTAGGATGTCTTTGGCGCTCGTCCTGCCCTCCATGGCTGCACTGATGGTAATGGTGGCTGCATTCCTGGCAATTGCAATTGTGGGGCTGCATTCCTGGCAATGGTGAGTGAATTCCTGGCAATGGTGGGTGAATTCCTGGCAATGGTGGCTGCATTCCCAGCAATTGGGGGTGAATTCCTGGCAATGGTGGCTGCATTCCTGGCAATGGTGGCTGCATTCCTGGCAATGGTGGCTGCAATGGTGGCTGCATTCCCGGCAATAGTGGGTGCATTCCCGGCAATGGTGGGGCTGCATTCCTGGCAATAGTGGGTGCATTCCCGGCAATGGTGGGGCTGCATTCCTGGCAATAGTGGGTGCATTCCTGGCAATGGTGGGGCTGCATTCCCGGCAATGGTGGGTGCATTCCCGGCAATGGTGGGGCTGCATTCCTGGCAATGGTGGGTGCATTCCCGGCAATGGTGGGGCTGCATTCCTGGCAATAGTGGGTGCATTCCCGGCAATGGTGGGGCTGCATTCCCGGCAATGGTGGGGCTGCATTCCCGGCAATGGTGGGGCTGCATTCCCGGCAATGGTGGGGCTGCATTCCGGGCAATGGTGGGGCTGCATTCCGTGCAATGGTGGGGCTGCATTCCTGGCAATGGTGGGGCTGCATTCCTGGCAATGGTGGGGCTGCATTCCTGGCAATGGTGAGTGAATTTCTAGCAGTGGTGGGTGCATTCCTGGCAATGGTGAGTGAATTTCTAGCAATGGTGGGGCTGCATTCCTGGCAATGGTGGGTACATTCCTGGCAATGGTGGGCACTGCATTCCTAGCAATGGTGCGCACTGCATTCCTAGCAATGGTGAGCGCTGCATTCCTAGCAATGGTGGGCGCTGCATTCCTAGCAATGGTGGGCGCTGCATTCCTAGCAATGGTGGGGCTGCATTCCTGGCAATGGTGAGTGAATTTCTAGCAATGGTGGGGCTGCATTCGTGGCAATAGTGGGTACATTCCTGGCAATGGTGGGCACTGCAATTCTAGCAATGGTGGGCGCTGCATTTCTAGCAATGGTGGGCGCTGCATTTCTAGCAATGGTGGGCGCTGCCTTCCTGACAATAGTGGGCGCTGGGTTCCTGGCAATTGTGGGTCTGCAGATGGGCACTGACCCTTATTTTGCTTCAGTTCTTTATTTAAAATTAAAAAATGTTTTTCCTGAAGCTTCCCTCTTAAAGTGAAGGTGCGTGTTATACCCCAAAAAATACGGTGTATCCAAATAATACACTTGAGTTCATCTCTTCACCACACACAGCCACAAAGGCATGAGAATTCTTGTTGGGTAGTGTATTAGTGCTCGGCCGAACACACTTAGACCGAATTTTATTGGTTCAAAGAATGTCAGGCAAAATGGTCGGCCCTCGAGCATGTTCAGTTCATCAAATCTGGCCCTCTTTGAAAAAAGTTTGGACACCCCTGCTCTAGTTAATTGATTCCTTCTGCAACTCAGAAACTGCCTTCCTGTATTGGAGGTGTGGACAGGCAGTGTACTTAAAGTCTGAAGTATGCTGGCATTACACCCATGATCTACTGAGTTTGGGTACAATGCTTTACAGGCTTTAGTGTAAAAAATAAAAAAAATGCATTTTTTTTTACCTGAAATAAGATGCATTTATCATTTTCTTATAAAAGGTGAGCTTATCCTTTAAAGTGGGACAGTAATTTGTTACTGTCCATCTGTTAGTTAAGCTGCTTTTTCTACCCAGCATGTCACTGCATTGTTTAAAAGGAAAAAAAAAAACTAATGCTGGCCTTATACCTGTAGAATTTAGTTGAATCGCTTGAATGAGAAAGTATAGAGATTACTCATCTGATGATCTGATCGTGCCTTCATGGACACATTTTTATTTGAATACCATGTTAAAGTGATACTAAACAAATGCTGTTTCATTTATATTGTCACTTCTATTTCTGTAAATGGATGATGCTATTGTTACTATTTTTTTTCTTTCATCTAAATACCCTTTTCCTAATTGATATACAGCTGTCACATGACCCAGATCTTTCCCACCCTGTCTGCAGAGAAAACAGGTTCAAAATAATAAAAAACAACCTTTGGAATACAGAGTAAAAATAAATAACTAATATCAACTGTTTTAAGTTGTCATACAAATATATATTTAAAATTAAATCTTTATTATTTTTGGCAATATCTTTGTATGGGTGGATTTCAGCTATTCACGGGCTGTGTCTAATGCAGCGTACACACGTAGCGGACTATCCGACAGACTTAGTCTGGTGGACTTCCCCGCCAGACTGTCCGTCCGACTTTCCGAACGGACTACTTGCCCACACACGGCACTTTTTCAGCTGACTAATACAGCATACTAAGTCCGCCGTACTATCCGCTGTACTTTTGAAATGAACAGACTCACCCACACACGCGGAGGAAAGTCCGCTCATTTCGAGCACGTCTCCAGGTAGGCGGGGCCCACGAGGGAGACGTCGCTAGACCAGCCACCTGGTATGGACTTAAAGGGGAACCCCAACGCCAAAAAAATCGGCCGCAGACCCCGACAACCAACAGCCAGGGTTGTCGGGAAGAGGCCCTTGTCCTCATCAACATGGGGACAAGGTGCTTTGGGGTGGGGGGGACGTGCGGCCCCCCCTTCTCCAAGGCACCCCCCATGTTGAAGGCACGCGGCCCGGTACGGCTCAGGAGGGGGGGGGACACTCGCTCTTTCCCCCCTTTCCTTGCCGGCTGGGTAGCGTGCTCGGACAAGGGTCTGATGTGGACCTGGGGGGAACCCCCACGCCGATTTTTTTCGGCGTTGGGGTTCCCCTTTAAGTCCATACCAGGTGGCGGGGCCAGCGACGTCTCCTTCGCGGGTCCCGCCTACCTGGAGACCCGTTCGAAATGAGCGGACTTTTCTCCGGGTGGGAAAAGTCTGTTCATTTCAAAAGTACGGCGGACTGGCATACGCACGGCTGGATTGTCCGCCGAAATGCGAGTCCGGCGGGAATATTGGAGTGCAAAACTACTTTCTAAGTCCGCCGTACTTTCGGGTCAAAAAAGTCTGCCGGAGGCTACACACGGGTGGGATTGTCCAGCGGACTTGAGTTTGCTGGACTTTTCCACCCGATTGTTTGATCGTGTGTACGCGGCATTAGAATAAGAAGGAGGAGAAGCCTCCATTAATCTACATGTAATATCCCACCCCTATTGTGTTTAGCTGATTAGTGGGCATGGAGGGGTGGGAGGGAGTGAGCCTTTCATTTGTGTATGCCCACATATGTGACTCTATGGTCACATGGGCTGCTCAGAGGTGATATGGAGGAAATACTCATAGTGACTGACAGCATGTAATACGGCTTTTATTGATAGTATTTTTGTGACACTTTAATGTTTTGCATAGAAACATGTTCTATTTCTGGATTAAAGTTCATGTGCATAAGACTAGTTACAATTTTCCCTGCCTGTGAGCAAACATTTTGATTGATTTTAACCATCGCTGTGGCTGCTATGTGTAGTTGAGTAATTGTTGGAGGCTGTGGCAGCTTTGAAGAAGATCTGCAAGATGATCTTTAGGATAGCTGAGTGGTAGTGGAGCTTGTTTAAAAGGTTGTTTCTATACTGCAAGTTGGAAATGCCCCTAAACAAAACATTTTTATATGTAAAATTTCATATTTAGCTAGTGAAAAATAACCTCTTTTTACTTAGTTTTCTAATTCTCATTTAAAATAATAAAAAATTAAAATAAAAAAAATGTTAAAAACCACTATATATTCCTTTTAAGTTATAAAAGATTAAAGTGCCTGTAATTCCAAAACCTTTTTTCCCATCAGGGAAATGTAATTTCTGTCTCAGAGACACAGGAAGCAGGAGGAGATCTCTCCAATTTAAGACGCTGTTCACGCTATTGGGGTGGTTGCGGGTCCTGGAATAGCAATGGATTCAACAACCGCCAACCACCAGAAGCCAAAACGCACTGCTCTTCAAAAATGCGTGGGGCTGCCAATAATTCTTAACCACTTCAATACAGGGCACTTTAATACAGCCTCTTCCTGCCCAGGCCAATTTTAAGCTTTCAACACTGTCGCACTTTAAATGACAATTGCACGGTCATGCGACACTGTACCCAATGTGACATTTTTCATCTATTTTTTTCTCTTCTCCTTTTTTTTGTATGTGCTGGTAGGATACAATATTTATGTGGAATTAGGATTGTATTAGTGCTATTTTATGTTTAATTATAGGTTTAAAAAAAGGCAATAAATATAAAAAAAAAAAAATCAACATAGAAAATAAATGTATGAAGAAGTGTGCAAATGACCATACACTTTACAATCTGTGTAAAAGATACAAACTGTTACACATCTCTTAAAATTCGGTACAAAAGTGGGCAACTATAAATGTGTGATCAATCAGCAAGTGCAAACAATCATAGGTGCAAAAAAAGTGCAAAAGAAACAAACATTGACTGATTCAATCAAAGCTAAATCACATAGAGCCTTTAAAGATTCACAAACGGGTGTGCAAACATAGTAAGGTGACTTCTTTAGGACAATGTGCGTCTCCATGAAGAAATTCTGACTCTGTAAACATAGAAACAGATGATTATTTTCATATTCTCATTGAATTAAAGAATATTTATTTAGTGCTGCTCTCAAAAAAATACAACGTTGTAGGTGAGATATCTATGAATTGAGCATATCCAGATGTGTTGGGATGTCTTTTTGCACTGGCTATTTAAATATTTCTCGTATCAAAGGTAGGACCCTTTGTTATTTTTTAATTCCTGCATATACAAGCTCTTTATTCCCAATGATGATGATGTTATTGATGTCAATATTGCTAATATTCTGTATTGATATGTTATAGATGTCTCTATACCCCTGAAGAAGATTGTATACAAAATTATGATTGAAACATGCTGGGGTTAGTCTAAACAGTAAGATCCACAGATATACCATTTGTGGATTTCTTTTTGTTAAATGTTGTATAGACATCTAATATGTTTATTTTTGTGTACAACAGTGCTCTTGTCGTTGTTCCTCCTTTTCCACATGTTCCCCTTCCCATCCCCTTTCTTTTTTGTTATCGCTGCTTTTATTGATGCAATTTTACCCATTGAAACTAAAAACAATATTAAGACAAGTATATAAGTATAAGTATATAATACATTAAAATAAAGTATTTTTCATTACTTGTAAACTGTGTATAAGCCATTGGGAGTATCTTGCTTTTTGTTATATAGCTTTTGGAGGAATATCCTCTTCATCTAGGGTCCAAACAGTACTTTTACAAAAAGTCAATTTTTTTTAGGTGAGATGTATGTCTTCCAAAGAATGGTCAATTTTGAGAAATGATTTTCCACAGGTGTGCACTGATCAACTTTTATGGTACTTTTATGGTGTGTCTATAAAGATTCATTCTTTTATGTAATACTGTCCTGTTTTGCTAATGTAAGGCCGCGTACACACGGGCGGACTGTTCGCCCAACTTAGTCCGCTGAACAGTGTTTCAGCGGACAGTCCGCTCGTGTGTGGGCTTCAGCGGACTGTTTCAGCGGACAGTCTAACGAACAAAGTCTTACGGAATTTCCGTAAGACAGTCCGTTCAAACTTGGTTTTGTCCGTCCAAACTTGGTTTCAGCGGACAGTCCGCTCGTGTGTAGGCAAGTTGGACGGACTAAGTATCGCGCATGCTCAGAAAGGGTTTACACGGCCGAAGGTTGCATTGCAGTGTATAGGACGTCGTTTTTCTAGTCCCGTCGTACGTGCTGTACACGTCATCACGCACGTTTTCAGCGGACTGTTCGTTCATCGTGTGTGGTCAAGTCCGTTCATGCTAATTTTGAATGGACTGTTTGTCGGATTGTTTGACGAACTTAGTTGGGCGAACAGTCCGCCCGTGTGTACGCGGCCTAACTTGTACTTTTTGCATTGAATTAGATATTCCAAATTACCGAAAGTGCAGCTATATAATCATATCATACTCAAAGTTCCTTTTGTTTTTTAGAATTTTTAACCATTTTACTGTCACCACCATATATCTTACATCAGTAGTGGTGGGCAGGGTTATATACAATTGCGGTGGCTGCAGCTGCCTGGCGTGTGCGTAAATCTGACAAAGCAGCTGTTAGTTGTACAGTTGCCCAATTGCTTCCACATAACCCCTCTATGCACTCCTGCCATGTTTCCTGGGCTCCCTGTGCCCAACAGCGGACCGGGAATAAGCATGGTGGGTGCTGTATATAGAGGGGAGGGGGATCAGCAAACTTTCATTTGCTGGTGTATCTTGTGGGTCCTTCTGTCACTTTCCATAGCCAGTAAGATGGGGAAAAAGCTAATGGACTGTACCTTTACTCTATTAGCCTCAATGGAGGTCAGGTGAGACAACAGAGTGTTTTAGACCCCCGATGCCTCATTAACCACTTCAGCTTCTGGTAGACCAGGCCATTTTTTGCATTTTGCCACTGCGTTGTTTAACTGACAATTGTGCGGTCTTGCAACATTGTACCCAAACAAAATTTATATCCTTTTTTCCCACAAATAGAGCTTTCTTTTGGTGGTATTTGATCACCTCTGAGTTTTTTTATTTTTTGCGCTATAAACAAAAGAACAGTGACGATTTTGAAAAAAAAAAACACAATGGGGGTTATTTGCAAAACGCAAATCCACTTTGCACCACAAGTGCAAAGTGCACTTGAAATTGCACTGAAAGTGCACTTGGAAGTGCAGTCACTGTAAAACTGATCGGTAGATCTGAAATAAGGGGAGGCTCTCTTGATTTTATCATCCAATCGTGTGCAAGTTAAAATGCTGTTTTTTACTTTCCTTGCATGGTCCCCCTCAGATCTGCACTTTGCACTTGTAGTTTGCACTAGGGCATAGGTTTGATTGGTGATTTTTATTGGGACTGCAATATTGAGGTGGACATATCAGACATTTTTGGGACCAGTGACAATTATATAGTGATCAGTGCTATAAAAATGCACTAATTACTGTATAAATGTCATTGGCAGTAAAGGGATTAACACTAGGGGGCAATCAAGTGGTTAACTGTGTTCTAACTGTGGGGCAGAAGGGACTGACTAGGAGAAATTACAGATCGGTGTTCATAATCAACACGATCAGTCTCTTCTCCCCTGAAAGAAATGAGCGATCGCGGGTGCCCGGTGGTCACTGCGCCCTCTGGGCACTCACATCAGTTTAGGCGGCAAGCCATGGGCACGTCAAATGCCTCCGGCTGCACGCACGCCCCCCTAGTGGCCAAAAGGCAAAGCGGCTTAAGGTAACGTCATTTTGCCCAGGGGAGCCAACCTGCCACAGTAAAACTGCGGCGGCTGGTCTGGAAACAGAATAATGCCTGCAGACAAAAAGGCGTTGGGATATTTAAGCTGAATCAGCACCCAGGATCAGTGCTGTCTCTTTTACAGCATTCTGTGATTGTCCTGTTCCCTGTTACCTGCATCTGCTCTTGAAATACAGACCCGGCTTGCTCCTGACTGTTCCTGCTCTCCATCTGCATGGACCCCGGCTTGTTCTTGGACCATTCTCCTGTCTCCGCATCTGTACCTGATCTGATTGTTCTGTGTATGACCCGGCTTGTCTGACTCTGCTTATGTTCCAGTCCATTCAGAGCTACCAAGTTTCAAGCACCTGTCCATCTGCACAGGGGACCTGCTCTTTGGCTAATTTCATCCAGGTACTAGCCTGTTCCTGCCCTCGGAACATCCGCTGCTATCTGGTGTAACTACTCAACCAGCAGCAGTTAGCACGTCTACCGGCACCTGTGAGACTCTGCACTCCTGCGCCACCTGTATACTCTACCAGGGGCCCTAAGTCAGAGGTGTAAGATAGGCATTCCTCTGCATAAATCAGGCTCTACTCACCTGGTATGTGACACCCCCCCCCCCCCCCCCTGTAAATACACACATTGTGAGTGCCTACACATAAAAAGGTCAATTGGGCTATACACCTTAAATATTACTGTGCATGCTAGAGTGAGACAAATAATTATGGGCCCATTATTCATGCTTAACTCTAAACGGATGACCTATAGGGGCTTTTGAAACATTATCTATGTAAAATATAGGGTACCAAAGTATGCTACGCTTCACAGGCACACACAATTTTAAACCTTGACATGTTGGGTGTTTATTTACTTAGCATACCTTCATATTTTTCATGTAACCAAAAGTTATGTGCCCTAAAATGTGTGTATTTTTATTGAAATTTTGAGTTTTATAAACAATTTTGCTAATATTTTGTGACATACAGGGTGTTTTCCTACTGCAAATATATAATGTTTGGAGGTTTTACCTAATCTTTAGACCTTAAATGATTTTTTAAGCATTTGTGCAAAAAATTTGAAAATGGCTCTGGCAACAGTGGGGTTAATGTATAGTTGTGACTCCACAGTTTGAAGTTTTTACCCCTGTAAGGTTTTGTCATCTTGTTTGGGCTCCAGTAATCAAAAATACATCTTCTACTGATTGATTCATGTATGAATGGCTGCATGAAGGCAAGCATTGTGAGTTGTTGGAATCCCACCTGTAATTTTACTCAACAGCTAAAAAGTCTTATTAAATCACTACCATCCCCTCCCATATAACTGAACAGTGCAATTTCAAAAAAATCCAAAAATTAGGAAATCCTGTATTCTGTCCAAGCTCCACAAGTTAGTAAATTCAGTCAGCTACATAACAAGTATGAATACACTCACTGAACAACTCCCAGGGCTAGAAAATGTGCTAAAGCTATTTGTGAAAAACATAGCTATTCTTTTGCAAGATATAACTGATTTCCCAAACAAGCTACATAATATACAGCAATTATCTCCAAATACACTTCTTGTGACAATAGATGTATTATCTCTGTATAGTTACATGCCTCACAAGGATGTGCTTTCTGAAATTCCCATTGAACATATAGATGTGAAGCAAAATACAACTTCATATGATGCCCAGGAACATCACAAATAGGGATTTTTATTTCCCAATGAGAGAAAAAAGTATAAGGTATAATGTACTCAATAAAACATGGATTCAAAATAGCCACGGTAGAAACAAATGTGTTTTTTTTTTATTACCCTTTTTCGCATAATGATTTCTTATCATTGGCACACTTTCAGCATGCACACTTTTAATAATATATGTCCATAAGAGGGGACATTAATTACGATTATTGGAGAAACACTCTAAAGGTGTTCTAATGTGTCATGATTAATACAGTAAGTCAGTTCATAAGTGAATTCATTAGTGCATTCATTAGCACTTTCCATTTATAAAATTGCTGTTTTACAACAACACAGAGAGAGTGTCACATTAGGTAATGTAACATGAATCAAACTTGTTATGTTGATTTAGAAACTGGAACCTTCATATCAATGATCATTGCATACTAAAGATACGCACCTTTCAGAAAAGCTTATCTTTATATTGTGCATTTTTATCATTTGAAATATTTAAAAGGTGGACATTTTACTAGACAATTTCATGCTGAGATTCACAAATATGTTAATTACATCAATAAAGTTTATTATTTAGGCAGGTTACATTTTAGTATATATTGCCATGTTAAAATATTAACCCTTTCTTGAAGTAAATATTTATTACATGACAGACATTTTTATTTGCTTCAATGTGAATGGCACAATTGGGATTGCCATACTCATACTTTAAAGCTTCAAATTTTTCAAATTAAGGACTTTATTTTCCTGCACTATAATATTTCTTCCATTGCATAAAATTCAAGGTTTTATTAAAGGGCACATCCAATCTAAAGCATCATAAGGCGAAACTGGGATAGGTTAGCCTATTGTATAAATTACTCTCTCCAACAGCCTGCCGCTTACTTTCTTGCCTAAATTTGATTTTTTTCAGCACCAGGGAGATTGAGAAGCACACTGACAATGATTTCTTATGCATCAAGATAAATTCTCCCATTAAGCTTTTTTTTTCAGAGGCTAGTAAATATGGATATTTGTTTCTTTTGTGTTTAATCTTCCATTATATGAAAATGTAGAAGTGTTAAAATGGTATTTAACCTGAAAAAGAATATATATATATATATATATATATATATATATATATATATATATATATATATATATATATATATATATATATATATATATATATATATATATTGTAGCTTACTAATTTTTAGATATGGTGACTTTGTTATGTTCCTTTTTTAGTTTTATTTCCCTTTATTTTCACCTATTTACTAAGTTGTAAATTCTGTTATTTTTCAGCTTCCTTTAACATACCAGGATGCCCAGCAATAGTGGCAGCTAGAGGGTTCTAAGAAACTATTTAACAGTGGTCAGATTATATCAATTTATGCAAGACCCTTATATAGAAAGGGAAAAAAAAAAACTGCTGCTGTAGCTGCCTACAAAAGATTGACTTTGGCATTCATTTGTTAGTCAAATTAAATATGCAACTATCCTCTCTCCAGACTGACAATGCTTCTGTCCAAAGTTGGCTTTGTTGCTCCTCCAGTAGAGTGAGGTACCCTAAGACAGGAAGTGTATTACTGGCTGGACCACCAGGTGAAAACAAAGCTAAATAAAATGAAAGCAGTCACCATAAAGTATGAGTATGTAAACCCTTACCTTGTAAAACAACCCATTCAGTTTAAAATAGAAATGAAAGGAAACATTTGTGTACACATATAAAAAAAAAACATATAAACACCTTTTCTCCCTTTATATAAGTGATCACATACTCTGTGTTCTCAGCTGCAAAAGGGGTTCAGAGAGCTGGGGGGGGACAGAAGTACACTGATCTTCTCAATAAATGGCTGTGCAGGAAGGGGGTTTCAGGGGAATTATGAACATTGGAGGAGAATAGGCTGAGTTCCCAGCACAGCTAGAAAACTGAACATATTGTGCTATCAGGCCTAGTTTGGTTAATATATATATATATATACAGAGGTGGCTCTAGGCTTTGTGAGGCCTTAGGCAAAACTTAAAGCGGGGTTCCACCCTAAAGTGGAACTTCCGCTGATCGGAACCCTCCCCCCCTCCGGTGTCACAATTGCCACCTTTCAGGGGGGAGGGGGGTGGAGATACCTGTCAAAGACAGGTATTTACACCCACTTCCGGGCATAGACTCCCATGGGAGTCTACGCCATTTCCTGTCCTGCCGCACTGTCTGCTGGGACACACACGGGTCTCAGTGACAGCGTGCACAATTCCTATTGTGCTGCGCGACTCGCGCATGCGCAGTAGGGAACCTGGAAGTGAATCCGTTTCGCTTCACTTCCTGATTCCCTCACCTAGAATGGTGGCGGCAGCAGCCGAGAGCTGAGCGATCGATCGGCCTCGGCTGCCGGCATCGCTGGAACCCGGGACAGGTGAGTGTCCATTTATTAAAAGTCAGCAGCTGTAGTATTTATAGCTGCTGGCTTTTAATATTTTTTTTGTAGGTGGAATCCCTCTTTAAACATGAGGCCCCACTCATGCCCATAATAGGACAAATAATTCAAGCGATAAAAATTAACTGTATAAGAAGGATACAGGGGGAGGGTAAGTGAACACAGTACGGGGGGGGCAAGTGGACAAATTACAGGGGGGGGGGCAAGTGGACAAAGTACGGGGGGGCAAGTGAACAAAGTACGGGGGGCAAGTGGACAAAGTACAAGGGGCAGGAGGGTACAGTACAGGGGGAGGGTAAGTGGACACAGTACAGGCGGCTTGATGGTGCAGTACGGAGGAGGAAAAGTGGACCCAGTACAGGAGGCAGGAGGGTACAGTACAGGGAGAGGGTAAGTGGACACAGTACAGGGGGAGGGTAAGTGGACACAGTACAGGGGGAGGGTAAGTGGACACAGTACAGGGGGAGGGTAAGTGGACAAAGTACAGGGGGAGGGTAAGTGGACAAAGTACAGGGGGCAGGAGGGTACAGTACAGGGGGAGGGTAAGTGGACACAGTACAGGGGGCAGGAGGGTACAGTACAGGGGGAGGGTAAGTGGACACAGTACAGGGGGAGGGTAAGTGGACACAGTACAGGGGGAGGGTAAGTGGACACAGTACAGGGGGAGGGTAAGTGGACAAAGTACAGGGGGAGGGTAAGTGGACAAAGTACAGGGGGCAGGAGGGTACAGTACAAGGGGAGGGTAAGTGGACACAGTACAGGGGACAGGGGGATACAGTACAGGGGGAGGGTAAGTGGACACAGTACAGGGGGCAGGAGGGTACAGTACAGGGGGAGGGTAAGTGGACAAAGTACAGGGGTATGGTAAGTGGACAAAGTACAGGGGGCAGGAGGGTACAGTACAGGTGAAGGGGAAGTGGACACAGTATAGGGGGCAGGAGGATACAGTACAGGGAGAGGGTAAGTGGACACAGTACAGGGGCAGGAGGGTACAGTAATGTATAATACGGAGCTGCTCTCACAGATCCTAGCTATTCTGGCAGGCTGTCACTGGGGAAAGAAAGAAAAGAAAAGAACATCCATCATATAAGTGTGTACCACAGTAAAATGTTATATAGTGTGATAGATATCAAGAATAATTAATATATGTACATTCCAAAGTGCTGGTACAATAAATAATAAGCATAAAACATACAAGTCATACAAAAAAATCCAACAAAACTGTGCTGTGATAAACTTGAGCAGACCCACTGCAAACTATTTGCTCGGACTTCAGTGGACCATCACCAAAACAAAGCACATTCCATTTGCTTACTAAAAAAATGAGACTCCTTAAACTTATGAGGACACATGCACTTGTCATCTGCTGGATATTTACAACCACTTCACTCAAAAATAACACTACAGGCATAGTAGCTTGGTCCGGTACCAACCAGAGGCAACCCCGTAAATGCAAAGAATAAAGCAATACCAGGACAAGGGTGGCACAGTGGTGTAATGGTTAGCACTCTCCCCTAGCAGTAAGATGGGTCGCTGGTTCGATTCCCAACCATGACACTACCTGCCTGGAGTTTACATGTTCTCCCTGCCCCTGCGTAGGTTTCCTCTGGGTACTCCTTTATTCCTCCCATGCTCCAAAGACATGCAGGTAGGTTAATTGGACTCTGTCCAAAATTGGCCCTAGTATATGGATGGGGACCTTGGATTGTGGGCTCCTTGAGGGTAGGGACCAATGTGAGTGTACAATGTACAGGGATAGGGACAATTGTAGACACTCACTGGATGGACTGGTGTCTTTATTCAACCTTACTAACTATGAAAGTAAACAATTTGTTGCTTTATCCTAGTAAAGTTTGCTGTAAGTCCATTACTTTAATAAAGAAATGTCCTGGTAATGCATACAGTATGTTTTATTCTTTGCATACACGGGTTTGCTGTGGTTGGTACCTGACCAGGCAGAGTGGGGAAAAGATGCTCTGGGAGAAAGTTACTAAAACTGTCACTTTTTGAGTGAATTGGCTGTAAATATCCCACAGATGACAAGTGCATGTAACTTCAAAAATGTAAGGAGTCACATTTTTTGGTAAGCAAATGGTACATTATGTGCTTTGTTTTGGTGATGGTACACCGAAGTCTGTGCAAACAGCTTGCAGCGGATATGCACAAGATTATCACAGCACCATTGGAGAGTGTGTGTGTATATTTAGGCACTTTCACATGAAGGATCCAATCGAGTTCACCTGTCAGTTTTTTCAGGCAGACCTGAGCGGACCCTCCATTCTCCTCTATGGAGCGGTGGATGGACTTTTGTCCGTTTACACCCGCCTATCTTCAATCCGACCCAACAAAAACAAACTGAAGGGGGATCCATTACCCTTTGTCTGGGCTGATCAGGATGAATGTCAGTTGGGTATAAACAGACAGGCAGTCTGTTTACACCTGACTGCCCATAGAACAGTATGGACTGTGTCTGCTTGGCATAAGTGGAGCAGATGCAGACCAGTTAACCTCTTGCTCTGCTCGGAGGGTAGTCAGCAGGCAGACTCCCTGCTGAGCAAAGCAAAGTCTGTCCCATGTGAAAGGGGCCTAATTGATGTTTTGTCCCATCACCTTTGCTCTGTCTGCCCCCATGTACTCTCTAACTGACACATCTCTCTTATTCCCTCACTCTGTCCTTATATCCTCTTCTCTGCCCCATCTATACCTCCTCGATCTCTCTCTAGATGTCCCTATTATATACATGCAGCAGGCTGTGTGTAATCAGTACAGTCCAGCATGATACAGCACCTCTACCTTCCTCTGAGGATCCATGCCATTCCTGCTACTGTGTTTTCTGGGCCCTCCCCCTGGTCTCACTCAGCCCCTCCCCCCTCCTCTCACTTACCTCCAGTTCGTCAACGAGTATGCTGGAATGGAGGTGGCTCTGGTACCACCCACATGGGAGGGGATTCTATTGGAGAGAAGAAGCAACTGATCGATGTGCTGAAAAGAAAGTCCAGCATCTGCCTTTCATGTGGGAGGAGGAGGGGCCGTGGAAGCCGATGAAAGTGAGTGTGGAGGCTGAAGCTCGCAGTGCTCGGCGCTGCATGTTACCAGTCTGATGTCTGCATTGCTGAGCAGGGCGGTGCCAGCACACTTGAGGGACCATCAGCTTCAGGGCCCCCCCTCTCCTGCCCCCCTAAGGAGGTCTTATACAAGCGTCAGCGGCCAGCCCTGCTGAGTGGCTTTATCTGTGATCTGGAGCTATCAGCCTCAGAGGCGGCTCTCTAATTAGACAGATCAGGTGGCCGCGAGGCCCCTCCCAGTGCGGGGCCTAAGGCAAACGCCTAATATGCCTAATTAGAGAGCCGCCTCTGTATGTATATAAATATATATATATATATATATATATATATATATATATATATATATAAGCGGAGGGACTAGCAGGAACACCAGGGATTTTCACACATGGTACAGAAGACACATATCAGGATTGTGAAGTGTTGGATTTTTTTAACCACTTCAATACAGGGCACTTTTGCCCCTTCCTGCCCAGGCCAATTTTCAGCTTTCAGCTCTGTCACACTTTGAATGACAATTTCGCGATCATGCAACACAGTACCCAAACAACATTTTTAGATATATTTTTTCCCACAAATAGAGCTTTCTTTTGATTTTACAAAATCGTGTAAATAAGTATGCTTTCTCCTTCACTGATGGGCACTGATGAGGTTGCACTTACGGGCACTGATCAGGCAGCACTGGTGGGCACTGATGAGGTGGCACTGATGGGCACTGATGATAAGGCACTAATATGCAGCACTGATGGGCACTGATAGGTGGCACTGATGGGCACTGATAGGTGGCACTGATATACAGCACTGATAGGCATTGATAGGTGGCACTGATGAGCATTCATAGGCAGCACCGATGGGTACTGATAGGCCAATACTGATGGGCACTTATAGGTGGCACTGATGGGCACTTACAGGCAGCACAGATAGGTGGAACTGATGGGCACTGATATATAACTGATAGGCAGCACTGATGAGGAGGCACTGGCAGGCATTACCGAGGGGCATTGATTGGCACCTGGTGGTCCTGGGTGGGCATCCCAGTTGGGCATGGGTGGTCATCCTTGGGAGGGGGGGGCTGTACTGATAATCAATCAGTATAGACCCCCCTGTGAGGAGAGTAGCCGATTGGCTCTCCTCTACTTGCATCTGTCAGTGCAAGTGGATGAAAAGCCGATACACATCTCTTCCTGTTTACATTGTGATTGGACACAGCCTATGTTAGAGGCTCTTTACCAAGATCAGTTATGCGGTGTGTCAGTCTGACAACAATGGCATAACTGTGTGCCCCACGGGTGCGCAATCGCAGCTTATCCTAATAGACGTCATATGATGTCTATAGAATAACTAAACCACTTTGCGCATGTCATTCTGTTATATGGCAGGCGGGAAGTGGTTAAGATTAATAAGATGCTAAATATTTTGTTATTTGTTTTTTTATTTCATATCACTTTAATTGTGTCCAGGCAGTACTCTGAAAGAATTATCTCAATTTCACTTGAAAAAAATAGTGCTCTTCCTGGGGCTTACTGGAGAGAAAGTCATAACTTAGGACCTACAGTATAAGGAACTGCCTGTGTCTGCTTCATTTATTCTATAGATCTTTGCTTTCTCTAATTCTTCTGCTGATTCTTTGCCATTAGTTCAGAAATCATCAGGAAGGCAGCTCTGGTATAAACAAGAAAATCACTGCTCCTCTACCAAGATGGCTGCAGAACAAGGCATGGTAAGTCAATAATGGGGAAAAGATCAGCTGCAGTAAGCCTACCATTAATACTTCTGAATAAATATGTGTTCTCTGCCTGCACAGGGACAGTGTTCACAGTTCAGTTCCTTTATAAGCAAACCAGAAAGGTATTTTTTCATGAGATTCTCATATGAGTCCGTCTTATGAATATGATGCAGTATGTGCATTTTGTGTAACAGTTTCAATTTACAAACAAATCAGCATCAAAGGACAAAAAAGTTTTGGGGGAAATGTATAATTTTATTATTTTGGGTTCTGCCCAATAAGCATACCCAACAGTTATCCATTTTGGGATCTTACCACTTTTACAGTATTCAGTACAGCTGTGTACTGTACATTTTGAACCACTTTTCAGTATATGTACCAAATATAAACAAACTCAATTCTACATCAGCACTAAGTGCCTGTAAGGGTTGCTATAAAAGAAGCTATAAAATGGCATGTTATCAACATGCTTCTTACAAACATAAGAGCCTTGGAAAAAAAAATTCCTGTGTGAGCTATTAAAGTTAGTGTTTTGCTCTCCCTTCATATACCTTACAGTACCTATGAAAAATATGTTAAAGTAAAGGTAATTATAATAAAGGTTAATTATATTGTGAAGATATAAATAATTTGTAAATATAATACTAACTATTAAATCTATCTGGAAGAATTACTTTAGGAAACATTTAACATTTATACTTCCATTTATTGGACAGTAGATTCACAAAGATGCTGGCAAAATTTCAGAATTAAATGGAAGTAGCATGAATTCTGATTGTGTCATACCTCTTAAAGAGGAAGTAAAGGCAAAAAAATAAAAAATAAAAAACACCCTGTAAGGCAAAGGCATAATGAGCTAGTATGCATAGCATACTAGCTCATTGTGAATAACTTACCTGAGAACAAAGCCCCCGAAGCGGTCCTTCGTCTTCCTCTTCGCCGCTGCCATGTATCCCGGAGCGACTTCCGGGTCTCGCTGCTCTGGCGCTGTGATTCGCTGGAGCCACGATTATGTCACTCCCGCGCATGCACACGGAAGCCGACACTCGCGGCATATCGCCATGATCTGCGGCCTGCCCAGTGTGCCTGCGCGCCGCTATCTGCGGCGCATGCACCATAGACAGCGGTGGCTGTCTTCGGGTAAATATCTCCTAAACCGTGTAGGTTTAGGAGATATTTCCTGGACCTACAGGTAAGCCTTAATCTAGGCTTACCTGTAGGTCAAAGTGGTTTGTAAGGGTTTACAACCACTTTAATAGGTTCATATTGTACTGAATGAACTCAACAAAAGCAGACTAGCTACCCATGACCCAATCAATGCAAATGCAATGTACTTGAGGTGATGGCAAAGACATTTTTGGTTTGGCGGCAATTCTGTTATGTGGCAAACATATACAGCAGAGATGTAGGAAATAAAAATCCCTACTCTATTAATTGCTTCTACATTGACTGATGCAAAATGATGCAAATGAAAGATAAGCACCGCTCCACGTCAGTCCACTGTTCCACCTCCACCATAGAGACATAAAACAGTGATGGCAAAAAAAATATTGAGTATTCTGTTGAGTCTGCCTGTTTGTTTTTTGTTGTTTTTTATTTTGCTTTTTTTGGAGGGGTTTTTTGTTAACTTTTTGTCTGAGTATTGATCTATGTTTGTCCCAAGCATGTTTGAAGCCATTTACTGTTGACCTTCTTACTACCTCTTCTTAAAGTTTATTCCAAGCTTCAACTACATCTTCAGTAAAATAATACTTTATTAAAATTAGTGACCACAATCATCATACTAGCAGGTGTTGACCCTCTCCTTCTTAGTCTTCATAGTGTAGGAAAAAATTCTGTCTGGCCGCACATACAAAAAAATCACCCTTATTGTAGCATAACTTCATAAGAGCAATCGACAATATAAAAAAACATGAGGGAAACTAAGGTGTTTCATGCAAAATCACTACTTAGTCATAGCTCCTATGTGCATCCAAATATAATTTTTTTCCTACACTATGATTTAAATTGATCTATTTTAATCTTTACATGCCAAACCCTGCTTTGCCTTTTATGTTCATGACATCTCAGCTTGATAGTGCAGTGTAATAATATGCCTGGGTGGCAGCACTGCTATCCTGGGTGGCATCATCCCACTCTAGCACCTAATGTGTACCCTAGTTTCCATTGGACACAGTAGAAGACAGATCATTGTACCGGGCCACTGCACATGGCCCTGGTACCATGTAATCAAGGTGACCAGTCAAATCTCAGTTATAAACAATGTCTTTCATTCATAGCCCTTGTGTACTATTGTGAGTATTGCCCTGATTGCTAACAGTGCTCAAATTGTATATGGCCTATCTCAGTGGACCTGTGCCTTGTGATAGCTGTTGCCAATGACAGCTATTACAGTTTTACACAATGCCATATGAATGGATGCCATTCACAGTTTCACAGTGAAAAATAGGCTGCTTTTACAGTTGGGAAAAGCAAAAATTACAAAGGTTAGGAATAGGGAAAGAAGGGGAAGGGGGAGGGGGGAGGAGGGGGAGAAGAGAAGAGAGGGAATGGAAAGGAGGGAAGGGGAATAATGAGAATAAAAGGAGGGGAGCAAGGAAAGATTAAGGAAAAAAAAATATATATAAAGGGAATGGAAAAAGAAAAGGGGGGGGGGGGGGGGAGAAAAGAAGAAAGAGAAAAAGGAGGAGGGAAAGAGAACAAAGCCAGGGCATGGGAAGGGGGGATGAGGTGGGAGAAGCAAAGCAATAAGTGGGGAAGAAGGAGAGAGAGAATGAAGGAAAGGGAGGGGGGAGGAGAGGGGAAGAAGAAAAGAAAAGGAGAAGAGGTGGTGAGGGGTGGGGAACAGGTAGGGGGAAGGGGTGAATGAGGTAGAGGGGGAGAAACAAGGGAGGGGAAGTGGGAGGATGGAAGAATCCAAAATAAAAAGCAAGAAAGATAGTGATAATAAGAGTACATATAATGGTGAACCTTAGGTGAGATAAGATGGTGTAAACTGCCAGGGGGTGTATAGGCAGGTAGCTCCTTCAAACGTGATAGACTGATGACCAATCTTTAACATCATAAATATTCTGATGGATAACCTCAAAGGGTAAAGTGCCTGAATGTGGTGAGGCCCATGAGTGGTATGGTGATCCTAAATATGCAACAAACCATACCTAAAATGTATGATCCTGAAAACAACAAATTCCACAATAAAAATATACAAGTACAAATCCCAATGTAGGAAAAATAATGTAGGACAATGTAGGACAAATAAACATTGCAGTAAAACAATTTATAATCCATCAGAGGAAAGTAAATAGGCAAGCGCAAGAGACAAAAACATGGTCCATAAAGACATGGATAAGCAAGTTTGAGGTGTGAGCCAGGCCTTCTCGTCCACATCAGTGCCTGACCTCACAAATGCACTTCTGGAAGGATGGTAAAACATTCCCATAGACACACTCCTAAACCTTGTGGACAACCTTTCCAGAAGAGTTGAAGCTGTTATAGCTGCAAAGGTTGGGCCAATTCAATATTGAACCCTACAGACTAAGACTGGAATGCCATCAAAGTTCATGTGCGTGTAAAGTCAGGTGTGCCCATATGTTTGGTAATATAGTGTGTGTGTGTGTATGTATGTGTGTATGTGTATATATATATATATATATATATATATATATATATATATATATATATATATATATATATATATATATATATATATATATATATATATATATATATATATACATATATATATACACAGTATCTCACAAAGGTGAGTATACCCCTCAAATTTCTGTAAATATTTTATTATATCTTTTCATGTGACAACACTGAAGAAATGACACTTTGCTACAATTTAAAGTAGTGAGTATACAGCTTGTATAACAGTGTACATTTGCTGTTCCCTTAAAATAACTCAACACACAGCCATTAATATCTAAACCACTTACAACAAAATTGAGTACACACCAAAGTGAAAATGTCCAAATTGGGCCCAATAAGCCATTTTCCCTCCCTGGTGTCATGTGAGTTGTTAGTGTTACAAAGTCTCAGGTGTGAATGGGGAGCAGGTGTGTGAAATTTGGTGTTATCGCTCACACTCTTTCATACTGGTCACTGGAAGTTCAACATGGCACTTCATGGCAAAGATCTCTCTGAGGATTTGAAAAAAAGAATTGTTACTCTACATAAAGATGGCCTAGGCTATTAGAAGATTGCCAAGACCCTGAAACTGAGCTGCAGCATGGTGGCCAAGACCATACAGGCTCCAGCTGATGCATTCCACTTCACCTCATGTTAAGTGCACACCACTACCCAACACTCCATTAAACTCACTGACTTACAATGCCTGTCATATTACTGATAGACAATAGCACATTTAGTATATAAGTACTCCATACTTGCAGAGCTCCATATTTCCATTACCCTGTCCCTTTAAATGGTTACTCAGACAGCACACTGTTTGTCTGCAGTCTTTTTTTTTTCTCCACAGCTGTCCAAAGCCCAGAGTTTAGAAAGAGGCTACTCAAATGTGGGAAGGATTGTAATGGATTAGTCAGGGATAAAATTTAGTGTAAAGGCCAATTTTATGTTGGACATATCCTACTCTGACTCCTGAAATGTGAACATTTGAGCATATAAGTTCTGCAAGGAGCTCCATAGCTAAAAAAAACATAATAGGGGACAGGGGGCAGCCTCCACCCATTGTTTCTAGTGCTATCAAAGGTCTACCATCCTGTAACAAAGCCTACTTAATCAGGGTGGACTAATAGAGGTGTAAAATTTGTGAGGCTGTTAGCTAAGCACTTAGAGTATAGCATTGTATTTATGTTTAATAATGAGATGGGTCAGAAATGGCAAGGATTATCAGCAGATTTTACTGGTTTTAGGATGGTGATGATTAAGGCCTCAAGGGACTTTGGGACAGGAACCTTGTTCTGCAATATTTTTAAATGAATTACAAATGTGAGAGGCTATGCTGTCTAGAAAAGTATTATTCCTTTGTAAATTCATCTGGACCTGGGAACTTGTCTAAGGGTAAGGCTGCAATTATTTTAGAGACTTCTTCTAGTGAAAAAGAAGTGGAGAGAGTCTGTAGTTGTTCAGGAATGGAGAGAGATAAACACATCTAAGAACTTTAGTATGGCATCTGAAATAGGGAAAGGAGGGACAGGAGAATCCTGTAGTTTGTAGTGTTTGGGGTAGCCATTTTGGAATTGTTTAGCTATGTCTGGAGGGTTGAGAATGTTATGACTGTTAAGGTCAAAAAGAAAGGAAATTTTGGATTTCTCTATTTTTTGTCTATATTGTTTTGCAAGGAGGGAGTAGAAATTAGGATGTAACCTTTTAATGAAAAAAAAAAACATAGGCTTTTTGAAAATAGACACTAAAGCCCCATACCCACTATCAGATTTTGCTGATGATTTTTTTTTCCTTCAGATTTACTAAAACCATATACTATGAGGTCAAACCTTAGGAGTTTCAATTTGTATGCAATCAGGCAGGCCCTTGCACTGCATGGTTTTGGTAAATCTGAAGACAAAAATCAGCAGAAAATCTGATAGTGTGTATGGTGCTTAAGTTGGTTTCATAAGTTATGAAGCTCTGTCACTAAGTGGGGGCAAGACTGGATCTATTTCGGGATTTGAGGATGCAAATAGTAACATAGTGGCATAGTAGCATAATATAATCACAGTGGTAAAATAATTAAAACACCAGACTCATTGGTGCGTATCTCCACAAGATAATACTAATGATAATGTTTGGTGAATAAACCATATTTGTGACTGTATATCCTGCATAATACCATGCAATATGATATAGTAAAACAAGGAAATTTTGATTCCATAACATAGTACATAGTGGCATAGCAGCATAATATAATCACAGCGGTAAAATAATGAAAACACCAGACTAATTTTTGCACGTCTCCACAGTAACAACATGATAAAAATTGGTAGAGTCCAACAGAACATATTATAATTAATGTATAAAAATAGTATGAGAGGCATCTAATAGCTTGACACATTTCGTGGCTATGTTGCCACTCTTCAGGTGCAGATGAGATGTAGATGCTATAAAGGTATTAAGGTAAATATTAGATTGGGTATTATATAGAGAGAATAGTACAGGAACAAATCCCCCGCTCATACTTACAGACCAACCATGAGTCTGGGCACAGGCAGACGGGACAAGGGACGGCCGGGTGAATCATCAGCCTGGGAGCTGAGGCGATGACCCCCATGGCACAGATGGAAACATCAGCAGAGGAATGGGCAGAAAAAAATATTTTTGGCAAAAATACCTAAATACTTCTATGTAGATGTCACATCTACACAGAAGTATTTAGGTATTTTTGCCAACAATGTTTCTTCAATTAAAAGTTTTCTTATTTCTACCTTAGTAATTGTATTCTCTATTCACATACCAGTAATCTCCCCTGAGTGTGATTTTTTTCACCATTTATTAACTTGTTTTTTATCCAAACCCTATCACTGCATGTACCCATCACTAATTGGTCATATATTAATATACTCTCTATCAAAGTATTTGCCACCATGATATATAGACTTATATGGTTTATTACATTATATACACAATTATTTTTTTTTATAGATGGGCTTTCTATATGTGGTTCACACTACTCTCCACTATCCATGGGGTATTCTCTTCCAGGGACTACTTTCTGTTTCCATCTGTGTCATGGGGGTCACCGCCTCAGAGTTGCCACTCCTGAAGAGTGGCAACATAGTCATGAAACGCATTGAACTGTTAGATGCCTCTCATACTATTTTTATACATTAATTATAGTATGCTCTTTTGGACTCTACCAATTTTTATGATGTTGTTACTTTGGAGACATGCAACAATGAGCCTGGTGTTTTCATTATTTTACCACTGTGATTATATTATGCTGCTATGCCACTGTGTTACTTTGCTACTATATACTATGTTATGGAATTAAAGTTTCCTTGTTTTACTATATCATATTGTATACACTCTGGTATTATGCAAGATATATGGTCACAAATATGGTATATCCACCAGACACCATCTTTAGTATTATGTTGTATTATGTTAAAATTGTATTTTGTTATATTAAGACATATGTTAAGACCCATCTCGTTGCTTCCACAGACCTCTAAACTTCTAGAACGCTTAGTCTACAACTGTCTTAGCCCCTACCTCAGTGAAAATAACCTTCTTGACCCCTTACAGTATGGCTTTCGCTTGCAGCACTCCACGGAAACTGCCTTACTAAAACTCACTAACGATTTACTAACTTCTAAAACCAACAGCCAGTACTCCATACTCTTACTACTTGACCTCTCTGCGGCCTTTGCTACTGTTGACCACCCACTCCTTCTCAATAAACTTCCCTTGGCCTCCGAGATTCCAATCTATCCTGGTTCTCTGCCTATTTATCACAGTGCTCCTTCAGTGTCACCTACAACTCTGTCTCCTCCTCTCCATTACCCCTTTCTGTGGAGGTCCCCCAAGGCTCTGTTCATGGACTCCTTCTTATCTCTATCTACACCTCCACTCTTGGTCACTTGATAACCGCCCATGGCTTCCAATACCACTTAAACGCTGATGACACCCAAATTATCCACCTTACCAACTGCTCAGCATCTGCCAACCCTCTCCAATCCCTACCTACACTGGCTCCCAATCACCCAGCAAATTAAATTCAAAATACTAACCACAACATACAAAGCCATTCACAACTCTCCTCCGAGCTACATCACCAATTTTGTCTCCAAATATCACCCAAATCATCCTCTCTGCTCTTCTCAAGACCTCCTACTCTCAAGCTCTTTTGTCTCCTCCTCTCATGCTCATCTCCAGGATTTCTCCAGAGCCTCTTCCATCCTCTGGAACTCGCTACCTCCACCTGTCCCGGCTATCCCATATACTCTTGCTACCTTCAGGCGATCCCTGAAAACTCATCTCTTCAGGAAAGCCTATCACGTCTCTAACTAATCTTTTACCACTTCCATCAGCTCATTTCTCACAATTACAACCTTTTGTACCACCTCCCACACCCTATTAGATTGCAAGCTCTTCTGAGCAGGGCCCTCTTAATCCTCTTGTATTTTATTGTATTATAACTGTATTGTCTCCCTTTTATATTATAAAGTGCTCCGTAAACTGTTGGCGCTATATAAATCCTGTATTATAATAATAATAATAATAATAATAATAATGTGTTGCCTCTCTGGCTGCATGCTCCACATGAAGTCCCAAACCTTTTTTCTTATTTATCAAGTTAGGAGATTTGTCTCATATGTTTCTTCTTCTAATGGGCAGATAGTTTTAATTAAAAGGCCTCTGATGAAGTCCTTATGAGCATCCTACAAATGGGTGGTGTCAGATACTGAGACAACATTAGCTTGAAAAAAAGGCTTGATTGCACAATTGATTTCTTCCTTATAAGTTGTGTTGGAAAGAATAGAATTGAGTCTGCATGGCAGACGTGTACCAGAGGTAGTATTTCAGAGGAGATCAATGGAGATAGGGACATGATCAGACCACGTGATTAGTCCAGTTTGGGCATAAGTCATTTGTTATAATTTGTACTTATCAACATAGGAAAGTTTTTTTGTTTTTTTTTATCAATAAGTTTTTATAAGAGGAAAACAAATGACAAAATTAAGAAAGAAAATAGTGTTGAGCCCACACATCAGTAAAAGAGAGTGTAATACAATATCAAAACAGTACCATGTGTGTTTTACATTACAGGGAGCAGGAATTCATGTGGAATAGTAATAGTAATACCATGTAAACAGAACTTAGCAAAACCAAGCAGAATCATTGCAGTGTACTTAGGATGAAAGGGGGGGGGGGGGGGGGAGAGGGAGAGAGACCTAAAGAACAATCAAAGCAGAATGGTTTAGGATTTGTTCAACCAGAAAACCCAGGAGTTTCATAATTTGGTAAAAAGAGGGCATTAATTGTTCTGAATGGCTAACAAAACCCATGAAATTGATCTTAATAATTTAAATGGTTTCTATAGGGCTTGGTGCAGATTGTCATTTCTACTGGCTAGTCGGCCTGGAAGCCAGCAAAATATGTGAGACAATAGTATGGAAGTGAGAAGGGTAGGTTTCTATCCCAAAATTTAACAGGGCTAGAGCTGGAGCGGGGGGAGGGAGGAAGCTAGTTATTTTTACTATAACTTGGAACATTTTTCTTTCCAATAGCCGCCTATGTGTTTACAATAACATAATATGTGTATGAGGGCTCTTGTTGAGCGACACTCTCTCCAGCAAAGTTGTGACTGTGAAGGTTTGAATTTGGTTAACCGAAAGGGTGTATAATACCAGTGTAAGGCAATTTTGATTGTTCATTTCCAGCAGTGATCTATACAATTAGATGCTTTGTGAATCATAGAAAAGGCTTTACACCACTGAGGGATGGAAAATTGTGTGTAGAAGTTTCTTTTCCATTGTACAGTGCCATGAAAAAGTATTCATACCGCTTGATATTTTACACACTTTGTCATGTTACAACCAAAAACGAAAATATATTTTATTGGGATTTTATGTGATAGACCAACGCAAAGTGCCACATAATTGTGAAGTGGAAGGAAAATGATAAATGGTTTCAATTTTTTTTTACAAATAAATATGTGAAAAGTGTGGTGTGCATTTGTATTCAGCCCCCTACTTCTACTTTGTAGAACCACCTTTCACTGCAATTACAGCTTCAAGTTTTTTTGGCTATGATTCTACCAGCTTTGCACATCTAGATAGTGAAATATTTGCCCATTCCTCAATTGGATTTAGGTCTTAACTTTGAATGGACCATTCTAACACATGAATATGTGTTGCCTTGCAGGAAAGTTAACCTCAGCCCCAGTCTCAAGCCAGATTTGTGGCATGCATGACTAATAGTTGTCCTATGGACAGATTCTCCCACCTGAGCTGTGGATCTCTGCAGCTCCTCCAGAGTTACCATGGGCCTCTTGGCTGCTTCTCTGTTTAATGCTCTCCTTGCCCAGCCTGTCAGTTTAGATTGATGGCCATATCTTGGTAGGTTTGCAGTTGTGACATACTCTTTCCATTTTCAGATTATGGATTGAACAGTGCTCCATGAGATGTTCAACGCTTGGGATAGTTTTTATATAACCTAACCCTGATTTAAACTTCTCCACAACTTGATCCCTGACCTGTTTGGTGTGTTCCTTGGCCTTCATGATGCTGTTTGTTCACTAAGGTTCTCTAACAAACTTCCAAGGGCTTCAATGAGCAGCTGTATTTATACTGAGAATAAATTACACATAGATGGATTCTATTTACTAATTAGTTGACTTCTGACGACTATTGGTTCCACTAGATTTTAGTTAGGGTATCTTGGTATTAGAGTAAAAGGGGCTGAATACAAATGCACGTCACCCTTTTCATATATTTATTTGTAAAAAAATGTAATAATCATTTATAATTTTCCTTCCACTTCACAATTATGTGCCACTTTGTGCTGGTCTATCACATAAAATCCCAATAAAATACATTTACATTTTTGGTTGTAACATGACAAAATGTGGAAAATATCAAGGGGTATGAATATTTTTTTAAGGCATTGTATGAAAAGAGTGGATATAATAAAGGATATTTTGTCATGGAAGGCATTATAAAAAAAGGATATAGTCTTATTAGGCAACTTACTGTTTTCTTAAAAGCATCAGATAGTAGGTGGTATACATTGCACAAAAAGATCAATTCTGAAGTAAACCTTATGTGTGAGTAAAAGATGTAGTCTCTTTCATTACCATGGGTACATACATATGTTAAATAGATCTTCTGAAGAGAGGAGAGATGCTCAAAGGGTAAAACCCCTTCATGTTAAATTGGTGACATGGATCAATGCAAAAAAAAGTTTTCAAAACTGACGTTTTTTCAGGCGCAGTGATTTTAATAATGATTAAAGTAAAACAATAAAAGTGTAATATTCCTTTAAATTTCATACCTGGGGGTGTCTATAGTATGCCTGTGAAGGGGTGCATGTTTCCCATGCTTAGAACTGTCCCTGCACAAAGTGTCATTTCGCAAAGAAAAAAAGGTTTCCGTTACATCAGAGGGGGGCGGGGTCACCCATACGTCATTGGGGAACCCCTGGCTTCCCTCACCAGCGTCAGAGGGGCGGAGTCAGGTGACGGGTGGCCCCGCCCTCCTAATATAAGAAATGTAAGCGCTGGGATCCCTGCAGTGTCTCCTCAGTGGAGACAAAAGAGGGATGCATGGATGGACTGTGCTGGACTGAAAATCACCCGTCGCTGGATCAGATCAGCCATCGCTGGACCCCGAAGAGATGATCATCCATTGCTGGATAGCAAGAGTAGATTACCACCGCTGGAATCTTTATTTTATTTTTTTATTTTTAATAAAGGAATTTTTCAAAAGTGTGTTTGTCTTATTTAACCATTTTTTACACTTTCTTTGTGAAATGGTAGGGGTACCTTTGTACCCCCTTACCATTTCAAACAGGGGGGGCGGGATCTGGGGGTCCCCTTGTTAAAGGGGGCTTCCAGATTCTAATAAGCTCCTGCAGGCCCCACAACCACCGGCCAGGGTTGTGGGGATGAGACCCTTGTACCCATCAACATGGGGACATGGTGCTTTAAGAGGTCACAGACCCCCAAAGCATCCTCCCAATGTTGAGGGCATGTGACCTGGTACGGTTCAGGAGGGGAGGTGCTCTCTCGTCCCCCCTCTTTTCCTGCGGCCTGCCAGGCTGCGTGCTCGGATAAAGTGTCTGGTATGGATTTTTAGGGGACCCCAAGTCAATTTTTTTTTAAATTTGATGCGGGGTTCCCCTAAAATCCATACCAGACCTGAAGGGCCTGGTAATTGAATTCAGGGGAACCTCACGCTTTTTTTATTTTTTTATCAATGAATGAATTGTTGGCTCCCGTAATACAGAGAACACTCATTGAGTGTTCTCTGTATTATGGGAGCCGACAATTCAAAGTGATTTAAAAGACTTTTTTTCCTTGCGAAATGACACTTTGTGCAGGGACAGTTCTAAGCACAGGAAACATGCGCCCCTTCACAGGCATACTATAGACACCCCCCAGGTATGAAACTTAAAGGAATATTACACTTTTATTGTTTCGCTTTAATCATTATTAAAATCACTGCTCCTGAAAAAATTGCAGTTTTTAAAACTTTTTTTTGCATTGATCCATGTCCCCTGGGGCAGGACCCAGGTCCCCAAACACTTTTTAGGACAGTAACTTGCATATTAGCCTTTAAAATTAGCACTTTAGATTTTGAACCTTCGAGTCCCATAGACTTTAATAGGGTTCTAAAGTTCACACAAAGTTTAGGTCTGTTTGCAGGTTCTGGTGCGAACCGAACAGGGGGGTTTTCGGCTCATCCTTAACCACCTTACACTGTGCACATGTTAGCAGGCCCCGGAGTCAGACCTTCACTATCTCCAGCTACAGAACATATTCCCAGCGATCCTGCAGGACAAATGATGGCTGGAGTACTTTGTCATGTACAGATGAGCATGATTTATTAATACTCTTGTGAGTATTTTTAATCCTTTTCATTAAACCCTGCCACTTAGGACAAGACTGGCACTTCCATCCTTTCTCTTGTCCTAATTCGATTTTTACTAGACATGTGCGATTAGTTTAGTACGAAACGAAAATTCGTACGAATTTCCGAAAATTCGTACATTGGTACGAATCTGAAATACAAATTTTTATGCATATGAATTCCGTATGAAATACAAAATTTTGTTTACAAATTTCGGATCCAAATTCATAACGAAAATTCATAATTAACAAAAAAAGTTAACGAACCTAAAAGTCTAAAAGTTAAAAACCCAGGAAGTCAGCACAGCACAGGGATGGTGGGAACCCCTCATAATGATAAATTCATCATAACGAAAATTCACAATTGTTACGAAAAATTAATGAACCTAAAAGTTAAAACCGCAGGAAGTCAGCGCAGGGATGGTGGGAATCCTATCGGAATTTCTATGCTTACAGATTTCATACAAAATACGAAATGTTATTAATGGATTTCGGATCCAAATTAACAGAAACATGACTGGTGTTTTGTTCACCAATCAGAGGAAGTAGGCACAGCAGAGGGATGGTTGGAACCCCTCATAATGATAAATTTGTCATAACGAACATTCATTATTTTTACAAAAATTTAACAAAACTAAAGGGTAAAAGCCCAGGAAGTCAGCACAGCACAGGGATGGTGGGAGGCCCTCATAATGATAAATTCATCATAACGAACTTTCGTTATTTTAACGAAAAGTTTACGAATTTAACGAAAATTCATATTTCGTACGAATCCGAATTGAATTACATACCCAAATTATGAAATACGATTTTTTTTCGTACGGAACGAAACAAAACACATTTTTTGACAGCGCCCATGTCTAATTTTTACAGAGCCTGTCACAACTCTGAGGACAGCATCAGTGGGTGTCTCCCAAACTTCTCCCTTACAATTCTTTATGGATTGGGACTTTGGATGGACTTAATTTATCTGAGCACACCCAGGTATCTCACTAAGAACTCTAATTTAGGCCAGCTGGACATTACAGTGAAATCTGTACTCCAGAACTTGTCCCCTTCTTAGGGAGTTAATAGAATCCCCATCATAACCATTATCTGTGCTCTGGGAGCTAAGGTGCTTTTTGTTTACTGGAGCTCTATGGCTTGAGAATGAAATGGACTTTGTTCTGTCCCTGGGGAGCAGCTGTGATGTAAAGGAATTATTAATGACTGAGAGGGAGTCAGCAAGAGGCAGGTGTTGAGAATGAGTGGCCACTGCTTCTCCTTGCTGTGAGCCCATGTCACCTTGGGACTGCTAGGACCGGGAATGAGAGAAAAGGTTGGTGAACCCGTGGGGCCCTGCCAGCTTGTTTTTCTTGTGGGACATTGCTTCAGGCATGTGAGGTGGGCAGACCACTGTTGGGGATAGGGGAGAGGTGGCTTCTGTCGCTGTGGGTTGCAATCCTGCCTTTTAAGTGAGGTCATATTTAACAAAATTATAAAAAAGACAGGGTAAAAGAGATTGCAACTCATATCAGTTTTTGGGACTACTAACTTGATTCGGAAATCTGCCAATGTGTTATATAGTTTTCTTTAAAGGGGTTGTAAAGTCCTGTTTTTTTTTTAATAACAAACATGTCATACTTATCTCCTCTATCTCCTCTGTGCAAGGATTTTGCACAGAGGGGCCTGATCCTCCTCTTCTGCTGTCCCTCTGTGGAGCTCCTGGCTCCTCCTCTTCTCAAGTGCCCACCTGGGGGCACTTGTGTGGGTGTGCTCCCATGTCCTGCTGCTGCGTCCATTGACAGACAGTAGGACTCAGCACCGCTCCCGGCTCCTACATCAATGGTTCCCACTGCTATCAATCTATCTAATGAGTACCCGAGACACCGGCTGGAGCTGGTGTGCTCATCCCCATCGCTAGAAAGACCAGGTTCAGGTAAGTAAAAGGGGGCTCTGAGGGGCAGCTGCTGCACAGGAGGTTTTTCACCTTAATACATAGATGAAAAACCACAAGGGTTTACAACCCCTTTAAAGTGTAACATATGCTTTTTACTGTGGATTTTTATTATTTATAGATGTTGATGTGAATAAATGTTAATTTTTTGGACTGAACAATGGAGCGATTGTATGGTTTGAGATTTTAAACTAATGATCCTCGAGGTCTCACTTAAAGGGTAACTCCACTTTCATGGGGGAAAAAATAGAAAATAAAAAAAAAATAATGTGGTGTGTAAAATTGAGATACAAGCCATATTGTAATCGAATGCAATTAAAAATGACCTTTCCTTTTCAATCTGCAGCTGCTGTAATTTTCTATAAAATGCAAAGCAATATAGCTACATGGAGTTGTTCTGTACACAGAATGTGTACTGACCACTCCCCAGAAACATAATTTCCTGCTTGTGTGATTGGCTCACCAAGATTCCCAGAAGTCTGCCTAAGATACAAGTCAGATTTAAGGCATCCTCTGCAACACAAATGTAATTTTTGGTGAGATATTTCCAATAGCAACACGTCTAAAGGGATGCAGGCCCAGCAGCTTTCCTCAGTAGGGCCCTGTAGCTGCCACAGCTGACTGATAATTCTGAAACCACTCCCATTAGACTCACTGAGCCCAGAGGCACATACAAACACACATGTATTTCTTCAGAATAGCAAAAGGTAAGAATCTGCAACAAAGGTTGTTATAATCCTTGCAATGTACATAGATCACCCAGGGCGGAATGTTTTTTTCTCAACAAAAGTGGAGTTACGCTTTAAAGTGCCCTCTCCTGTGTATTCACTTTGGGCTGTGCACAAGGGTGATGTGTAACTTTTTACAATTGTTTGAATTCATTTTATCTATTGTATTACAAAGGGGGTTACCATATTTGCCGGTGTATAAGGTGACCCGGCATATAAGACGACCATTTAATCTTACAGGACAAAAACGCTTTTAAAACTGTACTTACCGTATAAGACGACCCGGCTTTCGATGCTTCATATTTCTTTCTTCTTCCTGCACTTGCTGGAGCCAATCACAGTGAGTGATGTATTCTATTAATGAATACAAAGCCTGCTTGGATTGGCAGAGGCTGTAACATCATCAGCCCGCGCCTCTCTGACTCTCCAAGCCAATCCAAGCAGGCTACAGAGTAGCCTGCTCGGATTGGCAGAGGTCGTTACTCCAATCCGAGCAGGCTCTGTATTCATTTGAATACATCGCTCACCAGGATTGGCTCAGCAGTATATACTGTATGTGGCCGAAGCTACATACAGTATTACTGAACACCAAGCAGCCATCCGACGGGCTGACCCGGCGTATAAGACGACCCCTGCTTTTTGGCCAATTTTTTTACATGTAAAAGGTCGTCTTATACGCCGGAAAATATGGTATTTAGGAAAGGCAAATCCACTTTGCACTTCAAGTGCACTACAGTTGCCCTTGGAAGTGCAGTCGCTGTAGATCTGAGGGGTAGATCTGAAATGAGGGGAAGTTCTGCTGATTTTATAATCCAATCATGTGCAAGCTAAAATGCTGTCCCCTTCAGATCTACAGTGACTGCACTTCCAAGTGCACTTGTAGTGCAAAGTGGATTTGCCTTTCCTAAATAAACTCTATTAGACCCCCAATGTTTCTCCTGCCAGTCACTTCAGCTAATAAGATCATGCTTTATTAGCAGCATCTTAGGCTAGAGTAACCAGGGAGTGACAGCTGTGAACTCATAGGTGAAATAATACATCTCACATCTTGGTTTGTTAGTTACAGTTCACCGTGGTCCTGGTGAGAAGAACTGGGGAACCCAGGAACAATCAGGGGGCACATCTTCAGAGCCACCTAAAAGTGATCTAGAGCCACCTGGATCATTTTTAACTGAAAACCTATTTCAAACATTGATACCAAGCTCAAGGCTGCAGCAGCTGTGAGCTTGCTTTAACTCCTTGGCATTTATAAATGAACCTTGGTAGACAAAGGGGTTAACCAGTTTTTCTTAAATCTCATGTGAAAAAATTATTGGTGAATCTTGTATGAAAGTTGTGTAAATCTTGGATGAAAACAGTAATAAATAGACCCTATGTGAAAACATGCATTCTTGTGCAGTTTTGAAGGAACAAAAGTTGAAATAACTAAATGTCTACATTCTGCTGTCTGCTAACTACCGGGCATGATGCGCAGTGTTTCAAGCCTTTAATGTTTCAAGTGCTATTTTTTAATTGATTACATGTTTAAATAATTCAAATTTGATGCACTGCAAGAACTAGTGAGAGTTGTTGTTCTCTATTTATTGTAGATACAGTAGATAGTTGTTGAGAATCTATTTAACACTGCACCTAACCTACCTTTTTCTAAAAATTCATGAATAATCTAGCAAATTCAAACCATTTTTAATAATGCAATTTTAAACCCCTTTATAAACAGCTGTACCTTTATAAAATCATATTGATACTATTTTGGGGACACTACATCTGTTTTCTCATAATATTTTTGCCTTTGTACCAAATGTTTTATTTATTCTAAGTAAATGTTATTTTTATGGCAATTATACAGCTGGTGAACTTCAGAAAACTCATAGTTAAAAGTCACTGATGTCCATACCATATTACTATCCAGATTATCCATCTGTTTTCTAGCCATAGGCTGTGGCGCTCAGACATCTTAATTGCTCCTTCTGCTTTGGCAATCATTTTATGATAGGTTTATTGTCACATCCTCCTTATCAGGGCAAAGCATTGCAATGTGCCCCAGTGACAAATTATGCTTTGTGACAGAAGACAGGTCTACTTTAATAAGTGCAATAAAGCACTTTTCAGGTAGAAAGAGTTCAGTGCATTTCAATAAATCAAGCACTCTTTGTGATTTTACACAGATTTTATATTGCTGATTAGCTCATTAGTGAGGTTAATTGGACACATTTACTGGCAGAGGTACAGAGTTATAAAGAGAATATGAACCAAAAAGCTGAGAATTGAAAATATCAAATGACAGAAGAGCTAAAAGCATTGTTTGGCTTCAAGGAAATGTTTTACTATCTTTTTTTTTCCGACTTTTAATTTATTTATCTGTAATATCATTCTAAAGAGATTATGAACTTTGACGAACTGAATTATTTATAACAGAATAATAAATGTTAAACTAAATAACTTAAAATAAGTTGACATAATAATAATAACAATTCGGTGAATTTAAGATAGCAGGTTGCAAAACAACCATGAAAGCTGAGCACAAATCTTAGTAGATTTTAGCAACCGACAGCAGGGCTGACAGGTGCATGAAATATTGCTTAATTTAAGTTTGATTTTATTCGTGCACTGTGGTGCACCTCAATTATGAGAGACTTTCATTCATTCATTCATAGAGTGTGTCACATACCTGTGTCACATACCTGGTGTGTCACAGTAGCCTGACAAAATGAGGATTAGGGATGGTCCCAATGTTTGAATTGAATGACTTGAACATCGGATGTTCATTTGTCTGCAGATGAACCGAACATATGGGACGTTTGCGGCAAATTAGAGCACTATGGAGTAATAATAATACATAATACACTTATACCCCATAATACACTTTGAGATCGCAGTGCATTGACAGCTGCTGATTGGCCAAAGCATGCACCTGACCTGTGATTTGGCCAATCACAGCCTGATCTGTTATGAGAGCCATGATTGGCCAAAGGCAGGGCGACTTTGGCCAATCATGGCTCAGGGGGCTAAGTCCCCAACCCACACTATATAAGGCTGATTAAACGGGGGTCATATGTAGTGTGATACGTGGAGGAGATTCAGAGAACTTGAGCTAGATTAGGCAGATTAGTTGGAGGCATGCAGGCAGTTTAATATATGTATATGTATATATATATATATATATATACAGTCTATTCAGTGTAGAATATTAATTTTAGTGTAGACTATATATACAATGCAGGCAGTTTAGTGTATGTGTGTGTATATATATATATATATATATATATATATATGTATATGTATATATATATATATATATACATAGTGCAGTCAGTGTAGAGCATATAATATGCATTGAAGTGGTTAAGGGGTCTGGTATAGATTTTAAGGGGAACTCCATACCAAAATAAAAAAACAGCATGGGATCCCCCCCAAAATCCATACCAGGCCCTTTGGGTATGGCATAGATTTTAAGGGGAACTCCATGCCAAAATAAAAAAATAATTCTGTCCCGCGATGTCCATCCATCTTCAATCATACCGCACGATGGACACAAAAAGTATAAAAAAAAGAAGATCCACCTCGATGGGAGGCCATCCGTCTCCTCTGACGCTGTCAAAGCCAAAAGACAGCAGTCAGTGGGAGCCCTCCCATGGGGGCGGAGTTCTTTAATTTTTTTTTCTATTTTTCGGGTCCGTCGGACGGCGTGATTGATGATGGATGTACATTGTGGGACACTTTTCTTTTATAATAAAGGAAATGTCAAAAACTGTTTATTGTGGTACACAATGCAGTGCAGCCATAGTACAGTTGCTAATACAGTGCAGGCAGTGTACACCATAGCTAATACAGTGTGTAAAGTTTCTGCTACACTTCTGGTGGTGTACGCAGTACACAATATAGTGCAGCCATAGTACAGTTGCTAATACAGTGCAGGCAATGTACACAGTATCTAATACAGTGTGTACAGTTTCTACTACACTTCTACTACACTTCTGGTGGTGTACACAGTATAAAATTCAGTGCAGTCGTAGTACAGTTGCTAATACAGTGCAGGTGGTGTACACAGTGTCTAATACAGTGTAGTGTGGTGTTGCAAAACAAAATATACATTAGGTCTGGAAGGCCACCAAGGAGAGGCAGACGCTCACAGGCCGCTAAAAGAGGGCAAGCAGCCTCTGTGTCTACAGTCAACAGTGCTGGTTTTGGACATGATGCTTCCTCTACAGGAGGCATTTTGCAATTCGTAAATAACCCCCAAAGTGTTCCTGAATGTCTGTTTGTGGACACATCAGGGATCTATTAGACCCCCAATGTTCTCCTGCCAGTCACTTTAGCTAATAATGCACAGATCATGCTTTATTAGCAGCATCTTATGCTAGAGTAACCAGGGAGTGACAGGTGTGAACTCATAGGTGAAATAATACATCTCACATCTGGGTTTGTTAGTTACAGTTCACCGTGGTCCTAGTGAGAAGAACTGGGGAACCTAGGAACAATCAGGGGGCACATCTTCAGAGCCACCTAAAAGTGATCTAGAGCCACCTGGATCATTTTTAACTGAAAACCTATTTCAAACATTGATACCAAGCTTAAGGCTGCAGCAGCTGTGAGCTTGCTTTAACTCCTTGACATTTATAAATGAACCTTGGTAGACAAAGGGGTTAACCAGTTTTTCTTAAATCTCATGTGAAAAAATGATTGATGAATCTTGTATGAAAGTTGTGTAAATCTTGGATAAAAACAGTAATAAATAGATCCTATGTGAAAACATGCATTCTTTTGCAGTTTTGAAGGAACACAAGTTGAAATAACTAAATGTCTACATTCTGCTGTATGCTAACTACCAGGCATGATGCGCAGTGTTTCAAGTCTTTAATGTTTCAAGTGCTATTTTTAAATGATTACATGTTTAAAGAATTCAAATTTGGTGCACTGGAAGAACTGGTGAGAGTTGTTGTTCTCTATTTATTGTAGATACAGTAGATAGTTGTTGAGAATCTATTTAACACTGTACCCAAACTACCTTTTTCTAACCATTTCTGTTGCAGGATTTTTGAAGCACATACAATCTATAAGACAGGGTGTAGTAAGCTATTTGCTATTCCACATCTGTCCAGAGCAAAAGTTATCTCTGACTTCTTTTCTTAAAATTAACGAATAATCTAGCAAATTCAAACCATTTTTAATAATGCAATTTTAAAGCCCTTTATAAACATCTGTACCTAATACAGTGTAGTGTGGTGTTGCAAAACAAAATATACATTATGTCTGGAAAGGCCACCAAGGAGAGGCAGACGCTCACAGGCCACTTAAAGAGGGCAAGCAGCCTCTGTGTCTATAGTCAACAGTGCTGGTTTTGGAAATGATGCTTCCTCTACAGGAGGCATTGGGGCACACTTGTCATCTTTTTCTGCTGCTGGCCGTGTCATTGAGCCAGAACATGCAGAAGAGTTGGTGGAGTGGATAGCAAAGCCATCCTCGTCCTCCTCTGTCACCCAGGCTCAGAGTAGTTTGCCTTCCAACGCAGCTGCCAAAGCAGCTTATTCTACCTGCTCCTTGCCCACAGTCAATCCTTCCATAGCCCCACCAACATGCATGGAGGAGTCCCCAGAATTATTCGACCACAGTGTCGGGTACATTCTGCTGGAGGATGTACAGCGATTTGAAGGCTCCGATGTTGGTTCCCAGGTTGAGGAAAGGGGTAACGTGAGCCTAGAGAGGGGGTGCCTAAGAAGGACAATAAACTGGCAGTCATGTTCCTCCAGCTGCAGTATCCTGCCAAGTTTGCTCCAGTGACAAGGAGGGAGGGGATGATGAGGTCACTGACTCTACTTGGGTGCCTGAGAGAAGAGAGGATGAGGAGTAGTCACAATTCCAACAAGGCAGGATGTTCTCTAGGAAGCAGCAGATCACACCATTGCTGTTTGCAACCTATGTCTGAAGTGGATCAAGAGTGGCCAGAAAAGCAGCCGCTTGGGCACCACATGCTTCACCAGACATATGACAACCTGCCATGCAGTCCATTGGCAACAGCACTTGAAAGACCCACATCAAAGAAAAAGGCGGACTTCTCCTTGCTCCTCATCTAGGATCTCCAACCCCACTATAGCCCCAGTCCACTCAAAAACCTTCACTGAGAGGAATGAAGGTATAGCAATAGGTGTCCCAAGTACTTGCAATCAATCTGCTAGCAGTACACCACTATCTGATTTTAGAAGGCAAATTCCCCTACCCCTGTTGCTGAACTGTAAAAAGAAATTCGGTCTCAGCCATCTACATGCTCAGCATCTAAATGTTAGCTTGGCCCAATTGCTAGCACTGCAACTGCTGCCTTTTCAGCTGGTAAACTCTGCCTCCTTTCATGAATTTGTGGAATGTCCTGTACCTCAGTGGCAGGTTCCAAAACGCCATTTCTTTTCACAGAAGGCCATTCCAGCTCTCTTCCGGCATGTGGAAGGCAATGTTTTGGCCTCGTTGGACAGGGCGGTCAGCAGTATGGTACATATTACTGTTGACTTATGGTCCAGCAGGCATGGGCAGGGACATTTCCTTTCCTTTACGGTGCACTGGGTATTTCTGCTGACAGCTGGGAAGTATGCAGGGCAGGGTTCAGTATTGTTGGAGCTTGTTCCGCCACCACGCCTCCAAAATGCTAGTGCTGATTCTGCCACAGCTCTCTCCTCTACTCCCTCCTCTTCTTCCTCTGTGGCCTCTTCTGCAGATTTCTCCTCTGAACCAGCGATGCTCCATAAGCATATATATATAATGTATAATAAAGTGTTAGTAGTATGGTGATGTATGTGGGGGTGTAAATCCTCTGGTAACATATGATAATAATTAATCCTATAATATGCCAAACAATATATGTGTTTGACCCTCTGTTGCAGTGTCTCAATGCATAAACATGCGATCTTAAACAAAGATATGGCAAAACAGAATGACAAGATATGTTATATATAAAATATACAACGATATATAAAATAGCACCCCTCTGTGTAAAACAGAGGTAGACGAAAAAGAGCAAATTCAAAGAATATATATTCATGATTAATGTCAAATTAATAAAGTGACTTGTGCTCAAAACAGTGTCCGGTGCCTGATCAGAAATATCCTTTTAAGTGACAGTGGTGCCGGTGATATTATTATCCGTGCTGATAATATAATTGCACTCACCAAAAGGGCTCCCCCCCCCCCCCTTGGGGTACTGCACGTTCACAGTGTAAGCCACTGCGTAGCTCTCTTGAATCAGATGGCCAATCTCTGAGTAACTTACTGGCATTCCACCGTGTTTTCACATAAAAAAGAGCGGAGTGCCCATAGCGTGATATTGCTTTTAAATCATTTATTTGTGGGAAAAGTATAAGATTGTACTCACATTTGGGTTAAAATTAACATACATAAAGGAAAATGGAGCAGACGCTGGGTGAAACAAACAATCACAGCCCCGACCATAAGTGACGCAAAAACGTACTTTACCTCCACCCCATGATGCCATGCGGTGCTTGAGTTGGTCTGGCTTAGGGGACAGGAGCCACACTGAGCTCTGCAGGGGCTCAGAGGTGGTTGATGCCAGCTTCAGCCAGGAATGGTTGTATTTGACAATGGCACCAACTTTCTCTCCGCCCTATGACAGGGACACTTAACCCATGTTCCATGTTTGGCACACATCCTGAGTTTGGTGGTGCAACGGTTCTTGAGCAGGTACCCAGGCATACAGGATCTCCTGAGGCAGGCCAGAAAAGTCTGTGGTCATTTCCACCGGTCATACAATGCCAGTGGTCGGCTGGCTGACATTCAAATGGAATACAACCTGCCCACCAACCACCTCATTTGTGACATCTTAACATTGGCAATACTGCAGCGGCTGCACATGCATCAGAGGGCCATCAATGAGTACTTGTGGGAGTATGGCACCAGGATAGGGTCAGGGGAGCTTACTTCTTTTCGCCAGGCCAGATGCTACTGATCAAGGATGCATGTACTGTCTTGTTACCATTTGAGGAGGCCAAGAGGATGATGAGCAGTGACAATGCATGCATCAGTGACACTGTTCCTCTAGACTTCCTGTTGGAGCACACACTTAGTGGAATAATGGACAGGGTACTTAAGGCAGAAAAGCGGGAAGAAGAGGAGTACTTCCTTACCTCCCAAGGCCCCCTTTATCCAGATAGCATTCCTTGGTACATTTTTTTTATAAATTGTTGCTTTGTACAATGAAGGATGGAGTCCTCCTGTTGAATCTATTATGGAGTGGATTTGCTATTATTTATTTGTATGCAGTAGAAAAGTCAAATGGTATTCTAACAAAGATGCTTTGCTGACACACATCACATAACTGGTGGACAGATAATAATAATAATGATAATAAAAAAAAACTTACTGCCCTAAAGTAGTGATATAATGGTGATAAATGGGAGTAATAGTTTTCAATCACTGGCACTGAAAAGAAAAGTTTAACAGTATGGATAATCGACTGACAGAGAGAGAGAGAATAAATGTAATTCGCAGCTTACTAAACAGGTCAAAGTTATCATCAATAATGTAAAACAGGGTAATCATACAAAAAAGCACTCATACTGCATAGTAATACAAAATAGATTATGAAAGTTTGACAAAAATTATTTCCTCACAGCAATGTCTCTGTGACTCAATCAGGGTAACATGTGGCTGAGCACAGCTACTCTTGATTGTCCTCATAGACCGCATCCCTCTCAGTGAAGTCCAGGGTACCTCTGATAACAAAAGGGAAAGAGCAGGAGGAAAATCAGGCCCAAGGACATAGAGGAATCGCCCCAATGGAACAAAAGTAATCTGGTAGCAATGAGGGAGGTGGTTTCCACATTAACTGAGTATTCTGGAGAAGCTACATGCTGTTAAGCTCCTGCCTGGCTGCTTGCATGCAAGTTCTGACAGTGGAGAGCTGCTCATGTGGATGAAGATCACTTGCCCTGCTATATATCCTCATCATGTTTGGCCTCTCTGAACTAATTTGGGAAGGTAGACAAGGAAGTATCCTCCCTGGGCTTGTCCAGGAACCCAGAGAGTTGTTTGAAAAGGAGTGAAAGGGGCCTGCACCTGCATCTGAGCAAAATTATAAATATATAGTATTTCATTGAATCTATGAAATGTGCACAGGGGTCTCCAGAAGTTAGGTCTCTGGGAGTGTCTCAGGTGTTGAGTCTCAGTTTCACCTTCTTTGATAATGCAAGCAATGCATCTCCTTCTTCATCATCAGTGAATGGGGGTTAAGATCGCTCCACAGTGGAGGCGTGTACCTGAGTTGC